>NC_135828.1:9706152-10006152 GCF_964213995.1 Mustelus asterias | reverse complement strand
GTCCTGGTCCACCCCATGCCAACACTATAGTTAAGAAAGCTCACCAATGCCTCTACTTTCTCAGAAGGTTAAGGAAATTTGGCATGTCAGCTATGACTCTCATCATTTTTTACAGATGCACCATAGAAAGCATTCTTTCTGGTTGTATCTCAGCTTGGTATGGCTCCTGCTCTGCCCAAGACCGCAAGAAACTACAAAACGTTGTGAATGTAGCTCAAACCAACACGCAAACCAGCCTCCCATCCATTGACTCTGTCTACACTTCCCGCTGCCTCAGGAAAGCAGCCAGCATAATTCATGACCCCACGCACCCCGGACAGTCTCTCTTCCACCTTCTTCCGTCGGGAAAAAGATACAGAAGTCTGAGGTCACGTACCAACCGACTCAAGAACAGCTTCTTCCCTGCTGCTGTCAGACTTTTGAATGGGCCTACCTTGCATTAAGTTGATCTTTCTCTACACCCTAGCTATGACTGTAACACTACATTCTGCACTCTCACCTTTTCTTGTCTATGAATGGTATGCTTTGTCTGTATAGCGCAAGAAACAATACTGTATGTTACTACATGTGACAATAATAAATCAAATCAAATCAAATATGGGGACTTATCTGCATCAACCTACAGGTGTTTCTTTTTATATACCGTGGATAGTCCATCCACTGTAACATTAGCCGTCATTGGTTGTTCGCCTTGTAGGTTGTTCACTGCTTCATGTCCCTTCATTTCTGCCTGTTTTTTCTTGGTATATCCAACCCCAGCACCATATCTTAAGTTTAAGTTTATTTATTTGTGCCACAAGTAGGCTTACATTAACACTGCAATGAAATTACTGTGAAAATCCCCTAGTCGCCACACCCCGCCGGCTGTTCGGGTTACACTGAGGGAGAATTTAGCACCTAACCAGCACGTCTTTTGGACTGTGGGAGGAAACCGGAGCATCCGGAGGAAACCCACGCAGAAACGGGGAGAACGTGCAGATTCCACACAGACAAGTGACCCAAGCCGGGAATTGAGTCAGGTCCCTGGCGCTGTGAGGCATTAGTGCGAACCACTGTGCCACCATGCCACCCTACTCAACTGTACAGGATGATCCCAAGGCATTTTTCCCTTTGACTTAATTACAGACAGTTATCCTTCAAATAAGCCGGTGCTGGCCTCCTCCAAGCTCTGCCCAGGAGGTCGATGCCTGTCAGGGGTTGTATCATAGGTTGGCTGGGCAACAGGTTCGACAACAACTTGTATTTATCTAATGCCTTTAAGGTTGGTAAACATCAGACACTGTGTTTGTGCGTGCGAGCACACGTGTGTGTTAACCACTGAGTCACGCAAGGGGACATGAGGACAGGTTACAACGTGGCCAATGAGGTGTGTCTTCATGACTCCCTTTAGGGACGGCACAGGACACAGCGACAGATTTGAGAGGGAATTCTGGAAAGTAGGGCCCAGGTAGCTGAAGACATTGTTACCAACAGTGGATTGTAATGAATAGGAGAAGCGATGGCCTCATGGTATTATCGCTAGACTATTAATCCAGAAACTCAACTAATGTTCTGGGGACCCGGGTTCGAATCCCGCCACGGCAAATAGTGGAATTTGAATTCGATTTTTAAAAATCTGGAATTAAGAATCTACTGATGACCATGAAACCATCGTCGGAAAAACCCATCTGGTTCACTAATGTCCTTTGAGAAAGGAAATCTGCCATCCTTACCTGGTGTGGCCTACATGTGACTCCAGAGCCACAGCAATGTGGTTGATTCTCAACTGCCCTCCAAGGGCAACTAGGGAAGGCAATAAATGTTGGCCCAGCCAGCGACGCCCATGTCCCATGAATGAATAAAGAAAAGCGCAGAGTTGGAGAATGAATGAGTTAAGGGTGTTAAATGGCCTACCTTTATTCAGAACAAACATGTGCTCCTACACCACTCTACCAGTTATGCCATGCTAGGTGTATGTTAATGTATTCTGAGTTGTCAGTATGGGGTTGCGCACACTTTGCAAACGCAGCACTTTTGGGAAGAAGGGGCTGGTGTCAGGACAATGTCAGAACGGTCTCAGTATTTATGTCAATCAGAAGGTGGAGATTTTCGCCTGTGCTCCACTTCTGACTTCTATTAAATCTCCTCCTGGTCTTCACCGCTCTGGTGAACGTTGAGGTGAACTGCCTGTACATCGGACCATCCACTTCTGAAGAGCTACAACTTCTGAAGAGCTGTATCCCTTCTTCCTCTGATTTCCATGATGCTGATTGCGTGCGTTATCAACTCGCCAGGATATTTGACCTATTCTATATATGGTCCACGTTCATGGTCAGCCAGACAAGGATGGACTCTGTGAAGCTTGTGTGATGCATTCAGTGCAATGTCCTGATGTGCGATCTCCCTTGTTCAGAGCTTTTTGTTTCAATTGACTCCTCAAGAAACCGGCAGAGTTGTCTCTTGGGCGGCACGGTGGTGCAGTGGTTAACACTGCTACCTCATCGCACCCGGGACCCGGGTTCGATTCCCGGCTTGGGTTTGTGTGGAGTCTGCACGCTCTCCCCGTGTCTGCGTGGGTTTCCTCTGGGATGCTCTGGTTTCCTCCCACAAGTCCGAAAGATGTGCTGGTTAGGTGCATTGGCCATGCTAAATTCTCTCAGTGTACCCGAACAGGTGCCGGAATGTGGCAACTAGGGGATTTTCACAGTAACTTCATTGCAGTGTTAATGTGAGCCTACTTGAGACACTAATAAATAAACTTTAAGATTTATTCAGGATGGATTTTGTTGGATTTCTAAGTGACAGGTTTTCTGTATTTCTGACTCAAAAACTGTCTGCTGCAAACACTGTTTTAGTTTCCTTGACAGGCAAGATTTTCTTCACTCACCTTGACCCAGAAAGATTTCATTTATTCTTTCACGGGGTGTCACTGGCAAGGCCGGCATTTTTTGCCCATCTCTAACTACCCTTGAACTGAGTTCTTGCTCGGCCATGGTGTAGGGTAGTTAAGAAGCAGCACATTGCTGTGGGCCTGGAGTCACATGTAGGCCAGACCGGGTAAGGATGGCAGATTTCTTTCCCTGAAGGACATTAGTGAATCAGATGGGTTTTTTTACGACAATTGATGGTTGTTTCATGGTGACCATTACCAAGACTAACTTTCAATTCCAGCATTTATTAATTTCATAGTGATTTGGCGAATATCATTAGAAAAAGCACTGGAAGATTTTGGGATCCAGGATTTAGGTCGGTGCAGTGTGGCCCCATGGGGAGAGGGTACCCAACCCACTTGCTTAATTAATACTTATGTTCCCTTTTGAAGGAATGCACCCGCTTTCTTTGCCTGCACTTCCCAGAACGAATTAGCTTTTGTGTGAGTGGATGTGTGTGTTCTGCAGGGTTTCTTGGTCCACCAGTGCTTCTGTGCACAACTTGAAGCATGTACCAGAATCTGAGTGCATTTGCTTTGCGATTTGAATGCATGTCAGAGGATGAGTTTAGAAAGCTCCTTTCAGGGGAAACTTTTATCATCTCAGTGTTTGATTTTTGCTTCAGAGAAACTGGGTAAGGTTTTCCAAAGACAGGAAGGGGGGGGGGGGTGGGGGAGGTGTTGGAGTCACGAACGCGATGCCTCGATGATGTCCTGAGCCCAGGCCTGAAGTGCGTCGTCATGGTGACACTTGTTTTCAAACATAAATGGGCTGATTGGGCGGAAGCTGTTATCAACACCCAATAGGAGAGGCGGAGTGGGTCCAAGAGGTGGGAGCTGCCTCTTGGGCGCCAGCGGTAAAAGCAGGTAGCGGCCATGTTGGAGCCTGCCTCTGCCTTACCAAGTACAGAGTCGGCAGCTCATGAAAGGGTCTGGAGGATAAAGATGGCGCAAGGTGGCCCAGACCACCGACTTGAGGTACAGCAATCAAGCCGGTGCTACTTGATCCCTCACATTTGATTGATTGGGCGGCACGGTAGCACAGTGGTTAGCACTGCTGCTTCACAGCTCCAGGGACCTGGGTTCGATTCCCGGCTTGGGTCACTGTCTGTGTGGAGTTTGCACATTCTCCTCGTGTCTGCGTGGGTTTCCTCCGGGTGCTCCGGTTTCCTCCCACAGTCCAAAGATGTGCGGGTTAGGTTGATTGGCCGTGCTAAAAATTGCCCCTTAGAGTCCTGAGATGCGTAGGTTAGAGGGATTAGCGGGTAAATATGGAGGGATATGGGGGTAGGGTCTGGGTGGGATTGTGGTCGGTGCAGACTCGATGGGCCGAATGGCCTCCTTCTGCACTGTAGGGTTTCTGTGATTTCTATGATTTGATTTATTATTGTCACTTATTAACATACAGTGAAAAGTATTGTTTCTTGCGCGCTATGCAGACAAAGCATACTGTTCATAGAGAAGGAATCCAGAGAGTGCAGAATATAGCGTTATAATCATAGCTAGGGTGTAGAGAAAGATCAACTTGATGTGAGGTAGGTCCATTCAAAAGTCTGACAACAGCAGGGAAGAAGCCATTCTTAAGTCGGTTGGTACGTGACCTCAAACTTTTGTATCTTTTTCCCGACAGAAGAAGGTGGAAGAGAGAATGTCCGGGGTGCGTGGGGTCCTTAATTATGCTGGCTGCTTTGCCGAGGCAGCGGGAAGTGTAGACAGAGTCAATGGATGGGAGGCTGGTTTGCGTGATGGATTGGGCTACATTCACGACCTTTTGTAGTTCCTTGGTGTCTTGTGCAGAGCAGGAGCCATACCAAGCTGTGATACAACCAGAAAGAATGCTTTCTATGGTGCATCTGTAAAAGTTGGTGAGAGTCGTAGCTGACATGCCAAGTTTCCTTAGTCTTCTGAGAAAGTCAGAGGCGTTGGTGGGCTTTCTTAACTATAGTGTCGGCATGGGGGGGCCAGGACAGGTTGTTGGTGATCTGGACACCTAAAAACGTGAAGCTCTCGACCCTTTCTACCTTTGTCCCATTGATGTAGACAGGGGCATGTTCTCCTTTACACTTCCTGAAGTCGATGACAATCTCCTTCATTTTGTAGACATTGAGGGAGAGATTATTGTTGCCGCACCAGTGCTGTACATTCCTCCCCCCACCCCCACCAAAAAAGCACGGATGGAAACAAAACTTGTTCCACCTCGCGCCAATCTCAACAGCTTGCATTATTGTGCACCAGACTGCTTGGCTTCCCGCGGAGTAAGGATTGAAAATTCCCTGGGGTTCCAGACATGCCCCCTTAACAGACTCCTTCAGGAAATTAAGGAATCATTAGTTGGCAGCAAGTGTATTTCCAGTCTCCCATCTCTCCCCTCCCCGCAGACCTTTGGAAACTTGCAAATCGTCCCAGAGTTGATGGAATCCAGTGCCAGCCGCCAGGAACGCAATGTTCAAATTGCGCCCACAACCCTTCCCGCCCCCCCGTTCCCCCACTCCCCCCACCAACAATGGAAAATCCGGCCCCCAATCTCTGAGTAATTACAGCGCATACTTTCCTCTGTTTGCACTAAGAATTCAACAATAATGACTGTTTGCAGAAATTGTATTTGTTTCTCTCAATACAAATCTCAAATTGCATCTTTCCTCATCTTGTAATTGGGATTTGATTTTTGTTGTTGTTGCTGTGTTTTTAGCAAACCATTTAAAATGAAGGCTTCGCGTCGGAACTATTATCAACGGCTTACTTTTGCTTTAACTTCAGAGAAAAGTCGTAGAATAGAACCACAGAATCCCCACGGTGCAGAAGGAGGCCACTCAGCCCATCTGGTCAGCACCGACTCTCCAGAAGGGCATCACGCCCAGGCCCTCTCCTCTATCCCCATAAACCCTCACATTCACCATGGTTAATCCGCTTATCCTGTACATCTTTCCTGTTGCTATTAAACTTTTGAATGGACTACCTTGCACTAAGTTGATCTTTCTCTACACCCTAGCTATGACTGTAACACTACATTCTGCACTCTCTCCTTTCCTTCTCTATGAACGGTATGCTTTGTCTGTATAGCGCAAGAAACAATACTTTTCACTGCATGCTAATACATATGACAATAATAAATCAATAATAAATAAATCTTTGGACACAGCGGGGCAATTTAGCATGGCTAATCCACCTAGCCTGTATATCTTTGGACACTAAGGGGCAATTTAGCATCACCAATCCACCTAACCTATTCATCTTTAAACACTAAGGGGCAATTTAGCATGGCTAATTCACCTAACCTGTACATCTTTGGACACTAAGGGGCAATTTAGCATCACCAATCCACCTAACCTATTCATCTTTAAACACTAAGGGGCAATTTGGCATGGCTAATTCACCTAACCTGTACATCTTTGGACACTAAGGGGCAATTTAGCATGACCAATCCACCTAACCTACTCATCTTTGGACTGTGGGAGGAAACCGGTGCACCCGGAGGAAACCCACGTAGACACGGGGAGAAAGTGCAAACTCCACACAGACAGTGTCCCGAGGCCGGAATCGAGCCCGGATCCCTGCCGCTGTGAGGCAGCAGTGCTAACCACTGTGCTACTCAAGAAAGCTGGGCAAGAAATTTGTTTTTTTTTCCTAAATGATACTGTGAATCTGAACACAAATATTATTTACAAAGAGATGTAATTATTCAGCTGTGGAACCTATACCCAGAACACATTGCCAGAAAGGTTAAAAATAGAAGAAGGCAAGAACAGCTTATTTGTGCAGCTTACAGGTTTAAGCAGCAATTTGTTTTGGAGAGTTGTACGAAAGAAAGACTCTCATTTACGTAGCGCCTCAGGGCGTCCTCGAGCAGGGTGACTAGAGGCAGGTGGTGGGGTAGTGACTCAGCTAGCAAGCCAGTAGACCGAGGGTAATCCCACGGGGAATGGGGTTCAAATCCCACCACGGCAGATGGTGAAATTTGAATTCAATATTTAAACAAAATAATTTGGAATTAAAAGTCTAAGGATTGACCATGATGTGGTTGACTCTTAACTGCCCCAGCAAGCCACTCGAGGGCAATTAGGGATGGGCAATAAATGCTGGCTCAGCCCAGATCCCATGAAATAATATTTTAAAGGGTTTACAGTCAGTTTTGTAGTGTAGTCACTGTTGTAATGTGGCAAACGTGGCAGCCTATTTTTACGCAGGAAGATCCCACAGACAGAGGTTGTGAGGCAAGAGCGAAAGGTTTGCTTTGGGTGCCGGCTTTTTCTAAGCTCTGATTTAGCCTGCCGCTAAATCAAACCCCACGGCTGTGCAGATTTCGGGGATTCATCCGGAGCACTGTTCAAGATGCTGTCTTTTGGATGCGCCACTCAACTCAAGTTGAAGAACAACAGGGAGGTTCCCCAGCACCTAATCGTAGAATCCCTACAGTGCAGAATGAGGCCATTCGACCCATCGAGCCTGCACCCACAGCAATCCCACCCAGGCCCTATCCCCGTAACCCCATGTATTTGCCCTGCCAATCCCCCTGACACAAACGACCAACTCCACATGGCCAACCCACCTCGCCTGCACATCCTTGGACTGTGGGAGGAAACCGGATTACCCAGAGGAAATTCACGCGGACACACGGAGAATGTGCAAACTCCACATGCACAGTCACCCGAGGCTGGAATTGAACCCTGGTCCCTGGTGGCGTAATAGTGCTGTGCCACCATTATGCTGCTCTTAATCCTCCCCCAAATAACACCATTAAAATCCAAGGCCAGATTATGGAACCTAGCTGAGTGTAGATGCCATGCTGCATTTGCTTAAGACATAACAGGAAAATGTTCTTTTAAACTACACTTGTTTGTCAAGCTCTTTGTGAGGTTCAGAAGCCAGGATAAGACTCGATGAAAGTGTAAGATCTTCCTTGAACGTTCTATTCTCTCTTGGCAATGGAGTAATACTATCCTTGTTACATAATATATTGCTCCAGTGATTGTTAAACACTGTAATAATTTGCTTTATTATGAACATTTCTGTACAGTGAGCCACTCCAACGCACTCTCCCTATTTCATATTTATACCTCACTTGCAATTAATGAGGCTCACAACATTACTGAAGGAGTTGGAGACCATTCGTAAAACATTAATAATATTTACAGCACAGGAACAGGCCATTCGACCCAACAGATCCATTCTGGATCCCCTTCCCATCCTCCTCCTTTTAACCTCATCAGGGTTTCCTGCTATTCCTTTTTCCCTCGTGTGTAGTTCAAAGGAGTACACACGGACAGTTTAACCTCAATTCAACCAAAGCTGTGAAACCCATTCTACTGTTTTATTTTTCTCTCGTATATCGAATAGTTTGTCATGTCAGGGGAGATGCTTTCTTCCTTCGGTCCTGCAATCCTCTGTGATTGTAGTCAGACACCAGACTCGTCCAACACCGGATTCAACATGCCAAACATGAATGCAAACTCTGTATTTTTACGACGAAGGGGCTGGTGTCAGCACCATGTTTGAAGAGTCTCCATGTTTGTCTCATCTGGAGATATAAAGGGTCCTGTCGGGGGGAGAACCAGGGCAGCAGGGTGGCACAGTGGTTAGCACTGCTGCCTCACAGCACCAGGGACCCGGGTTCAATTCCCGGCTTGGGTCACTGTCTGTGCGGAGTTTGCACATTTTCCGTTATCTGTGGACTTCCCTGCCCAGAGAAGCAGTTGAGACTACCTCATTGAATGTTTTTAAGGCAAGGATAGATAGATTTTTGAACTGTAAAGGAATTAAGGGTTATGGTGAGCTGGTGGATAAGTGGAGCTGAGGCCACAAAAAGATCAGCCATGATCTTATTGAATGGTGGAGCAGGCTCGAGGGACCAGATGGCCTACTCCTGCTCCTAGTTCTTATGTTCTCCCTGTGTCTGAGTCGGTTTCCTCCGGGTGCTCCAGTTTTCTCCCACAGTCCAGAGGACGTGCTGGTTAGGTGCATTGGCCGTGCTAAATTCTCCCTCAGTGTACCCGAAACAGGCACCGGAGTGTGACGGCTGGGGGATTATCACAGTAACTTCATTGCAGTGTTAATGTAAGCCTACTCATGACACTAATAAATAAACTATAAAACTGGGATGAGGTTGTTGACCTGTGATCCAGTCCTGACTTCTCTTAAATGCAGCCTTTGAGATTAAAATTCAATGTGAATTTTACAGTAGATTGGGGTTGAGGCAGGTTGGGGGGGGCGCGCGCAGAACACAACAATCCCATCCACGTCCTATCCTCTTAAGCCTAGCTAGTCCCCCTGACACTAGGGGGCAATTTACCATGGCCAATCAACCTAACCAGCTCATCTTGTAAAGTGTGGAAGGAAATCGGAGGACCCGGAGGAAACCCACGCAGACACGGGGGGAGAACGTGCAGACTCCGCACACACACACTGACCCGAGGCCGGGAATCGAACCCGGGTCCCTGGCGCTGCGAGGCAGCAGTGCTGACCCACCGTGCCGCCCTGGAAAATGCTTGAATAAAAGCTGAAGTTGGAAATTCATTTATTTACTCTTGGGTTACAAAGGGAAAAAAAACTATCAGGGTTTAAAATTTGGAAAAAGGTCATCGAAAATCCCACCCAAAGCATTTACCTCCCCCCTCAGAACACCTGCTAACCGACCGAGCGATTCCTGCAGGCCCCCATTTCACTTCCTGCGCCCTAGTTTCCTGCATGCACTGAGGCGAGTTTCTAACACACTCAGCAATCAGCTGTGTTTGCGTTCATAAGAGAATCTCTTTCGATTGAGCTGGGTTCACGTTCCTGAACTTCATGGGGTTTTTTTTGGTGGGGGGTTGCTGCCTGGTACTTGCGTTGCAGTAATTCAAGCATTTTCCAGGGCGGCACGGTGGCACAGTGGTCAGCACTGCGGCCTCGCAGCGCCAGGGACCCGGGTTCGATTCCCGGCCTCGGGTCAGTATGTGTGTGCGGAGTCTGCACGTTCTCCCCCGTGTCTGCGTGGGTTTCCTCCGGGTGCTCCGGTTTCCTCCCACACTTTACAAGATGAGCTGGTTGATTTTAAGTCAAGAACGGTTGGCATGTTTACCTCGGAACCCTCAGACCGCCGAGCTGGGCCGTCACTTGACAAAAGCCCGGAACCCCAGAAGATGGTGGTTTTCAGGAAGCATGTCCGCCCATTGCCATGACAACAGTGAGCAGCCCCCCCCCCGTACCACCACTAATCTTCTGGGCATCGAACCTCGCTGCTACTTTGCACCAGCAACGCCATGTTCCTCCCTGCCGCCTGCCAAAATGTGAACGGTTATATACGCAGAAAGGCTTTCAGAAAGCTTGCTGATGTAGCTGTGTCCCTTTTATCCTTTTTTATTCTGTATTTCAACCGGCGCTGCTGTGAAACTGCTGGGGCAGAGTCAGCAAGTAAACAGGCATTTTGTACAGAACGCTCCCCGCTGTGGGTATCAGCTGTGAGGATTGCTGCCCACAGCCCACTGTCTCATCTGTGCTAGAATCCTTCCATGTTCTCACCACAGGGCAGCAGGCTTATGCAAAATGTCTGCTACCCAGCAGTGCATTTCTTCGTCAAGGCAGTTTGCCGGACTTGGGTTGCCAGCCGTGACTAAATGCGTTCCTGGCACGGTGGCACAGTGGTTAGCATTTCTGCCTCATAGCGCCAGGGACCCTGGTTCAATTCCAGCCTCGGGTCACTGTCTGTGCGGAGTCTGCACATTCTCCCCGTGTCGGCGTGGGTTTCCTCCGGGTGCTTCGGTTTCCTCCCACAGTCCAAAGATGTGTAGGTTAGGTGGATTGGCCATGCTAAATTGCCCCTTGGTGTCAGGGGGACTAGCTAGGGTAAAAACATGTGGTTCTGGGGATGGGGTCTGGATGGGATTATAGCCAGTGCAGACTCGATGGGCCAAATGGCCTCTTTCTGCACTGTAGGGATTCTATGATTCTGTGACTTGCCCCACCCACCCACGCTCCAGCCGTTAGTCGGCCAACACATCCATCCCTGTGACACACTGACCTCCTACGCCTATTGGAAAGCCATCACCCAATTGGATGATGCTTTGATTGTCTGCCAAGGAGCCGCCTTTTCTCCCATTTTCAATATTTATATAGAAACATAGAAAAACTACAGCACAAACAGGCCCTTTGGCCCACAAGTTGTGCCGAACACATCCCTACCTTCTAGACCTACCTATAACCCTCCATCCTATTAAGCTCCATGTACTCATCCAGGAGTCTCTTAAAAGACCCTATTGAGTTCGCCTCCACCACCCCTGACGGCAGCCGATTCCACTCGCCCACCACCCTCTGTGTGAAAAACTTACCCCTTACATCTCCCCTGTACCTACCCCCCAGCACCTTAAACCTGTGTCCTCTCCTAGCAGACATTTCCACCCTGGGAAAAAGCCTCTGAGAGTCCACCCGATCTATGCCTCTCAACATCTTATACACCTCTATTAGGTCTCCTCTCATCCTTCGTCTCTCCAAGGAGAAAAGACCGAGCTCCCTCAGCCTATCCTCATATGTCATGCCACTCAATCCAGGCAACATCCTTGTAAATCTCCTCTGCACCCTTTCAATCTTTTCCACATCCTTCCTATAGTGAGGCGACCAGAACTGAGCACAGTACTCCAAGTGGGGTCTGACGAGGGTCTTATGTAGCTGCATCATTATCCCCGGACTCCTAAACTCAATCCCTCGATTGATAAAGGCCAGCACACCATACGCCTTCTTAACCACCTCCTCCACCTGCGGGGCCGATTTCAGAGTCCTATGGACCCGAACTCCAAGGTCCTTCTGATCCTCTACCGTACTAAGAGTCTTTCCCTTTATATTGTACTCCTTCATCCCATTTGTCCTACTAAAATGGACCACGACGCATTTATCTGGGTTGAAGTCCATCTGCCACTTCTCCACCCAGTCTTGCATCCTATCTATGTCCCTCTGTAACTTCTGACATCCCTCCAGACTATCCACAACCCCACCAACCTTTGTGTCGTCGACAAACTTACCAACCCATCCCTCGGCTTCCTCATCCAGGTCATTTATGAAAATGACAAACAGCAAGGGTCCCAGAACAGATCCCTGGGGCACACCACTGGTGACCGCCCTCCATTTAGAAAAAGACCCATCTATACCCATCTCTGCCTCCTTTGGGCAAGCCAGTTCTGGATCCACCGGGCAGCAGCCCCTTGGATCCCATGCCCTCTCACTTTTCCTAGAAGCCTTGCATGGGGGACCTTATCGAACGCCTTGCTAAAATCCATATAAACCACATCTACCGCCTTCCCTTCGTCAATGTGTTTAGTCACATTTTCGAAGAACTCCACCAGGCTCGTAAGGCACGATCTGCCTTTGACAAAGCCGTGCTGAGTATAATCTGGTTAAAAAACAAAATGGCCAAAGGAAACCCTTTAAATGTCCCGATGGTTTTCCTCCAGGGTCGTACATAGCAGTGTCCTGGAGATTGATATTAAATTCCTGGACACTCCAGGCCAATCCTGGAGGGTTGGTGACTCTATGCAGGCCAGGTGTCCCCAGAGGAGCTAACATTCACTTGATAGTATTCGCTGCCTATAGCCCAGTTATGAACTGAGATTATAAGGAGACCTGATTGCAATTTAGCGTCCAGCTCTTAACTTAACCGTCCCATCGGATGTAGGTATCACTGACAGGGTGGCACAGTGGTTAGCACTGCTGCCTCACAGCGCCAGGGACCCGGGTTCGATTCCCGGCTTGGGTCACTGACTGCGTGGAGTCTGCACGTTCCCCCCGTGTCTGCGTGGGTTTCCTCCGGGTGCTCCGGTTTCCCCTGTCTGTCCGAAAGACGTGCTGGTTAGGTGCATTGGCCATGCTAAATTCTCCCTCGGTGTACCTGAACAGGCGCCGGAGTGTGGCAACTAGGGGATTTTCACAGTAACTTAATTGCAATGTTAATGTAAGCCTAGTTGTGACACTAATAAATAAACTTTGAAACTTTAAACTTTAAGATTACATAGAAACTAGAAGCAGGAGAAGGCCATTTGGCCCTTCAAGCCTGCTCTGCTGATCATGGCTGATCATTGAATTCAATATCCTGATTCCCCCCTTCCCCCCCATATCCCTTGATCCATTGAGCCCCAAGAGCTATTTCTTCTTGAAATCAGACAATGTTTTGGCCTCAACTACTTTTTGTGGTAGTGTCTTCCACACATTCGCCACCCTCCGGGTGAAGAAGTATCTCCTCACCTCAGTCCTAAATCCTCAAATTATGACCCCTAGTTCTGACTCCCACACCATTGGGAGCATTCTTTCTGAATCTACCCTGTCTAACTCTGAAAGAATTTTATAAGTTTCGATGAGATCCCCTCTCACTCTTCTAAACTCCAGTGAATATAATCCTAATTGACTTAATCTCTCCTCATATAACAGACTTGCCATCCCAGGAATCACAATACTCCCTCTGTAGCAAGGACATCCTTCCTCTGATAAGGACACCAAAACTGCACGTAATACTCCAGATGTGGCCTCACCAATGCCCTATACAACTGCAGCAAAACATCCCTATCCCTATACTCAAATCCTCACGCTATGAAGGCCAACATACCATTTGCCTTCTTTCCTGCCCGCTGTACCTGCGCGCTTACTTTCAGCGACTGATGCATGAGGACACCAAGGTCTCGCTGAGTAGCCACCTCTCTGAATTTACATCCATTCAAGTACCATTCATTTACCATCTGTAGTTGGTCTTGAGAAGATGGTGGCGGGCAGTCTTCGGGGGGCGGGGGGGGGATGTGGGTGGCGAAGACGGAAGGGGGGATGTGCTTCCACAGTGCTGTTCAGTCAGGGCTTCTGGGATTTTGACCCAGTGTTGATGAAGGAACAGGTGGTGTATGTACAAGTTGGGATAAGGAATGTCTTGGCACCTCTGACAGTATAACGTTCCCTCAGAACTGTTCAGTTTGCGTGTTGAAGTCTGGGATGAGGCTTAACCTAATCCCCCTGCTTCAGAGGCGAGAGTGCTATCGGTTGAATCAGGTTGATGCTGCTTGAATTTATCTGTGTACCTTTTTAAACTGCTCAAATGGAGCTGTGTTCAAGGTGGCCTGTCTCTTTAAGATCTTTATTCAGATACTCTCTGGCCAAGAAGAACTAGTTGATTGGTTGATAGCTGTTTGCAAGCCTTTCACCCTTGGTGAAATAGTTAATTATCAAGATTGTTTTTAAAAAAACTAAAAGGAAATGGCTACTTTGTATTCCTTTATTGAAATAGTTTTTGCCAAATCGAAGCAGGTGGGACACATTAAAGACATAGGGGCAGAGTTTTTCCACCTCACTCGCCACAGGAATCATAGCAGACGGGGGAGGCGGATGATACAAAGGTCCGTTGATGTCGGATGGGATTTTCCTGTTTTTGGGAGAGCACCACTGGAAAATCCTGCCCATTGTGTTGTGTGTAACAATGTTCTTGCTGAAAAGAGAGTTTGGTGCTGTGCTGCCGAAGTTTTTCATCTGGCACTCATCAGGACAAACGCAAGAGAGAGGGTGTTGATTGGTTGGCAAGTCGACTCTGTCCGAGGCATTGCCATGGAGAAAGTGTGTAATCAGATCAGAAATCAATCAACCCTCTTGCCAACCAATCAGTGCCCCCTTTTTTACTGTAGTACAAATTGTTGTGATTGTCTGAAATTTGACATTCTTGCGTTCGTCCTGGTGAGTGCAAGATGAAAAGCTTCGACAACCTGACCCTCTTTTCAGCAATATTCAAGCGACAACAGCTGTTGCCCATGTTGAATCTAAATATTCTGCTTTCTCTTTCCAGTTCGCCTCCATGACAGCATATCAGAAGAAGGGTTTCACTACCTCATATTTGACCTGTGAGTAACTGCATGTTTTCTCGTGAAAATCCAATTTATTTCATCCTGTTTTCATCTTGTTTTGTGTTTGACCGAGGAGGAAATTAGCTGCAACTTGTCTATTGCCATTAACATTAAGCCCCTCGGAGCGTAACAGATCTGGACAGTTGGCATCAGCACTTGGTAATGGGAGCGGAAAAAGGAATCCTGCTAGTGTTGTGCATGCGACAGGCTGGAACAGGCCAGTTGGTGCATCGAACCTATCGCTCGTACCTCATAATGGATAATAAGGAGTGGTAGACTTGTTAAATCAGCACTTTATATCCCTTTCACAGCAGCAGAACAGGAAAAGTGGCACAAGGGAGCTGACAGTTAAGGAGGGACAGGGATATTTAATGGATTTATTAGTTGTGAATACCTGGTAATGGAGAAAATAATGGGACTCAAGATAGGCAAATATCGAGGACCTGATGGTTTCCATTCATAAGCATTAAAAGAAAAAGATGAGGAACTTCTTGAAACATTAGTCACAAACATATGAACATATGAAAGAGGGGCCGTTTGGGCTAATCTGTTTGTTTTTTTTGCTACAATCCCATTAGTCCAAAGATGTGCGGGTTAGGTTGATTAGCCATGCTAAATTGACCCTAGTGTCAGGGGGATTAACAGGGTAAACGCATGGGATTACGGGAATAGGGCCTGGGTGGGATTGTGGTCAGTACAGATTCGATGAGCTGAATGGCCTCCTTCTGTACTGTAGGGATTCTATGATTCTTCTTGAGGGTGTTGGCAATGAGGAGAGGTTGAATAAACTAGGATTGTTTTCACTGGAAAGACGGAGACTGAGGGGAGACCTGATAGAGGTCTACAAAATGATGAGAGGCACAGACAGGGTGGATAGTCGGAGGCTTTTTCCCCAGGGTTGAAGTGTCAATTACAAGAGGGCACAGGGTTCAAGGTGAGAGGGGGGCAAGTTTAAGGAAGATGTGCGGGGGAAGTTTTTCACGCAGAGAATGGTGGATGCCTGGAACGCGCTGCCAGAGGAGGTGGTGGAAGCAGACGCATTAGCAACATGTAAGAGGCATCTGGATGGGTACATGAATAGGGAGGGAATAGAGGGATACGGACCCAGTAAGGGCAGAAGGTTGTTTCTACTTTAGTTGGGGCATCACGATCGACACGGACTTGGCGGACCGAAGGGCCTGATCATAGAATCATAGAATCATAGAAACCCCACAGTGCAGAAGGAGGCCATTCGGCCCATCGAGTCTGCACCGACCACAATCCCACCCAGGCCCTACCCCCACATATTTTACCCGCTAATCCCTCTAACCTACGCATCCCAGGACTCTAAGGGGCAATTTTCTAAAACTGGCCAATCAACCTAACCCGCACATCTTTGGACTGTGGGAGGAAACCGGAGCACCCGGAGGAAACCCACGCAGACACGAGGAGAATATGCAAACTCCACACAGACAGTGACCCGAGCTGGGAATTGAACCCAGGACCCTGGAGCTGTGAAGCAGCAGTGCTAACCACTGTGCTACCGTGCCGCCCGCTGTAGTGTTCTTTGTTCTAGATATTGCTTCGTACTATCACAAGGCCTTATTTTTGTCCATGAAAAAAACAACTGTTATATGTTGGGATGGGTAGTATATCCTGAGCTTTTACAAGATTCGCACTGGGTCATGAACCAGACACGATAGATAAGCTCCTTGTTGCAGCATCCAATGACTTATTAATTGGTTCGCAGATTTTCACCTAATCTGGACCTAGGCTGCTTCCTGGAGGGAAATGTATCACTTCCCTGATATAACTTTAGACAAATATTATCAATCCAATTCTTGGTGTGGTGAATAAATGGCCATAATTAATGCAGCGCATTGTTTCCCTTGGGCTATTGTACAGCATTTTGAGAACACGTTTAACATTGACTTAACAATGGCAGGCCCTAGGGAAGTACGCTTTAATTAACTGGAGTTAGATAAGAGGTTTTATTTTGTCAATCCATTCCTTGACATGCACAAATCCATCACCATACTTAAAAACTACTGAAATGACTAAGAAGTAGTGTTTCAAGTTTCCCAAAAGGTCCAGGCCGACATTCTCGGCCTGTAATGTCCAAGGTGTCATTTTCCAGATGAAACATTAAACCAATGCCCCGTCTGCCTCTTCGGGTGATTGCAAGAGAATCCGTAGCACTAACTTCAAGAAAAGCACTGGAGGGCGCCACGGCGGCACAGTAGTTATCACTGCTGCCTCACAGCACCAGGGGCCCGGGTTCAATTCTGGCCTCGGGTGACTGTCTGTGTGGAGTTTGCATGTTCTCCCCATGTCTGCGTGAGTTTCCTCCAGGTGCTCCAGTTTCCTCCCACGCTCCAAAGAAGTGCGGGTTAGGTGGATTGGCCATACTAAATTGCCCTATAGTGTCCAAAGATATCTAGGTTAGATGGATCAACTATGGTAAATGTGTGGGGTTATCGGATAGAGCAGGGGAGAGGGCATGGGCAAGATACTCTGAGAGCCGGTGTAGATTCAATGGGCCGAATGGCCTCCTTCTGCACTGTAGGAATTCAATGATTATCTGATTCACCCTGGTACCATGGTGAATTGAGTGGTGAAGAAGGCATTCAGCATGCTTGGTTTCATTGGTCAGAACATTGAATACAGGAGTTGGGAAGTCTTGTTGAAGTTGTACAAGACATTGATAAGGCCACACTTGGAATACTGTGTACAGTCTGGTCACCCTATTATAGAAAGGATATTATTAAACTAGAAAGTGTGCAGAAAAGATTTACTAGGACGCTACCAGGACTTGATTGTTTGAATTATAAGGAGAAACTGGATAGACTGTGACTTTTTTCTCTGGAGCGTAGGAGGATTAGGGGTGATCTTATAGAGATCTATAAAATAATGAGAGGCATAGATCAGCTAGATAGTCAATATCTTTTCCCAAAGGTAGGGGAGTCTAAAACTAGAGGGCATAGGTTTAAGGTGAGAGGGGAGAGATACAAAAGGGTCCAGAGGGGCAATTCTTTCATACAGAGGGTGGTGAGTGTCTGGAACAAGCTGCCAAAGGTATTAGTAGAGGCGGGTACAAGTTTGTCTTTTAAAAAGCACTTAGACAGTTACATGGGTAGTATGGGTATAGAGGGATATGGGCCAAATGCGGAATTGAGACTAGCTAAATGGTTGAAAAAAAAAAGGGCGGCATGGACAAGTTGGGCTGAAAGGCCTGTTTCCATACAGTAAATCTCTATGACTCAATGACTCTAATATTTATTCCTCTACCAGCACCACAAACATGGTAGCACCTTTGACACAATGAAAGATCTCGCGGTGCTTTGTAGGAGTGTTATAAAAACAAAAGATGGCACCAAGCCACAGAGGAAATATTAGGTTAGCTGACCAAAAGCACGGTCAAAGAGGTAAGCTTTAAGGAAAACAATCTTCCTTATATCCATATTAAATGGGAGACCCCTTATTCCAAATCTGTGCCATTTAGTTCTGGACTCCCCCCATGAGAGAAACTATCCACTTAGTTTCTACCCTGCCGAATACCTACCCTGTCGAGCACCCCCTTAAAATCTTAGTGGAGGAGAGAGAGGTCAAGAGCTAGAGAGGGTTCTGGAGGATTTTCCATGGCTTGGGGCCTAGGAAACTGAAGGCACGGCCACCAATGGTAGAGTGCTTCTAATTGGGAATGCACAAGAGGCCAGAGTTTGAGGAGTGCAGATATCTTGGAGGGTGGTGGAACTGGAGGGGATGACACAGATAGGGAGGGCAGAGTCCATGGAGGGATTTGAAAATGAGGATGAGAATATTAAAGTCAACCATTGCTTGTGACTGGGAACCAATGTGGATCAGCAAGCATAGGGCTGATGGGGGAATGGGTCTTGCTTCAAGTTAAGATGACCTTAACATTATTCTACCAACCACCTACCCTACCAGTGGATAACCTTGGACAGGTCAAATACTGGGCCTCTGATCTGATATATCCTGTCTTCTGTCAAAAGTGAATTTATATCCTTACAGTCTCTCATGACCAGAATGAAAAGACAGTTTCATCATTGAATCCCTACAGTACAGAAGGAGGCCATTCGGCCCATCGAGTCTGCACCAACAACAATCCCACCCAGGCTCTATCCCCGTAACTCCACACATTTACCCCGCTAATCCCTCTAACCTATGCATCCCGGGACACTGAGGGGCAATTTATCATAGCCAACCAACCTAACCCGCACATCTTTGGAGTGGGGGAGGAAATTGGAGCACCCGGAGGAAACCCACGCCGACACAGGGAGAATGTGCAAACTCCACACCGACAGTGAAGGACCCAAGCTGGGAATCGAACCCGGGTCCCTGGCACTGTGAGGCAGCAGTGCTAACCACTGTGCCACCATGCCAGGCTATTTATTCATTGCAGGATTCTTTGTTTTACCTTTGTTCAATGTTCCTTTGATGTGGCGAATCTGCCATTGCGAAGAGCATAAACCTGACGGGAATTTTCCCGCATTCAGTAAAGCATGGACTAACATTCCAGCCTCTCCATCTATAAACTGAAGTGTACGCAGGATTACTGCGTGGAATCTAATTGTCACCAAATTATGCAACTGCATCACCCCAGTTGTCGTTATTTTTTTTTATTTTAAAGTGCATTACTCGGGGATTTATGTGACACATTGTGAGTTGGCAGCATCATCAACTTCTAAATATTTCTGCTCAGACTCTCTCTTATCCCCATGTTGATGCTCTCAGGACTGCAGGATATATCTAACACATTGCGGAGAGCGGGGAGAAAAATAACTAACTTGTGAGTCAGACTCAGCACTATTCAACGCTCTGGTGCGGATCAGTCCAAATATTAAAAAGTGCTGCTTTTGCCCCATGTATAAAAAGCATTCTAGCTCGCAGCTCAGACCACACTGACTTCCCAATAGTTTTGTTTGTGTCTGGTTGGCAGTTTAAAAGATGTTTTTCCTTAACAGCAGCCCAGATGTGTTCACTTGGCTTCACCAGTTACACCCGTGCCTGAGAGTCAGTCTGCTGTGGGTTCACGTCCCACTCCCAGAATTTAAATCTGAGCTGGCATTCCAGTGAGTATAGTCAGAAGAAACAGGAGCAAGAGTAGGCCATTCAGCCCCTCGAGCCTGCTCTGCTGGCCAGTAAGAACATGGCTGATCCTCACTTTCTTCCCCCATAACCCTTGTGGATAAAAAATCTATCTAACTCGACCTTGAATACATTCATTGACTCAACCTTCACTGCTTACTGAGTACAGAATTCTAAAGATTAACCTTTCCTCTTGAGAGAACTAAATCCTTCTTGTATCCATATTAAATGGGAGTCCCCTTATTCCAAAACTGTGCCATCTAGTTCTGCACTCCCCCCATGAGAGAAAATATCCACTTGGTATCTACCCTGCCAAGTACCTACACTGTCAAGCATCCCCTTAGAATCTTTTACATTTCAATAAATCATCTCTCATTCTTATAGATCATACAATCCCTACAGTACAGAAGGAAGCCCATCAGCCCATCGATTCTGCACTGACTCTCTGACAAGATGGTCTTACCCACTCCCCTGCCCTATCCCCATAACCCCACACATTCACTATGGTTAACCGATCTAACCTACACATTTTGGAACACTAAGGAGCAATTTAGCACAGCCAATCCACCTAACCCGCACACCTTTGGAGTGTGGGAGGAAACCAGAGCACCCGGAGGAAACCCACGCAGACATGGGGGAGAACGTGCAAACTCCACACAGTCACCCAAGGCCGGAATCAAACCCAGGTCCCTGGTGCTGTGAGGGAGCAATGCTAACCACTGTGGCACCATGCCACCCTTTGCGCCACTGTGCCACCCTTCTCAACTTCAGTGATTATAGGCCCAACATACTCAATCTTTCCTCTTAAAACAGCCCCTTAATCCCAGAAATCGGCTGCGAACCTTCTCGGAATTGCCTCCAATACAAGTATAGAATCCCTACAGTGCAGAAAGAGACCATTTTGGCCCATCAAACCTGCACCGACAACAACTCCACCCAAGTCCTATCGCTGTAACCCTATAAATTTATCCCAGTTCCCCTTGACACTAAGGGGCAATTTAGCATGGCCAATCCATCTAACTGGTACATCTTTGGAGTGTGGGAGGAAACCGGAGCACCCGGAGGAAACCCATGCAGACACGGGGAGAACATGCAAACTCCATACAGGTAGTGGCCCAAGGCCGGAATTGAACCCGGGTCCCTGGTGCTGTGAGGTAGCAGTGCTAACCACTGTGCCACCGTGCCGCCCCTCCTTAAGTAAGGTAACCAGAAATGAATGTGATATTTGAGGTGCAGTTTTACCAATTCCTTTTGGAGGAGGTATTCACCAGAGGCACCATCTTGTCTGCTCCAGTGATTCAGAGAAATGTTAAGAAAAGATCTTGCAGCAAAGAGAGGAGAAACATCTCCTCTTGCCCTGGGCTACTGTACAGCATTTTGAGAACAAGTTTAACACTGACTGAACAATGGTCTAGGTCTACCCTCTGGCCGCATTATCAAGATGTGGAGATGCCGGCGTTGGACTGGGGTAAGCACAGTAAGAAGTCTCACAACACCAGGTTAAAGTCCAACAGGTTTATTTGGTAGCAAATACCATAAGCTTTCGGAGCGCTGCCCCTTCGTCAGATGGAGTGAAAATCTGTTCTCCAACAGTGCACAGAGACACAGAAATCAAGTTACAGAATACTAATTAGAATGCAAATCTCTACAGCCAGCCAGGTCTTAAAGGTACAGATAATGTAGGTGGAGGGAACATTAAGCACAGGTTAAAGAGATGTGTATTGTCTCCAGACAGAACAGCTAGTGAGATTCTGCAAGATCGGGGAAAGCTGTGGGGGTTACTGATAATGTGACATAAATCCAACATCCCGGTTTAAGCCGTCCTCATGTGTGCGGAACTTGGCTATCAGTTTCTACTCAGCGACTCTGCACTGTCGTGTGTCGTGAAGGCCGCCTTGGAGAACACTTACCTGAAGATCCAAGGCTGAATGCCCGTGACTGCTGAAGTGCTCCCCCACAGGAAGAGAACACTCCTGCCTGGTGATTGTCGAGCGGTGTTTATTCATCCGTTGTCGTAGCGTCTGCATGGTTTCCCCAATGTACCATTGCCTCGGGACATCAAGAAACCGCATTATCAAGAAACAGGTTTGATGGTCATTTTGTCCATCACTGCTTGTGGGATCTTGCTATGCGCATCACAGTTTCGTGCATAAGAGTCACGGCATCCCAAGAGCTCTTCCTTCTGTGGAACGTTTCTGATGTACAGTGTTATAGTTTATTAACACAAGTTTAATACAGCTAATACAAGAGATATATATATCATAGAATAGAATAGAATCATGGAATCCTAGAATCCCTACAGTGCAGAAGGAGGCCATTCGGCCCATCAAGTCCGCACTGACCACAATCCCACCCAGACCCTATTCCCGGAACCCCACATATTTGCCTTGCTAAGCCCCCTGACTCTAGGATAAGTTTAGCATAGCCAATCAACCCAACCCGCACATCTTTGGAGTGTGGGAGGAAACCAGAGCACCCGGAGGAAACCCACGCAGACACGGGGAGAACGTGCAAACTCCACACAGACAGTAACCCGAGGCCGGAATTGAACCCGGGTCCCTGGCGCTGTGAGGCAGCAGTGCTAACCACTGTGCCACCGTGCCGCCCTAGATATAAACAGTCTATTCATCTGATGTGACAAAATTTAATTGGAGCATAAAATATTATATGCAGTTCAAGGTCCCCCAGAGATGCTAGCATGACTGAAGCCTCAGTTGTCACCTTTGCAGAGCTCTGGAGATAAATCTTGTATTTTCGATATACGCTCATGGGCTGGTATTTGCAGCAACTTATCATAATTAGTCTCAACCATCAAAGGCATCCCCAGCATGTGCTTTGATATTGATAGTCAATGAGATTTATTTTAATTCATTTATGGAACATGGGCATCATTGCCTAGGCCAACATTTTTGGCCCAATTCTAATTGCCGTTGAGAAGGTGGTGGGTGAGCTGCCTTCTTGGACAGCTGCAGTCCACGTGGTGTAGGTACACCCACAGTGCTGTTAGGGAGGGAGCTCCAGGATTTTGACCTAGCGACAGTGAAGGAACGGCGATATATTTCCAAGTCAGTATGATGCGTGGCTTGAAGGGGAACTTCTAGGTGGTGGTGTTCCCATGCACCTGCTGCCCATTTCCTTCCAGATGGTAGTGGGTGTGGGTTTGGAAGGTGCTGTTTAAGGAGCCTTGATAAGTTCCTTCTCTATATCTTGGAGATGGTTCATACTGTTATTACTGTACATCGGTGATGGAGGGAATAGATGTTTGTGGATGGGGTGGCAATCAAGCGGGGCTGCTTTGTCCTGGACGGTGTCGAGTTTCTCGAGTGTTGTTGGAGCTGCACCCATCCAGGCAAATGGAGGGTATTCCATCACACTCCTGACTTCTAAATGGTGGACAGATTTTGGGGAGTCAGGAGGTGAGTTACTCGCCACAAGATTCCTAGTCTTTGACCTGCTCTTGTAGCCACAGTATTTATATGGCTAGTCCAGTTCAGTTTCTGGTCAATGGTAGCTCCCAGGATGTGATAGTGGGGGATTCAGTGATGCTAATGCCATTGAATGCCAATGGTTAGATTCCCTCTTGTTGGAGATAGTCATTACCTGGCACTTGTGTTCCACGAATGTTACTTGCCACTTGTCTGCCCGCTTGTGTAGTTTGGCGAGTAAAAACATCTCTCTATATGCTTCATCAAGAAACCTTAAAAAGAGAAAAGATACAAAAATCTGAGGTCACGTACCAACGGACTCGAGAACAGCTTCTTCCCTGCTGCCATCAGACTTTTGAATGGACCTACTCAATATAGAATCCCTATAGTGCAGGAGGAGGCCATACAGCCCATTGAGTCTGCACCGACCACAATTCTACCCAGGCCCCATTCCTGTAACCTCACACATTTACCCTGTTAATCCCCTTGACACTAAGGGCCAATTTAGCATGGCCAGTCCACCTAACCACATCTTTGGACTGTGGGAGGAAACTGGAGCACCCGGAGAAAGCCCAGGCAGAGACAGGGAGAGAGTGCAAACTCCACACAGACAGTGACCCGATGAACCCTGGGTCCCTGGCGCTGTGAGGCAGCAGTGCTAACCACTGTGACACCATGCTGCTTACGTTAAGCTGATCTTTCTCTCCACCCTAGCTATGACTATATTCTGCATCCACTCCTTTCTTTCTCCCCTATGTACTCCATGAACGGCATGTTTTGTCTGCGTAGCACGCAAGAAACAAGACTTTTCACTGTATCCCAAAACATGTGACAATAATAAATCAAAGGTGTACAGTTTTTTGAGCACCTTTTCCCGATTTCATCTTGTATATCTGCATTGATGCTTTTGAGAAAAGAATCTCAGTTCCTACCTGAGGAAGAGTCACCTGTTTTGGTCTCCTGCCCTAAGACAAAGGGAGCGGTGTCAGCAACTGACCAAGATTAAAAATACCACACTGGTTCCGTGGACTTCCTTTTATCTTGAAGTTGAGCTGTCCTGTAATTAGTACCGTCATTACGAAAGCGGGGATAATATTTAAGGACGCACACTGCCACAGACTAGTGTTCTACAGGTTTTAATCCCACTCTGATTAATTGCAATGAAAGCTGGCAGGAAGAAATTGGTGATTATTGATGGAGCATTTGTGATTGCCTCTTGAGGACCTGTGATTTGGCACCTTTTGTGTTTGTGACTGCGCAGGCACACTACAGCAACACGCACTGGGACTTGCGGCAGAAAACTGCAGCTCTACAACTCTGTAAGAAAGGGAATTCCCACAATTGTTCAGGGTGTTTTCTCACCTTCTGTGAGTGCCGCGTGGCAGCCCCACGCAACGCTTGCATCCTTGAGGCAATGTCTCCCTTGAAATCCGTGTCTGCGGAAAGGAATGAGGGAGGCCGTTGGAGCTCGATACTTGGGAGTTGGCATGCACGCACCCTGCCAGGGCTCGCTCAGTGGGTAGCATTTTTCGCCTCGGGGTTGGTCAACGATTGTGGGTGCAAGCCCCGCTCTAAAGAATTGAACAAGAAGTCTGGCCAGTTACTATTGGTGTAGTACTGAGGGAGTGCTGCGCTAAACAAGGTGCCATCTTTTGGATGAGATGGGTGCCCGCTCAGATGTGTGTATAAGATCTCACAGCATGATTCAATAAAAAGCAAGTGCTTTTTATGGCAAAAGATTTATCCCTCAACCAGTGGCTGAATCAATATGGTTATTATTGCCGGCTGTGGGAGCTTGCTGGTGAAAGATTTATCCCTCAACCAGCGGCTGAACCAGTATGGTTATTATTGCCGGCTGTGGGAGCTTGCTGTGTGCAAAGGGGCGGCACGGTGGCACAGTGGTTAGCACTGCCGCCTCTCAGTGCCAGGGACCCGGGTCCGATTCCCGGCTTGGGTCACTGTCTGTGGGGAGTCTGCACGTTCTCCCCGTGTCTGTGTGGGTTTCCTCCGGGTGCTCCGGTTTCCTCTCACAGTCCAAAGACATGCGGCTTAGGTGGATTGGCTGTGCTAAATTGCCCCTTGGTGTTAGGGGGATTAGTGAGGTAAATACGTGGGATAGAGCCTG
Organism: Mustelus asterias; assembly: GCF_964213995.1. Taxonomy (NCBI): domain Eukaryota; kingdom Metazoa; phylum Chordata; class Chondrichthyes; order Carcharhiniformes; family Triakidae; genus Mustelus; species Mustelus asterias. Next base: position 9,980,772 of record NC_135828.1, on the reverse strand, counting down.
AATGGGACTATTGTCGGTGCAGGTTCAATGGGCTGAATGGTCTCCTTCTGCACTGTAGGGATTCTATGATTCTAACCATGCTAAATTGCTCCTTAGTGTTAGGGGGATTAGCAGGGTGCATACGTGGGGTTACAGGGATAGGGCAGTGGGTGGGACTGTTGTTGATGGGCCGAATGGTCTCCATCTGCACTGTAGGGATTCCATGAATTTTAAGGTGGCTATCATTTCCTACATTATAACAGTAACAGTAAGCTAGTCTTTGTAATAGTTGCTATCAACCACAATCAAATGTAGTTACAAAGCCATCTGGCTCACTAATGTCATTTATGGAAGAAATTTCTCATCCATCTGGCCTACATGTGAATCCAGACCCACAACAATGTGGTTGACTCTTAACTGCCAATTAGGGATGGGCAACAAATGATGGCCTGGCCACTGATGCCAACATCCCATCCAAAAGCATAAAGAAAATCGCACACACTTCAAGAAGTTAAAAGCAACTTACTCTGCAGATGCTGGAATCTGAAACAAAAACAGAAAATGCTGGAAAATCTCAGCCGGTCTGACAGCATCTGTGGACACAGTAAGAAGTTTAACAACACCAGGTTAAAGTCCAACAGGTTTATTTGGTAGCAAAAGCCACACAAGCTTTTGGAGCTGCAAGCCCCTTCTTCAGGTGAGTGGGAATTCTGTTCACAAACAGAGCATATAAAGACACAGACTTAACTTACATGAATAATGGTTGGAATGCGAATACTTACAACTAATCAAGTCTTTAAGAAACAAAACAATGTGAGTGGAGAGAGCATCAAGACAGGCTAAAAAGATGTGTATTGTCTCCAGACAAGACAGCCAGTGAAACTCTGTGGGGGTTACAAATAGTGTGCCATGAACCCAATATCCCGGTTGAGGCTGTCCTCGTGTGTGCGGAACTTGGCTATCAGCTATAGTCCATGAAGCTGCACACACGAGGACGGCCTCAACCGGGATATTGGGTTCATGGCACACTATTTGTAACCCCCACAGAGTTTCACTGGCTGTCTTGTCTGGAGACAATACACATCTTTTTAGCCTGTCTTGATGCTCTCTCCACTCACATTGTTTTGTTTCTTAAAGACTTGATTAGTTGTAAGTATTCGCATTCCAACCATTATTCATGTAAATTAAGTCTGTGTCTTTATATGCTCTGTTTGTGAACAGAATTCCCACTCACCTGAAGAAGGGGCTTGCAGCTCCGAAAGCTTGTGTGGCTTTTGCTACCAAATAAACCTGTTGGACTTTAACCTGGTGTTGTTAAACTTCTTACTGTGTTTACCCCAGTCCAACGCCGGCATCTCCACAGCATCTGTGGAGAGAGAATAGGGCCAACCGTTTCGAGTCTGGATGATCCTTCGCCAGACCTGCTGAGATTTTCCAGCATACGCTTCAGTAAGTATTGAATTGGCTGTAAAGCATTTTTGGGTGGCCAGAGGTTGTGCAAGGTGCTATAGAAATGCATATTCTTTGTTTCTTCCTTTCCTCTTTGGTTTGGATTTAACCAAAGGTGGTGCCACATTTGAGAAATCCTTAGTAGGAGGACTTGCGCTTTTATGAAGACTTACACGTACTACAGCGCAGCAGAGTCTCAAAGCACTGCACATCCTGGCAAATCGGGAAGTGTTTTTACTCACAAAGGAGTGAAGAAATCTGGAATTCTGTACTCCCAAAAGGCACTGGATGCTGGTGTCAGAGATCGTGGGTACAGCAACCGTAGGCACTCTTAGTCGACTTGAGTCCAAACAGTGCTGGACACCATGCATAATCCAATGCGAGGCCTTTAATGACTTGTGCACAAGCAGAACCACCTTACACAGAGTCATAGAGGTTTACAGCATGGAAACAGGCCCTTTGGCCCAACTTGTCCATGCCGCCCTTTTTTTTAAACCCCTAAGCTAATCCCAATTGCCAGCATGTGGCCCATATCCCTCTATACCCATCTTACCCATGTAACTGTCTAAATGCTTTTTAAAAGACAAAATTGTACCCACCTCTACTACTACCTCTGGCAGCTTGTTCCAGTAAGAAGTCTCACAACACCAGGTTAAAGTCCAACAGGTTTATTTGGTAGCAAATTTGCTACCAAATAAACCTGTTGGACTTTAACCTGGTGTTGTGAGACTTCTTACTGTGCTTACCCCAGTCCAACGCCGGCATCTCTACAGCTTGTTCTAGACACTCGCCACCCTCTGTGTGAAAAAATTGCCCCTCTGGACACTTTTGTATCTCTCCCCTCTCACCTTAAACCTATGCCCTCTAGTTTTAGACTCCCCTACCTTTGGGAAAAGATATTGACTATCTCGCTGATCTATGCCCCTCATTATTTTATAGACCTCTATAAGACCACCCCTCAACCTTCTACGCTCCAAGAAAGAAGTCCCAGTCTATCCAGTCTCTCCTTATAACTCAAACCATCAAGTCCCGGTAGCATCCTAGTAAATCTCGTTTGCACTCTTTCTAGTTTAATAATATCCTTTCTATAATAGGGTGAAAACTTACAGCTGTCCTGCAAGTGTTTCTGAAGTTACAGAAAAGCAACTTGGCAATTATAGTCAGTTACAGTGAATCAGAAACAAGCAATTTTTCAAATCCTTCAATTACGTACATTTTCACCAGTTAAATCCTGGCTTTCCACCCTTTCTCATTCGATGAAAAACTGACTTCTGCTAATCCTTTATTTGCATAGCGTATCCCCATATCTTGCCTTTGGTATTTGTTATGGAAAAATCTGGTCTTGCTCACCCTCGGGTGAGGGCCAAAAAGCAGAACGTTATGGGGCCTACGCAGATGAAGATTAGCCCGTTCATGCTGAAATAGCAGACACAGACTCCTTTGAAGGTCTGCATAAGCTGATAAACGTTTTAAAAACTGCACAGAGAAGGCATGAAACTTGAAACTAGCTGATGGCCTCGTGGTATTATCGCTGGACTGTTAATCGAGAAACTCAGCTCATCTTCTGGGGACCCGGGTTCGAATCCTGCCACAGCAGATGGTGGAATTTGAATTCAATAAAAGTTATATAAGAATTAAGAATCTATTGATGACCATGAAACCATTGTCGATTGTCGGAAAAGCCCATCTGGTTCATTAATGCCCTTTAGGGAAGGAAATCTGCCGTCCTTACCCGGTCTGGCCTACATGTGATTCCGGAGCCACAGCAATGTGGTTGACTCTCAACTGCCCTCCAAGGGCAACTAGGGATGGGCAATAAATGCTGGCCAGCCAGCGACGCCCATGTCCCATGAATAAATAAAAAATAATTGAACGGTTTAGCTTCCAAACTTCAATTTGAGAATTTTTGGGATTTCCAGCGTCTGTGTATTGTGCTTGAATTCAACAAATTGTTGTTCAGTCAAAGGATACAAAGAGACAGGCACAGGGCAGCCATGAGAAGGCTTGAGGGGCTGAATGGCCTGTTCTGTTTGGCTTCGACGCATTCAAGAGCGCAGATTATCTCTGCATTCTGCCAATTTTTTTGAACGCATTCCCAATGTTGATCTACTTTGACCAGAAGTGAGCAGTTCATCCCCTTCTTAGATGAGAAAGGAATGTGGGCCATTGGCTTTCCAACTCGTGGTCAGATGGATCATTCTGTTGAAGGCGATTTTGGCAGTAACTTCAAGCCTTAAATGGCCAATTTTCGTAAGTGGAAAAACGAAAAGGCAGTTTGAACAGTCAGAAAACCGGCTGCTTTCTAAGCCTCGACTCACAGGAACAACTGGATCCTTTCAAAACCCAGCAAATTATCTAATTGTTTGCTATGCACAAGAATCACAAACTCTCGCTGCCTGTGGTATGAATAATTCAAGGGCCAACAATGTTCTCAGAAATGACATTTAAATTAATCAACAGAGGAATGATGCACATTAATTTTTGCACTGTGATTTCATCTTCTTGGCTGCGGTTTAAAAATTTCTGCTGTCACGAGAGTCGCAATTATACCTATGTTAAGAAAATTAAGTGCGTGTTTCTCATTATTGTCAGCTTTCTCATATTTTAATGTATTTCTGACGAGAGTTCTGCAATCCCTGTAGAGTCATTTACTATACAAGGCTGGCTAATAGGCCATCGCGTACTTTAGCATCAACTTTGTGATGATAGTCTCTGCGGTAAACGGGACCAGCGTTCACTGTCATGCAGCCTTGCCCTGACCACTTCTGCATCTTTTCCATAGAATCCCTACAGTGCAGAAGGAGGCCATCCGGCCCATCGAGTCTGTACCGGACTCTCCGAAAGAGCATCACCTGGGGCCCATTTCTTACATGCTACTGACTTGCCAGCCTTGACTCAGTGAGGCCATTCTCGTGTCAGCCATTTGTGAGTTTAAGGCTAACTCCAGATATAATCTAGGCTCATGCAGTAGGGAAGGTGACCGTTGCGTGAGATTTATTTTTTATTAATGTGACACGTAAGCTTACATTAACACTGCATTGAAGTTATTGTGAAAATCCCTTAGTCGCCTGTTCGGGTACACTGAGGGAGAATTTAGCATGGCCAATGCACCTAACCAGCACACCTTTCAGAGCCGTGATGTGGAGATACCCGTGTTGGACTGGGGTGGGGCACAGTAAGAAGTCCCACAACGCCAGGTTAAAGTCCAACAGGTTTATTTGGAATCACGAGCTTTCGGAGCACTGCTCCTTCATCAGGTGAGTGACTCACTCACTTCCTCACTCACCTGATGAAGGAGCGGTGCTCCGAAGGCTCGTGATTCCAAATAAACCTGTTGGACTTTAACCTGGTGTTGTGAGACTTCTTGCTGGACTGTGGGAGGAAACCCACGCAGCACTGGGAGAACATGCAGACTCCGCACAGACAGTGACCTGAGCCGGAATCGAACCCGGGTCCCTTGGGCGCTGTGAGGCAGCAGTGCTAACCACTGTGCCACCCCGATGGAAAGCCCAGATGTTCTGACAGGCAGCATATCAGTGCAAGTTCTTGTCTTCCTTCAAACCTACCAAAGTATGGAATCTAATTTATTATCAACACTTCATCCATTGGGATGTGTGTGTTTTTGATAATCTTGATGCCCCGAAAACCTTGCTCACACTATCTGTTCTTTTGTAATCAATATTCTTGGCAGTTTCTCATACCCGTTCGTTCATCGACAGTACAGCAAATTAAATTTAAGGATTAATGATCCAGTTTCAACAACAAGGGTTCAATTCAAAATTTTGCTGGGTCAACAAAGAACAAAGAAAATTACAGCACAGGAACAGGCCCTTCGGCCCTCCAAGCCTGCACCGACCATGCTGCCCGACTGAACTAAAACCCCCTACGCTTCTGGGGACCATATCCCTCTATTCCCATCTCATTCCATCTCAGCTGTAATTTTCATTGTCCCAAAGTACTTTTGCCATTCGTGGTCCACCCACCGCAGTCAATAGATCACGGCCTCAAGAATAAAACACTTTCTCCTCTCCCCTCCATAACAATCTCAGCTGTTCTCACATTCTTCCAGCTGTGACATTTCAATTTAAAAGCGTTCTCGGTTACCTTCCCCCATTCTTCTCTGCTCCCGTTGGATGCAAGTGTGCGTGGTTCCTGTGGAGAGACAAAAGCTTTTACAAAATCAATGAAGTTCGCAGGCACTGGGGTTTCGGAACGTAACACACCTCTCAGGTTTCTGCAATGTTCACCATTGTGTGATGGCCGCACGCTCTGTTAGTTTGGAAACCTGCTTCCACGGCTCGCTTTCTTTAGCTTCCCCTAGCTCGCGTTCTTTCCAAAAAGCAAAAGCAAAGCTCTCCTTCCTCAATCTAAACCTCATTCTCACCCCTACTTACACCAACACCACCCCCCCCCCCCCCCCAAACCAAAGTAGTTGTACTTCCAAAGCGCACCATCTCGATCGATGGGAATCGGTTAGCTCCGTTGGCTGGACGGCTGGTTCATGATGCAGAGTAACGTCAACAGTGTGGGTTCAATCCGTGAAGCCTCCGCCTTCTCAACCATGCCCCTCGCCTGAGGTGTGGTGATCCTCAGGTTAAAATCGCCACCTGTCAGCTCCTCCCCTTTGAAGGGCAGCCTACGGTCATCTTGGACTTTATCTTTGCCTTTACATCTATGTTAGACTTGATGAAATGGGGGGGCTTGCAGAGGTACAAAATTGGCACACAGGAAAAATCCAGTTGGTCTGTCGAACCCACCCCGCAGGACTATAAACTTTGTCCCACCCCCACACCCTCATCACTTCAGTACAGATCAGACATCAGGCAGTATCTCTCAAGAAAAAAACCGAGACAGTGATTCAACTCAATGACTTTCATGCCAAGTTCTCAAGGTGCCTTCTTGTAAGGTAGTCAAGAAGGCATACGCTATGCTTGCCTTTGTCGGTCGGGGCACTGAGTATAAAAATTGGCAGGTCATGCTGCAGCTATACAGAACCCTAGTTAGGCCTCATTTAAAATATTGTGTACAATTCTGGTCACCGCACTACCAGAAGGATGTGGATGCTTCGGAGAGGATTCGGAAGCGGTTTACCAGGATATAGCCTGGTCTGCAGGGTATTAGCTATGAAGGAAGGTTGGATAAACTCAGTTCGTTCTCACTGGAACGACGGAGGTTGAAGGGTGGCCTGATAGAGGTTTACAAGATTATGAGTGGCACGGACAGAGTGGATAGTCAGATGCTCTTTCCTAGGGCAGAAAAGTCAAGTACCAGGGGACATAGGTTTAAGGTGCATGGGGAAAAGTCTAGAGGAGATGTGCAAGGCATGTTTTTTACACAAAGGGTGGTGAATGTCTGGAACGCGCTGCCCGGGGAGGTGGTGGGAGCTGATACGATAGCGGCATTTAAGGGGCAACTAGACGAATACATGAATAGGAAGGGAATAGAAGGATATGGTCCCCGGAAGAGTAGGGGGTTTTAGTTCAGTCGGTAAGCATCGTTGGTGCAGTCTTGGAGGACCGAAGGGCTTGTTCCTCTGCTGTAATTTTCATTGTTCTTTGTTAGTAAGGCTATTCTTGGAATACTGTGTACGGTTCTGGTCACCCTATTATAGAAAGGATATTATTAAAAAGAGTGCAGAAAAGATTTATTAGGATGTTACCGGGACTTGATGGTTTGAGTTATAAGGAGAGGGTGGATAGACTGGGACTTTTTTCCCTGGAGCATAGGAGGCTTAGGGGCGACCTTATAGAGGTCTATAAAATAATGAGGGGCATAGATAAGGTAGATAGTCAACATCTTTTCACAAAGGTAGGGAAGTTTCAAACTAGAGAGCATAGGTTTAAGGTGAGAGGGAGTGGTACAAAAGGGTCCAGAGTGGCAATTTTTTCACACAGTGGGTGGTGAGTGTCTGGAACGAGCTGCCAGAAGTAGTAGTAGAGGCGGGTACAATTTTGTCTTTTAAAAAGCATTTAGACAGTTGCATGGGTAAGATTGGTATAGAGGGATATGGGCCAATGGTGGGCAATTGGGACTAGCTTAATGGTAAAAACTGGGCGGCATGGACAAGTTGGGCCGAAGGGTCTGTTTCCATGCTGTAAACCTCTGTGACTTTAAATGTATTATCTCAAATTTGCAGATGATACAAAGTTGGGTGGGAGGGTGAGCTGTGAGGAGGATGCAGAGATGCTTCAGCATGATTTGGACAGGCTGAGTGTGTGGGCATCTGCATGGCAGATGCAGTATAATGTGGATAAATGTAAGGTTATCCACTTTGGTAGCAATAATAGGAAGATAGATTATTTCTTGAATGGAGTAAATTGAGAGAGGTGGATACTCAGAGACCTTGGAACCTTTGTGCATAAGTCGCTGAAAGTAAGTGCGGAGGTACAGCAGGCAGTAAAGAAGGCAAATGATATGTTGGTCTTCATAGCGAGAGGATTTGAGTGTAGGAATAGGGATGTTTTGTTGCAAATGTATAGGGCGTTGGTGAGGCCACACCTGTAGTATTGTGTGCAGTTTTGGTGTCCTTATCTGAGGAAGGATGACCTTACTATAGAAGGAGTACAGTGAAGGTTTACCAGGCTGATTCCTGGGATGGCAGGTCTGTCATATGAGGAGAGACTAAGTCGGTTAGGATTATACCCACTGGAGTTTAGAGGAGTGAGAGGGATATCACAGAAACTTATAAAATTCTACCAGGGTTAGACAAGGTAGATTTGGAATGAATGTTCCTTATAGTGGGGGAGTCCAGAACTAGGGGTCATAGTTTGAGGATAAGGGGTAAACCATAGAACATTACAGCACAGAAACAGGCCTTTTGGCCCTTCTTGGCTGTGCTGAACCATTTTTCAGCCTAGTCCCACTGACCTGCACCTGGACCATATCCCTCCACACCCCTCTCATCCATGTACCTGTCCAAGTTTTTCTTAAATGTTAAAAGTGAGCCCGCATTCACCACTTCATCTGACAGCTCATTCCACACTCCCACCACTCTCTGTGTGAAGAAGCCCCCCCCCCAATATTCCTTTTAAACTTTTCTCCCTTCACCCTTAACCCATGTCCTCTAGTATTTTTCTCCCCTAGCCTCAGTGGAAAAAGCCTGCTTGCATTCACTCTATCTATACCCATCATAATTTTATACACCTCTATCAAATCTCCCCTCATTCCTAACCTATTCAACCTTTCTCTGTAACTCAGTTTCTCAAGTCCCGGCAACATCCTTGTAAACCTTCTCTGCACTCTTTCAACCTTATTAACATCCTTCCTGTAATTAGGTGACCAAAACTGCACGCAATACTCTAAATTCGGCCTCACCAATGTCTTATACAACCTCACCATAACATTCCAACTCTTATACTCAATACTTTGATTTATAAAGGCCAATGTACTAAAAGCACTCTTTACGATCCTATCCACCTGTGACGCCACTTTTAGGGAATTATGTATCTGTATTCCCAGATCCCTCTGTTCTACTGCACTCTTCAATGTCCTACCATTTACCTTTTAGAGCTGAGGTGAGGAGAAATTTCTTCACCCAGAGGGTGGTGAATGTGTGGAATTCACTCCCACAGAAAGTAGTTGAGGCCAAAACATTGTGTGATTTCAAGAAGAAATTTAGATATAGCTCTTGGGGCTAAAGGATTAAGGGATATGGGAGGAAGGGGGGATCAGGATGTTGAATTCGCTGATCAGCTATGATCAAAATGAATAGCTGAGCAGGCTCGAAGGGCCGAATGGCCTCCTCCTGCTTCTAGTTTCTATGTTTCAAACAATTTTAAAGGGGTTGTTGACTTGAAAAACGTATCCTGTCCATCAATTGGTAAGAATTGAACATTATTTTGTCAAATACGATGGGATTGATGCTAGCTAACAGCTTCTCTCCGTCTTCTGGCTGATGTTGTAAGTTGAGACCTCATCCACCCTCGAGTGAATATGAAAGAATCCATGGCACTGTTTCAAAGGATAGCTGAGAAGTTCTCCCCGGTGCGCTGCTCGATATTTATCCCTCAATCAACATCATCGAAATCACATTGTAGAAGTGCGGAGTGATTAGCATCAGAAGATAGACTGATATTGACTGACTGCCCAGTTCTCACTCAATGTTAGAATAATGCGCACAAGGCCAATGCTACGTGTGTGTGCATTACTGCAATGCAGTGGAGCTCTAAATTAAATCAGCTACGCCACCTTGATTGAGAGGGTAATGATAGAGCAAATGACAAGGTTTTTCAGCACTGTTGCTTCCCAGAGTCCCAATCAACATTCCTCCCTCAATCTTGACAAAAGAAAAGACAGATTTAGCTTTCTGTGGGGTATTACAAAATAACTGCTGTATTCACCAACGTAACAATAACTGGACTTCACCAGATAATGGATTGGGGTCCCCGTCCCTCTGAGTATCAGATGTGGCTCAGTTGGTAGCGCCCTCACCTCTCAGCCTCAAGGTTGCGAGTTCAAGTCTTCCTTTAGGGTCTCAGTGCAAGAATCAAGGCTGACACTCCAGTGCAGTACTGAGGGTGCACTGCACTGTTGGAGGTGCGATCTTTTGGATGAGACGTTATAACGGGTCCCATCTGCCTGTGGATGTAAGAGAACAGCAGGAGAGATCTTCCACGTGTCTTGGTCAATATTTATCCCCCAATCAACATTAAAAAAAACGATTACCTGATCACAGTGGGAGCTTGCTGGGACTGGATTGAAAGTAAAGTAAAAGTTTATTTATTAGTCACAAGTAAGGCTTACATTAACACTGCAATGAAGTTACTTTGCAATTTCCCTAGTCGCCACACTGCGGTGACTATTCTGGTCAATGCACCTAACCAGCATGTGTTTCAGACTGTGGGAGGAAACCAGAGCACCCAGAGGAAACCCACACAGACATGGGGAGAATGTGTCAACTCCACACAGACAGTGACCCAAGCCGGGAATCGAATCCGGGCCCCTGGTGCTGTGAGGCAGCAGTGTTAACCACTGTGCCACCGTGCCACTCCTTGGTTATTGGGTTTCCAAAATCATAACAGTGACTAGATTTCAAAAGTACTTAATTGGTTGTAAAATGCTTTGGGGTGCCTTGGGGCAGTGAAAATTAATGTATAAACATGAGTCTTTCTTTCTGTTATGAAGCTTCTGGCTCTCTTTCTGGTAATGCAGATGCTCCCTGATCGTTGACCGTATTGCAGTGCTTTGCATTGACTGCAGCGAGAGCACAGGGAAGGAGATTTCAGCCACAATCTGTTCAGAATCGACTGGCTACTCAACCATAACCGCAATGACTAGATAATCCGTTTTGGTAATGTTGGTTGATAGATAAATATTATTGAGGATTTCAAAAAGGGAATTATCCCCGTTCCTCTTCGAATAATGCCATTTGGTCATTCACCTCAACCTAGAAGTACAGAGGGGCATTTGGTTTAGCATCTCATCTGAATGGTGGCATCTCTGACAGTGCACTTCAGTGATGCACTGGAGTTTGCCCGTCTGGAGTTTGCCCGTCTGGAGTTTGCCCGTCTGGAGTTTGCCCGTCTGGAGTTTGCCCGCCCGGCTGGAGTTTGTCCGACTGGCTGGAGTTTGCCCGGCCCGAGTTTGCCCGCAAGCCTCTTGTGTGGTGACTCGACATCCTTCTGATTCAGAGGTGAGAGTGTTACCAGTGGACCTTTTAAATAGTCAGCAAGCCTTTGGACCATGCCCAAACCACCTACACATTCTCCCCAGGATCCTGGGCAAGGAATTTAATTAGTTAGCGGTGTCTTTGCTAGCTGCAGAACCCTGGTGATGGTGAATGACGGGACGTTTCTGAGAGACATCTTTAAAGACTACAAAGCTGATATTGGGATTTGGATACTTATTTCCCAGAGCGGCAACGAAATTGACATTTATTTAAGTTTTCCAAATATACTCCTAAATTGTAGTCACACAATCTTGTTTTGGGGAACCTGCTTGTGTTAATGTTACACGTTGCATCCCTGAGCAATTAGTCCTCTGTCTCTAACGCAGCTGATATATTCTGAAGTAATTGAGTGGGAATATTGTGCACTCTGATCTCTGAGCTGAGAAATGTTTTCATCCCCATTGAAAGATGAATCTTGGCACTCCAGCCAATTAGCCATCAGTCCTTTGGATAACGTTCCAGTTATGTCATAAGAGCGAGATGATTTATCGAACCAAACTGCAGTGTCAGCATTTCAAAACAGCATTTGCGTGTTCCACGCCAAATCATTGCTCTGCATAAAACCAAACAGGGTGTTCAAAGAGTGAACACTGCAGTTGTTGGAGCTCAAATTGGCTTTAGCTCAGACTCAACTATCTCCCATCGCCCAACTCCCACCAAAGAACAGTACAGCACAGGAACAGGCCCTTCAGCCCACCAAACCTGCACTGATACGTGGTTTCTATCCCTCTGTTCACCTCCCTTTGCCTTGAAAGTTGCTGTCTTCACCACCTCCACTGGCAGACCGTTCCAGGCACCCACTACCACCACGGCTACCATCATCACAAAGAATCAGTGCAACCTACCCCATGCCCAAACCACCTACACATTCAACCCAGGTCCCTGGGCAAAGAATTAAGTTAGTTAGCGGTGTCCTTGCTATCTGCAGAACCCTGGTGATGGTGTATCCCGGGACTTTTCTGAGAGACATCCTTTAAGAGTGCAAAACAAACTTGCTGAAATTGGTTAGAGAAAATTCGGGATACACAGCACGCCTGGGCCAGCGAGCATACAAGTCAAGATGACCAACAGCTAAGATATATTTACCATCCAGATAATTTCTTGAGTAGAAGCGCAATCAGATGGGGGAACAAGCTGTCCGTGTCAGGTTGTTGAACAGAAAACTTAAGCGAGAGTAAAATAAGAGGCTGAACAAATTCCTGGTGTCTCTCTGGGGGATTTGTATTTACATATCTGTGTAAATGATTAGACCGAGTACTGAACGTGTTCACCAACTGATGCCTTGTCAGTCACATCCCTCTGCCAGTCGAAGGTGTTGACCACTTTAAAAGAAGGGATTATGGTTGCCAACTCTGGTTGTCACATGACCTCCAACCTCTCTGCCACCCTCCTTTCATCTCTACTTTCTCAGGAGGCAAAGGAAATTGGGCACGTCCGCTACGTCCAATTTTTACAGATCAAAGAACAAAGAACAGTACAGCACAGGAAACAGGCCCTTCGGCCCTCCAAGTGGGATTGTGGTCGGTGCAGACTCGATGGGCCGAATGGCCTCCTTCTGCACTGTAGGGATTCTATGATTCTATGAAGCCTGTGCCGCTTCTTGGTCCAACTAGACCAATCGTTTGTATCCCTCCATTCCCAGGCTGCTCATGTGACTATCCAGGTAAGTCTTAAACGATGTCAGCGTGTCTGCCTCCACCACCCTACTTGGCAGCGCATTCCAGGCCCCCACCACCCTCTGTGTAAAAACATCCCTCTGATATCTGAGTTGTAGCTCGCCCCTCTCACCTTGAGCCCGTGACCCCTTGTGATCGTCACTTCTGATCTGGGAAAAAGCTTCCCACCGTTCACCCTATCTAACCCCTTCATAATCTTGTACACCTCTATTAGATCTCCCCTCATTCTCCGACTTTCCAGGGAGAACAACCCCAGTTTACCCAATCTCTCCTCAAAGCTAAGACCCTCCATACCAGACAACATCCTGGTAAACCTTCTCTGCACTCTCTCTAACGCCTCCACGTCCTTCTGGTAGTGTGGCGACCAGAACTGGACGCAGTACTCCAAATGTGACCTAACCAGTGTTCTATACAGCTGCATCATCAGACTCCAGCTTTTATACTCTATACCCCGTCCTATAAAGGCAAGCATACCATATGCCTTCTTCACCACCTTCTCCGCCTGTGTTGCCACCTTCAAGGATTCGTGGACTTGCACACCTAGGTCCCTCTGTGTTTCTATACTCTTGATGGCTCTGTCATTTATTGTATAACTCCTCCCTACATTATTTATTCCAAAATGCATCACTTCGCATTTATTCTTCCAAAATGCATCACTTCGCATTTATGCACCATAGAAAGCATCCTTTCTGGATGTATTACAGCTTGGTATGGCCCCTGCTCCGTCCAAGACCGCAAGAAACTACAAAGGGTCGTGAATGTAGCCCAATCCATCAGGCAAACCAGCCTCCCATCCATTGACTCCGTCGACAATTCCCGCTGCCTCGGGAAAGCGGCCAGCATAATTAAGGACCCCAGCAGCCCGGACATTCTCTCTTCCACCTTCTTCTGTCGGGAAGATACAAAAGTCTGCGGTTGCCAACCAACCGACTCGAAAACAACGTCTTCCCTGCTGCCCCCACCAGACGTTTGAATGGACCCACCTATATTAAGTTAATCTTTCTCTACACCCTAGCTATGACTGTAACACTACATTCTGCACCCTCTCCTTCCTTCTCCCCATGTACTCTATGAAGGGTATGCTTTGTTTATATAGCGCGCAAGAAACAATACCTATCTATATGTGACAATAATAAATCAAATCAAATCCCCCACCCTGTCACAGTTTGACAATTGGTTGCCCGACATATCCATCAGTCTCCCTGTGGCCAATTGGAAACCATATAGACTCCTAGTTACCTGACTGGACGTCGATCAGTCTTTCATTCCCATATATTTTTAAAAATAAATTAATATGTTTCGACAGAATTTTTAAAGGAACACAATTTTTCATCTGGATTTGCTCACAGTTGTTGGCTAAAGTTCATATTTAAAACCTGATGTTTCCAAGGAGGATTGGCAATGCTAAAGTGGGTTAATGTTTGCATGAAGTAGCAGCCAAGAGAGCTCATGCTCCCAGGTGCCATTCAGAAACTACTGAAGGGAGCTCACTGGACAGGAAATGGATTGGTAAATGGGCCCAGCTCAATGGGCCTGTGTTCATCCCCAGCCAGAATTGTGTCATTAATACTTACCAGATAACCTGCATCACAGCATATTATTCGGTATGGTGCCTTGAGAAAGAAGGAACATACATATCTATCATACATAACCTACCACAACATCCCAAAGCGCCTTACGGTCAATGATGCACTTTTGAAGTATGGTCATAGAATCCTACAGCGCAGAGGGAGGCCATTTGGCCCATCGAGTCTGCACCGACCACAATCCCACCCAGGCCCTACCCCCATTTACCCTAGCTAGTCCCCTTGACACTAAGGGGCAATTTGGCATGGCCAATCCACCTAACCCGCACATCTTCGGACTGTAGGAGGAAACCGTAGCACCCGGAGGAAAACCACGCAGATACGGGGAGAATGTGCAAACTCCGCACAGACAGTGAGGGCGGCACGGTGGCTCAGTGGTTAGCACTGCTGCCTCACAGCGCCAAGGACCTGGGTTCGATTCCTGGCTCAGGTCACTGTCTGTGTGGAGTTTGCATGTTCTCCCCGTGTCTGAGTGGGTTTCCTCCGGGTGCTCCGGTTTCCTCCCACAGTCTGAAAGACGTGCTGGTTAGGTGCATTGACCTGAACAGGCGCCGGGATGTGGTGACTAAGGGAATTGCACAGTAACTTCATTGTCGTGTTAATGTAAGCCTTACTTGTGACTTATAAATTAACTTTTAACTTTAACCCAAGCCGGGAATCGAACCCGGGTCCCTGGCACTGTGAGGCTGCAGTGCAAGCCATTGTGCCACCATGCTGCCCATTGCTCTAGGAAATGAGGCAGCCAGCTTATGCACCGCAAGGTTCCACATGCAGCCAAATACTGATCTCCAGGTTTTGAGATACGGATTGAGGGATGAATGTTGGCCATGAGACTGGAGAGAATATCCCAGCTGTTTCCTTTTTGCGATACTGCCGTGGTGTCTTCTGCATCTGCCCAAGAGGGCAGCCAGGGCCTTGCTTTGACATAAGACAGTACCTCCGACAGTGCAGCACTCCCTCAGTACCTCACGGAAGTGTCAGCCTATTGTTTTGTTTTATTTTGCTCAGTTCTCTGGGGTGGGAACTGGAACCCTCAACTTCTGAATTAGACGCGTGTGCGCGCTACCCAATGGGCCAAGCCTGACACCTCAGGAAGCTTGATAAATATCTCCCTAAAATTAAAACTGAAAATTTAAAAAAAAAAGTCTGAACTACTTAAATAGCATAATTTTAGAAAAAAATAATCATGACATTTGAAAAGATAGGAATAGGATTACAGATTTATTGAAAATATAATTTCTGTCACAGGGTGCAGAGGAGGTTTACCAGGATGTTGCCTGGTATGGAGGGGAGATCCTATGAGGAGAGGCTGAGGGATTTGGGATTGTTTTCGCTGGAAAGGCGGCGGCTAAGAGGGGATCTTATTGAAGCATATAAGATGATTAGAGGTTTAGATAGGGTGGATAGTGATAGCCTTTTTCCTCTGATGGAGAAATCCAGCACGAGGGGGCATGGCTTTAAATTGAGGGGGGGTAGTTATAGAACCGATGTCAGGGGTAGGTTCTTTACCCAGAGGGTGGTGAGGGATTGGAATGCCCTGCCAGCATCAGTAGTAAATGCGCCTAGTTTGGGGGCGTTTAAGAGATCCGTAGATAGGTTCATGGACGAAAAGAAATTGGTTTAGGTTGGAGGGTCACAGTTTTTTTTTAACTGGTCGGTGCAACATCGTGGGCCGAAGGGCCTGTTCTGCGCTGTAATGTTCTATGTTCTATGTTCTAGAACGCTATGATGTATTACGTCAATTTAAAACAAATAGATCCTGAAAAATTACCCGAAATATAGATTATTAAGGGCATGATAAATTGGTTCAATAAGTTCAGTGAGAACACTTTAGACTGAGACACGATACTCATCCGATTATCCAGCATTAATAATTCATACATTAATAATTGATATATAATTTTAAGATAATGCGTTCAATTATTTTGAGAAGAGCTGCCAGTCGGAAGCTAGGCTGAACATTGGGACAGGCAATAGTTTTCCTCTGGTTATGAGCCACTCTGAGCACTGGTTAAAATTAAGAAATTGTTTCTTCTTTTATTCATTCGTGGGACATGGGCGTCGCTGGCTGGCCAGCATTCATTGCCCGTCCCTTGAAGCGAGTGAGTTGTTTGGCCATTTCTTAAGGCACTTGAACCTTGTTGGACTTTAACCTGGTGTTGTGAGACTTCCTGCTGTGCCCACCCCAATCCAACGCTGGCATCTCCGCATCACTTCAGAAGGCAGTTGAGAGTCAACCGCATTGCTGTGGCTCTGGAGTCACATGTCGGCCAGACCGGGTAAGGGCGGCAGATTTCCCTCCCTAAAGGACATCAGTGAACCGGATGGGATTTTCCGACAATGGTTTCATGGTCATCAGTAGATTCTCAATTCCAGATTTTTAAAAAATTGAATTCAAATTCCATCATCTGCCGTGGTGGGATTCGAACCCGGGGCCCCAGAACATTAGCTGAGTTTCTGGATTAATAGTCTAGCGATAATACCATAGGCCATTGCCTCCCCATGCGCCATATTCCAATAGTAAGAAGTCTCACAACGCCAGGTTAAAGTCCAACAGGTTTATTTGGAAACACGAGCTTTCGGAGCGATGCTCCTTCATCAGGCGAGTGGAGAGATAGGTTTCACAAACACGCCATATTTAGACAGAGACACAATTGCAAGATAATGGTTGGAATGTGAGTCTTTACAGGTAATCAAGTCTTTACAGGTACAGACAGTGAAGACTTTTTGATTTGATTTGGCGGTGAATGGTGGAACACGCTGCTTGGGGAGATGCTGGGACCAGGTACGATAGCGGCATTTAAGGGGTAACTAGACGAATACATGAATAGGATGGGAATGGAAGGATACGAACTCCGTAAGTGCATACGTGTGGTAAACCACTGTTAGCTTATTGCCTGTGTGTGTGTGACATGCCTGGACATGCCCCTGCCGGCCTTGCCTGGGACTCCTCCCCCACCTGGTCCAGGTATAAAGGTGACTGCTCCCCACCCCCTGCCTCAGTCTCTGGACCAGTTCATCGGCATGGGTGTGCTCCAAGCCTTTTGCTAATAAAAGCCTATTTGTTCTTGCATACAAACTAGTCTTTGCTTGATTGATAGTGCCTCAAATACAGTTTTAGTTTCGGCAGCCGTCACGATCGGTGCAGGCTTGGAGGGCCGAAGGGCCTGTTCCTGTGCTGTACTGTTCTTTGTTCTTTGTTGAGCGAATCAGCGTCTCTGGTTAACGGAGCAGGGGCACTGGCTGGTGGAACCAATGGAGGTTTCTGTTAACCGACTGCAATTGATCTTTATTCATTTAGTTTCAAAAGGGATACACTGCTTGTTCCATCTGTAGTCACTGATCCAGTCACTTAGTGGTCCTGAATTTCTTCCACCACTCCTTAAAGAAAATTGGCTGTCAAAAGAAGGGTTGAATTCTGGTCCAGGATGCAATGGAGTCCTGCTGACAAAAAAAAAACATGAAAAGATTAATCTGCTAATGTAACCTCACTGCACTTGTCACTGATGTTGGTAAGGATTCAGTCTAACATTAACCTCTCTGAGTTTTCTAGGGAGTGGCCTTTTTGTGGGTTTCAATCTTTTTTTATTAAAAAAAATTGATTTTCCTTCCTGCAAAATGTAGGACAAAGTTCTGTTTTCCATGATGAATTTATTTGAAAATGTCTCAACTCACTGAAGCGGTTAATTGTACAATGCACAAGATTCCCGGTTTCACCTTTTTAATTTATTTTTTGCGCTCCTTCCCCTTTCTCCCACATCCTCTCTTCCCTGTTTTGCCTGAGCAACATTTCTTGTTATCAGGATTACACGCGCCCTCTTCCCAGCAATCTTATTGGCTGAGTTGACCACTACCTAATACATGAAGGGCATACCCAGATGTGAATTCTTGTGGCCACCTGAAGGATGGTGTTCAGCCCTGTGCTCAAGGACCTATGTTATTTCCTAGTCTGGCAAAGCCTCATTTTTAATATTCTTATCTATTCTGTCAAATCCCTCCTAGGCCTCACCCCACCCCCTCTCCCCTCCCCACCCCCATCTCTGTCACCTCATCCAGACCTAAAACCATTTAAGAATTCTGCGCATCCCCCGATTTTCACTCTTCTTAGAATCCTTACAGTGCAGAAGGAGGCCATTCGGCCCATCGAGTCTGCACCGACCACAACCCTTCTCGGCTCCTCTCCCCGTACTCCCCCATATGTACCCTGCCAGTCCCCCTGACACTAAGTGGCAATTTAGCACGGCCAATCAACCTAACCCGCTCATCTTTGGACTGTGGGAGGAAACCGGAGCACCCGGAGGAAACCCGCGCAGACACGGGGAGAATGTGCAGACTCCACGCAGACAGTGACCCAAGCCGGGAATCGAACCCGGGTCCCTGGCGCTGTGAGGCAGCAGTGCTGACCACTGTGCCGCCCATGTTCCATCATTGGCAGCCATGCTTTCCAGTGCCTGGGTCCCAGGCTCTGGAATTTCCTTCCCGGAGACCTCTTGGGGCCTTGGTAGCTGAACGCACTGCAGACAATGGTGTAGTGGTTAAAATTGTGGATGCTCAAGAGGCTGGAATCTGAGGAGCACAGATATCTTGGAGATTTAGATGGTTGAAGGAGGGTACAGAGATAGGGGAGGTGAGGCCCTGAAAGGAATTGTGGGAAAATTGTCCACATGTTAAGCAGCAACTCGGTGTAGGTCAATAAGCACAGGGGTGAGAAGGGGAGGTTGGACACGGAGCAGAGATTGGGATCATAAGTTTAGAGAGTAGATCGGAAGCACGGTGGCACAGTGGTTAGCACTGGTGCTTCACAGCGCCAGGGTCCTGAGTTCAATTCCGGCCTCGGGTCTGTGTGGAGTTTTCACGTTCTCCCTGTGTCTCCCCTTTTGGAAGGGGGCGTGCACGATTTGCAGCGGTTGGCGGAGTCGCAGTGTTCTGCCACGGGCAGCAAATGTCCTGATGAGTGTTGGTGAATGTGTTAGTGGGGGCGGGCTCGATTTGCAGCCGTGTGCCGGCTTCCAGGAGTCTTCCACGGGCAACAACGTTCAGACTAGGGTCGGTGAAGGCTTTGGAAGGGGGCGGGCACGATTTGCAGTGGTTGGTGGGGTTGCAGTTCTCTGCCACGTGGGTTTCCTCCGGGTGCTCCGGTTTCCTCCCACAGTGCGAAAGCCGTGCTGGTTAGGTGGATTGGTCGTGCGAAATTCTCCCTCCGTGTAACCCGAACAGGCGCCAGAGTTTGGCGACTAGAGGATTTTCACAGTAACTTCATTGCAGTGTTAATGTAAGCCTACTTGTGACTAATAAGTAAACTTTACTTTCAAGTTTAGATGGGTGGCATGGTGGTACAGTCATATCATAGAAATCATAGAAACCCTACAGTGCAGAAGGAGGCCATTCGGCCCATCGAGTCTGCACCGACCACAATCCCACCCAGGCCCTACCCCCACATATTTACCCGCTAATCCTGCTAACCTACGCATCTCAGGACTCTAAGGGGCAATTTTTAACCTGGCCAATCAACCTAACCCGCACATCTTTGGACTGTGGGAGGAAACCGGAGCGCCCGGAGGAAACCCACGCAGACACGAGGAGAATGTGCAAACTCCACACAGACAGTGACCCGAGCCGGGAATCGAACCCCGGGACCCTGGAGCTGTGAAGCAGCAGTGCTAACCACTGTGCTACCGTGCCGCCCATACAGTGGTTAGCACTGCTGCCTCACAGCGCCAGGGACCGGGGTTCAATTCCCAGCTTGGGTGTCTGTGCAGAGTTTGCACATTCTCCCCGTGTCTGCGTGGGTTCCGTCTGGGTGCTCCAGTTTCCTCCCATGGTCCAAAAGACATGCTGGTTCGATGCATTGGCCACGCTCAATTCTCCCTTATCGTACCCGAACAGGTGCCAGAGTGTGGCGACCAGGGGATTTTCACCGTAACTTAATTGCAGTGTTAATGGAAGCCTACTTGTGACACTAATAATGAATAAATAATAATAAACTTTAAGAATGTGGGCGGTGACCCAGGACTGTGTTGCTATGGTCAAAACCGAGGTAACAAAGGGGTGGATGAGTGTTTCATTAGTAGATGAACAGAGGCAAGGGCAGATTCATGTGATATTGGGGGGGGTGGAATGAGGTGGGACTTAGTGGACATGGGCTCAGAAACTGTTATCAGGCAAACGATATCAAGGTTGCAAGCATCATTGGCCAATCATTTTGCTCAACTGTAAACTGTGTGCGGTTCAAAGCTGGGACTTTATTAGTCAGTGTTGAAGCAGTTACAGAGACGCTACACTATATCTTCAATATACAGAAAGTGGAACGAGGCTTTGTGACTGACCTGGGATTCGCAGTAAATATGGAGCTGGGGATATTTATTCCAGGAAGTGATTACAAGCCAGCAATCTAATGCAGGGAATCTGATGATGTCAAACCACAAGCACGGCTTAAACTGCTGAGAATGGTTAATTGTACACCAAAATGAGATTACAACCTTAAACTAAATCCAGGGCATTTTTGTCTATGAACTTTTGTGATCAACATGCGAAATGTGAAGAAGGTCGACATCGGAATAGGCTGGTCTCTTATCTCTAGAAAAGGAGGGTTGAAAGGTGAACTAATGGTTTCTGACACAAGGATAGGATTTGACAGGTTAAACATGGAGAAGATGGTTCCTCTTGTGTGGGAGTTCAAAGTTAGATTACATAATTATAAGGTATTTGTAGTTCCACAGATCATGAAGCAGTTTATGCCCACAGCAGCAAGACCGAGCCACCATCCAGCCTTGACATATGAGGACAGATTGAGTCAGTTAGGATTGTATTCGCTGGAGTTCGGAAGAATGAGGTGGGGGGACCTCATAGCAACCGATAGAATTCTAACAGGACTAGACAGGGTAGATGCAGGAAGGCTGTTCCTGAGGGTCGGAGGTGTCCAGAAACAAGGGTCACAGTCTGAGGATCATAGCATAGGATAGCATCCCTACAATGCAGAAGGAGGCCATTTGGCCCATCGAGTCTGCACCGACCACAATCCCACCCAGGCCTTATTCCCGTAACCCCTCATATTTACCCTGCTAATCCCACTGACACTCGGGCTCATTTAGCATGGCCAATCAACCTAACCCGCATATCTTTGGAGTGCGGGAGGAAACCGGAGCACCCGGAGGAAACCCACGCAGACACGGGGAGAATGTGCAAACTCCACACAGACAGAGAAGAGGAGAAATTCCTTCACCCAGCGAGTCTGCAGAATTCGCTATCACAGAAAGTAGTTGAGGCCAAAACATTGCTTTGAAGGAGCAGTTAAATATAGCACTTGGGGGGGCAGGGGAAGGGGATCAAAGGATATGAGGGGGGGGAAGGCAGGATCAGACGATTGAATTGGATGATCAGCCATGATCACAATGAATGGTGGAGTAGGCTTGAAGGGCTGAATGGCCTACTCCTGCTTCTGTTTTTGATGTTTCCATGTTTGGACTGATTAATGGCAAGTGACATTCCCACTACCCAAGTGCCAGCAATGATCATCTCCAACAAACAAAATTCTAACCATCTCCCCTGACATGCAATGACGTGACTGTCCAATAATTCACCATCAATAATCTGGAGGTTACCAGGAACGTGACTGGACCAGTCCATAGATACTACCACCACTGGAGCGTTTCAGAGGATGGGTTTGCTGCAATGAGTAACTCATAGAATCCCTACAGCACAGAAGGAGGCCATTCAGCCCATCGAGTCTGTACCGACCACAATCCCACCCAGGCCCTATTCTCATAACCCTGCTACTACTACCACTGCTAACCCTGCCACCTAGTGAAATATTCTCTGTAAACATATTTCTTCTCAAATATTACCCTGCTATTCCCCCTGACACTAGGGCCAATTTAGCCTGGCCAATCAACCTAACCCCGCACATCTTTGGACTGTGGGAAGAAACCGGAGCACCCGGAAGGAAACCCACGCAGACACGGGGAGAATGTGCAAACTCCACACAGACAGTGACTGAGGCTGGAATTGAACCTGGGTCCCTGGCGCTGTGAGGCAGCAGTGCTAACCACAGTGCTGCCCTTCACCTCTGATTCCCCAGAAGGCCCAAGTCAGGAGTGTGATGGAATACTCTCCACTTGCCTGGAATAATGCAGCTCCAA
Organism: Mustelus asterias; assembly: GCF_964213995.1. Lineage (NCBI taxonomy): Eukaryota > Metazoa > Chordata > Chondrichthyes > Carcharhiniformes > Triakidae > Mustelus > Mustelus asterias. The sequence continues at coordinate 9,958,277 of NC_135828.1, read as the reverse complement.
CAACACTCGGGGAGCTCAACACCATCCAAGACAGAGTAGCCCATCCACTATCTAAAACATTCACTGTCTCCCACTGGTGTACAGTGGTAGCAGTGTGTACCATCTTCAAGGTGTACCACACCTACGCGCCAAGGCACCCTGGGCAGCACCATCCAAATCTGTGAGCTCTGCCACCAAGGGCAGCGGGCGCATGAGAACACCGCCACTTGCAAGTTCCGCTCCAAGTTGCACCCCAACCAGGAATAGAAACATACTGCCCCCGTTCCTTCACTGTAGCTCGGTCAAAATGCTGAAGCTCCCTCTCTAACCAGACTCTGGGTGTAACTACACCATGCTGAGTCCAATAACCCAAGAAGACAGCTCACCACCCCACCTTCTCAAGGCTAATTAGGGATGGGCAACAAATGCTGACTTGGCCACCCCATGAGTGAATATTTTTTTTAAAAAGTGCACCAATAAATCCAATATGAAACTCAGGAGTAAGCTCTTTTCTCGAAGCGTGGTCTGAAACAGAATTCACTGACGCAAGTAGTTGAAGGGAATGGCATGGGTATATACAAGTGGAAAAGCAAAAGGGATAAAGGATTTGCGGATAGGGTTGGATGGAGAGGTGTGGGAGGCAATTCTTGTGGATCATAAATTGGGCATAGACCATTATGGCCAAATGGCAGGCTTCTACTTTACTTTCAAGTGCTTGTACTTGATTCATTAAGTGCCTGGAAAGGCATCTGGACTGCACCAGGGATCTGATTGCAAGCATATTTGAATTGAGTGTAAACAGCCCTGCTCACAGAGGAGCTGCTTTTTAGGCCCTCAGTGTGTGAAGTGAGGCAGTAATGGTGTGTTTTGGGATCGAGACCATCTTCCTCCACTGATTCGCTGAGGGACGGTGAGGAGGTTTGCTACAGACTAGATACCTAAACTTTTTTAAAAAGTTTATTTATTAGTGTCACAAGTCGGCTGACATTAACACTGCAATGAAGTTACTGTGAAAATCCCCTCGTCGCCACACTCCTGTTCGGATACACTGAGGGAGAATTTAGCACGGCCAATCCACCTAATCAGCACGTTTTTCAGACTGCGGGAGGAAATTCGGAGCACCCGGGGGAAACCCACGCAGACACGGGGAGAACGTGCAGACTCTGCACAGACAGTGACCCAAGCCGGGTATTCGAACCCGGGTCCGTGGCAGTGTGAGGCAGCAGCGCTAACCACTGTGTCACTTCCCTTTCACCTCGGAGACTAATAGGTCAAAAATGTCCCCTCTTTCCCCAAATGTGAGGAGCCTGTATAAATAAGCTGGCTGATCCCACCCCCACCTTCCACCCCATCCCAGCCAGAGAACATTCTACGTAACCTGTGAAAAGGATGCTCCTCTGCACAAGGCTGCCAGTGGGACAATTTCTATTTCCAGAAAGCCGCCATCGTGGCATGAGAGTGGGGGGTATTTTTTTTTTGCTTGTTACAAGCATACAAGTTCGCACCTTCCAAACACTGCCGGCCGGCAATGCAGCTTGCTCACAGTGGATCCTCACATTTGGAGCGCAGGGGACATATTTTTTGACCTATTATTCTCTGAGGTGAAAGTGAAGTATCTAGTCTGTAGCCAATCCCCCCCACCTCCTCCGCCAACCCTCCTTTAGCCAGCCAGTGGAAGAAGATGGCGTAGAACTAAAACTAGCCATTACTGCCTTAGTTCATTCTGTCGAAGCTTTCTTGACCAGACTGAGAGCCTTCATAGCATCTGCTGCACTCAGTGACCAGGGCTGTTTTCACTCAATTCAAATGTGCTTGCAATCACATCCCCGGTGCAGTCCAGATGCCATTTCAGGCACTTAATGAGTAAAAAATAAGCACTTTTCCCAAGGACTGCTTTAGCCAACAAATATCTCGACTTGCATTTAACCAAGTCCAGACTCTTGTAGCGGACGATATTATCATTTCATCAGCAGTTCCGTGTGGAATGCACAGTGGCAGAACAGCCAGCAGCTGGGAAAACTGCGCAGCCTGAAGGGAGACGCACTTACAAATTTCTCCAAATCTGTACACACAAGCATGTCAATTATTTCAAAGGCTGAATTCTGTTCAGCCATTTTACACAGGGTGCTGATTCCACAGCAGATTGTTGGGTTTAGCGTAAGCTTTGCTTTTTATAGTTATGAAGAATTAAGCGGAAAGTGGAAACATTTCTGACGAATTAAGTGGAAAGTGGCTTTGACTGATAGGATGCTTACATTACCTACCCCTGGATTAGATTAGGCTGCAAGGGTAAAATGGATACCCAGTCAGGACTTTCTGATCCATAGGAACAAGGAAGGTTTTTTTCCCCCTTCTCTTTAAGATGCTCACTTTAACTCTTCTTTTCTCATCTTGATTTTGATTTGATTTGATTTGTTATTGCCACATGTGTTAACATACAGTGAAAAGTATTGTTTCTTGCGCGCTATACAGACAAAGCATAACGTTCATAGAGAAGGAGTGCAGGATGTGGTGTTACAGTCATAGCTAGGGTGCGGAGAAAGATCAACTTAATGCGAGGTAAGTCCATTCAAACGTCTTGACGGCAGCAGGGAAGAAGCTGTTCTTGAGTCGTTTGGTACGTGACCTCAGACTTTTGTATCTTTTTCCCGAAGGAAGATGGTGGAAGAGAGTATGTCCGGGGTGCGTGGGGTCCTTAATTATGCTGGCTGCTTTTCCCGAGGCAACGGGAAATGTAGACAGAGTCAATGGATGGGGGGCTGGTTTGCGTGATGGATTGGGCTAAATCCACCACCTTTTGTAGTTCCGTGTGGTCTTCTATCAGCTGTTGTGTGGATAGGGCGTCTCAGTTTAGTCCAATTCAATGCTTAAGGCAGGCAGATACCTGGAATAAAGGCAAAATACTGCAGATGCTGGGATCTGCAGCAAAAACAGAAAGTGCTGGAACATCTCGGCCTGACAGCATCTGTGGGGAGAGAATAGTTTTAAAGTTTATTTATTAGTGTCACAAGTAGGCTTACATTAACACTGCAATGAAGTTGCTGTAAAATTCCCCAGTCGCCACACTCTGGCGCCTGTTCGGGTACACTGAGGGGGAATTTAGCACGGCCAATGCACCTAACCTGCACGTATTTCTGACTGTGGGAGGAAGCCAGAGCACCCGGAGGAAACCCACGCAGACATGGGGAGAACGTGCAGACTCCGCACAGACAGTGACCCAAGCCGGGAATCGAACCCGGGTCCCTGGCGCTGTGAGGCCGCCCAAAGAGCCAATATTTCGAATCTGGATGACCCTCCGTCAGAGCTGGTTTCTCTCCGACAGAATTTCCATTTGTCTCTTTTAGCCTGTCCAGTGCTCTGACGAAGGCCCGTCCTGACTCGAAATGTTGGCCCTAATCTCTCTCTCCACATAATAAATAACCTTGTCTGCGGAGTTTATACGAAGGGGGTGGACCCAGTGCGCTGGACATAATTGCGCTTGGTTTCTGTGATGGTGAACTTGGTGGGGGTCAAATGACTGCAAAGCAAGAAGGCTTTGTCATAAAAGTAGGAAAGGACACGTTCAGGACTGACTACAGGAAGCAATTCTTTGCACATGCAGCGACCAGTGCTGGGATGGGGTTAAGATGGAGGCAAAATCTCTGGAATCATTCTGGGAGCAATCGAAATGTCAGTGGAAGCATAAATACATAAAAGTATGAAAGGGTGAACACCATTCCTTCCTTGCCCTTGTGTTTCTAATCTATCTTAAATGTCCTTCCTTATCTCATCTTTTCGTCACGTACCTCCAGGCCATTGGCCAGCTGTGACAGAGAGAGAGCTGAAAGAAATGCTTCGATGCATCTTATTCCTCCATGCTTGGCATGAAGAACGAGTAGGATCGAAGGAAGCTATTGACATTAGATGCGCTGCGCTTTATTGTGAAAGGACATACATTTGCAGGAATTGTGCCTTAGAACGAGGCATTGTAATGTGATAACTATAATTTTGCACTTATATAGCGTCCCCAGCTTAGAAAAATATCCCGGAGGCGTAATCAGACTAAACTGGATGCTGAGTCAAGAATTGATGACTAAACGCTTGCTGGGGGGTTTTTGAAGGAGGATCTCTTCACTGGGTAGGTAGGTAGAGAGAGAGACAGAGAGCTTAGTGAGGGAATTCCAGACTTTGGAGGCTACACAATTGAAAGCAGGGTTATTAATGGAAAGGTGAAGAAAGCGAGCTGCACAAGGGATCAGATGTGAAGGGACAGAGTGTTCAGGTGACAATCATCAACCTGATGGCGGGGGTAGGGAGAGCAACATGAAGGTGAGAGAATTTTGAATGGGAGGAAACGGGGAGGCGATGGTACAGTCGCTGGACTAGTAATTCAGAGACCCAGGATTATGCTCTGACAATGCGGGTTCAAATCCCGCCATGGCAGGTGGTGAAATTTGAATTCTTACTTAAGTCTAATGATGACCATGAAACCATTGTTGGAAAAATCCATCCGGTTCACTCATACCCTTTAGGGAAGGAATCTGCCATCCTTACCCGGCCTGGCCTACATGTGACTCCAGAGCCACAGCAATGTGGTTGACTCTTAAATGCCCTCAGGGATGGGCAATGAATGCTGGCCCAGCCAGCGACACCCACATCCCATAGAGTCATAGAGGTTTACAGCATGGAAACAGACCTTCGGCCCAACTTGTCTTTGCCGCTCGTTTTTAACCACTAAGCTAGTCCCAATTGCCCACGTTTGGCCCATATCCCTCTATACCCATCTTAAACATGTAACTGTCTAATTGCTTTTTAAAAGACAAAATTGTACCCACCTCTACTACTACCTCTGGCAGCTTGTTCCAGACACGCACCACCCTCTGTGTGAAAAGATTGGCCCCCTTTTGTGTATCTCCCCTCTCATCTTGAACCTATGGCCTCTAGTTTTAGGCTCCCCTACCTTTGGAAAAAGATATTGTCTATCTAGCTGGTCTATGCGCCTCATTATTTTATAGAGCTCTATAAGATCTCTATAAGAAAAAGGCGACAGGAACAGGGGTGAAGTGTGAGTGCCAGGTTAGAATACTGGCAATGGAGTTTTGAATGAGTTGAATTTTATAGTGCCTGGTCAGAGAACATAGAATCATAGAATCCTACAGTGCAGAAGGAGGCCATTCGGCCCATCGAGTCTGCACCGATCACAATCCCACCCAGGCCCTATTCCCGCAACTCCACATATTTATCCTCCAATCCCCTGACACTAGGGTCAATTTAGCATGGCCAATCAACCTAACCCACACATCTTTATCCCCTGACACTAGGGTCAATGTAGCATGGCCAACTAACCTAACCCACACATCTTTGGACGGTCGATGGGGAAGCCAGCCCCCAGACCTTTTCATAATAGCGGAATCTGTAGCAACAGATGGGCTGAGGTAGCCACAGAGCCTCCTGGAGATTCCCACCATTAGCTGTTTGGAAAACAGTGAAGGTTGGGCTGAAACCGTGTTGAAAGTAATTTAGAGTGATCAAAATTGATGTCTTAAGTACCATAGAAAATAAAGCTGAGGGTAAGTCTCAACTTGATTTAATAAATCTGTTTCTCATGTGTTTTGTGAGGGTATTTTTGTCAGTATTGATGTTCTTCCATCATATTAATAATTTGATGAGTTTGCTTCAGTTTTGACAGCTGTGAGTATCTCTCACACCTCTGCATTTTATCCGAGCATTCTCTGAGGTGATGATATGTGGATTTTCTCCATATGTCTTTTTTTTTATTGGATTGCAGGCTTAATAATCAAATAAACAACACTCAGGCAGTCAAGCCCTGTGCAGGCAAGAATTAACCTTGTCAGACTGCAGTGCTGAGCTCCCGATATCTCTGGCTGCTGCTAGTATTCTGTTTGATATGGTGCCCCAGGTTCATAGAGTATCACTGAATCCCTACAGTGCGGAGGGAGGCCATTCGGCCCATCGAGCCTGCACCGACTCTCTGACAAAGCATCTTATCCAGGCCCTGTCCTCGTAACCCCACATATTTAGCCCACAAATCCCCCCCTCTAACCTACACATCTTGGGACACCAAGGGGCAATTTATATAGAAGCAAAATATTGCGGATGCTGGACTCTGAAACAGCAACAGAAAATGCTGGAAAATCTCAGCAGGTCTGACAGCATCTGGAGGGAGAGAATAGAACCAACGTTTTGAGTCTGGATGACCCTTCGTCAGAGCCCTGGTTCAAGGGGCAATTTAGCACGGCCAATCAACCTAACCTGCACATCTTTGGAATGTGGGAGGGAACCGGAGCACCCGGAGGAAACCCACACAGACACGGGGAGAAAGTGCAGACTCCACACAGACAGTCATCCAAGCTGAGGATTGAACCCGTGTCCCTGGCGCTGTGAGGCAGCAGTGCTAACCACTGTGCCGCCTGGTTGTGTGGGGCAGTGACCAAGGGGCACAAGAGTGTCACGTGAGCACGATTGGGTGCCAGACGTGCCTTTATTTTTAAGTCCTCCTCATGAAAGATGTGCAAGTTACGTTGATTGGCCATGCTAAATTGCCCCTTAGTGTCAGGGGGATTAACTAAACGCTAAATTTAAAGTTTATTTATGAGTCACAAGTAGGCTTACATTACCACTGCAATGAAGTTACTGTGAAAATCCCCTAGTCGCCACAGTCCGGCGCCTGTTCGGGTTACACTGAGGGAGAATTTAGCACGGCCAATGCACTCTAACCAGCGCGTCTTTCGGACTGTGGGAAGAAACCAGAGCACCCGGAGGAAACCCACGCAGACACGGGGAGAATGTGCAGACTCCGCACGGACAGTGACCCAAGCCAGGAATCGAACCCGGATCCCTGGCGCTGTGAGGCAGCAATGCTAACCCACTGTGCCACCGTGCTGCCCCATAGGGTAAATGCATGGGGTTACGGGGATAGGGTCTGGGTGGGATTGTGGTCGGTGTAGACTCGATGGGCCGAATGGCCTACTTCTGCACTGTAGGGATTCTATGAGGGGGAGGGGTTGCGGCATGGTGGCATGTCCATGTTGAACTTTGCAGGGGGAGTTTGTGAAAGACCCCTGCCATGGCGAGTGACCACCAGAATCTCATCTGCCCCCAGATGCCTGGTTCAAGAGTTTGGAAAAGACACTTCACCGACATCAGGAAGGAAAGAGATAATCCTTCTTTGTATTCCGAACTGTCAATATCCTGAATGTATCTGTTATCCTAAGGGTGTACTACATTAAGGAGATTAAGGATTAGTTTCTGACTTTTTCGAATACATAAATTCCCCATTTACACAATCATTTTTAATTTTGGACCATGGAGACTGTGGCCTCCAATTTCGCAATGGCTGTCAATTTAAAGGCAGCTTAAGAGCAAATCCATTTTGTGCACTACTGGAGTAATTCTCATGGCAAACGCTGATCTGTGAAGCAGTTAATCACTCAAAAATCTTTGCTAGACAGTTCACCGACATGAAGTTTAGAAACAAATTAAACCCTGTGTATTATTTTACAACCCTTTATTATTTGTTTAGTCTGGGCACAAACAATTTCAGAGAGGAAAAGTTGCTTAAAAGCAAATTAATTTGATTTATTATTGTCACATTTATTAACACACTGTGAAAAGTATTGTTTCTTGCGCGCTATACAGACAAAGCACACCATTCATAGAGAAGGAAAGCAGACAGTGCAGAATGTAGTGTTACAGTCATAGCTAGGGTGTAGAGAAAGATCAACTTAATGCGAGGTAGGTCCATTCAAAAGTCTGATGGCAGCAGGGAAGAAGCTGCCCTTGAGTCGGTTGGTACGTGACCTCAGACTTTTGTATCGTTTTCCCGATGGAAGAAGGTGGAAGAGAGAATGTCCGGGGTGCGTGGGGTCCTTAATTATGTTGGCTGCTTTGCCGAGGCAGCGGGAAGTGTAGACAGAGTCAATGGATGGGAGGCTGGTTTGCGTGATGGATTGGGCTACTTTTATGACCCTTTGTAATTCCTTGCAGTCTTGTGCAGAGCAGGAGCCATACCAAGCTGTGATACAACCAGAAAGAATGCTTTCTATGGTGCATCGGTAAAAGCTGGTGAGAGTTGGAGCTGACATGCCAAATTTCCTTAGTCTTCTGAGAAAGTAGAGGTGTTGGTGGGCTTTCCTAACTATAGTGTCGGCAAAAGCTAGACAAGCCCCTGTGAGAGATGGCAAATCTCATTTGATTGGAGCAAGGAGAGGAGAATGATAAAAATTTGGGAAAATCATCTCAGACCTCTTCAATATCTTCAGGGTTACGGGGATAGGGCGGAGGGCAAGGCCTGGGTGGGATGCTGTTTCGGACAGTCGGCGCGGACTTGATGGGCCGAATGGTCTCTGTCTGAACTGTTGGGATTCTATGGTTCCATGGCTGCCCCAGTTGGAATCCCGCTCAATTTCAGGCAGGAGAATGGGGATGAGGAAAATGTCAGCCATGTTTGAATGGCGGAGCAGACTCGATGGGCCGAGTGGCCTAATTCTGCTCCTATGTCTTCTGGTCTTAATTTATCATCTATTCTTTTAAATGGGCGATCGACCAGCTCGGCTCCCCTGTGGCCGTGCAGTCTTCCTCAGCTGATTAACCTCCAGTTATAGCTCCCAGCATTCCAGCAAAGAGCAGGTTCAAACCTACTCTCCCCCCTCGTTATCCCAAGTTAGTGAAAGCTATTTACCAGCATCATTTCAGCTCATCCTGTGACTGGATTCTGAGTGAGTGACCCGCCAGATTAGTTTACTTGGGTCATTGTTTGAGGATAAGGGGTAAACCCTTTAGAACTGAGGTGAGGAGAAACTGCTTCACCCAGAGAGTGGTGAATGTGTGGGATTCACCTCCACAGAAAGTCGTTGAGGCCAAAATGTTGAGTGATTTCAAGAGGAAATCAGATATAGCTCTTGGGGCTAAAGGGATCAAGGAATATGGGGGGAAGGGGGGGGGATTAGGATATTGAATTTGATGATCAGCCATGATCAAAATGAATGGCAGAACAGGCTGGAAGGGCCGAATGGCCTCCTCCTACTTCTATGTTCCTATCTCTTGCTTTGGAGTTAAATGTCATGATTTCAAGCCCACTCAAGCAGTTGAGCACATAATCTAAACTGACCATTTGAGGCATTGTACAGTTGGAGGTGCTACCGTACTGCTATGACATTAACACAATGAGTAACATCATGGACGTATTTGGTCAACATTCCTCTACCATCAGCTCAGATTAGTACGGCACGGTGGCACAGTGATTAGCACTGCTGCCTCACAGCACCAGGAACCTGGGCTCAATTCCCGGCTCGGGTCACTGTCTGTGTGGAGTTTGCACGTTCTCCCCGTGTCTGCGTGGGTTTCCTCCGGGTGCTCCAGTTTCCTCCCACAATCCAAAGACGTGCGGGTTAGGTTGATTGGCCATGCTAAATTGCCCCTTAGTGTCCCTGGCGCTCTTGAAACAGCAGCGCTAACCACTGTGCTGCTCATCTAAACTTGAAAATAAAGTTTATTTATTAGTCACAAGTAGGCTTACATTAACACTGCAATGAAGTTACTGTGAAAATCCCCCAGTCGCCACACTCCGGCGCATGTTTGGGTTACACTGAGGGAGAATTTAGCACGGCCAGTGCACCTAACCAGCACGTCTTATGGACTGAGAGAGGAAACCGGAGCACCCGGAGGAAACCCACGCAGACACGGGGAGAACGTGCAAACTCCACACAGTGACCCAAGCCGGGAATCAAGCTTGGTTCCCTGGGGCTGTGAGGCAGCAGTGCTAATCACTGTGCCGCGGATTAGCATGGTAAATCCCTAGGGTGGGATTGTTGTCGGTGTAGACTAAATGGGCTGAATGGCCTCCTTCTGCACTGCGGTTTCTATGATGTCGATGATCAACTGTCCAGTTATCACCTATGTTCTTTGTGGGATCTTGCTATGCACAGATTGGCTGCCATATTGATATACATAACTACAATTCAAAAGTACCTCATTTTGTATTAGTTGCCTAGAAAGGACTGTTGACTACACAGATGTGTTATAAATGCCAGTCCCTTTTCTTGACTGGTAGTTATAAGCAATGTTTTTAAAAATTCAGCTTTCTGTTTAATATATATGAACAAACAGATGGAACTATCTGTGTGATTATTGCACCCTGAAAAGCTTAACCTGAAATGAACTCGAGTAACAGGGCAATTTAATCTGCTGTGCACATTTGCCTGTTTAATTTTTTATAATGGCTCTTTCAAAGACCATCACAAAGACTGCACTTGTTACAAGCTACTCTCACGCTAAGTGTGGCTGTTCCGAGGGCCCTAGCTCCCAGGTACATGGGTCCTGCTGCTACCTGAACATTATTCACTGTGGCCGCTGTTCCCCACTCAGATATTCTGTAAGCTGTTCCTCTTGAGAATCTGGCAGGTTTATCGTCAGGTGGGAGAGCATGTTTGGGGCCACCGCATTGCCAGCTGCGGACACAGGATTTCCTCAGGTGCAAGCAAGCCGACGCAAAGGTCTATTTCCCTAAAGATTTCAATTTGTTACAGCGAGCAAGGTTTGGGGGGATCGGGGTTCAACATTAAGCAAAGGAAAGACTTGCATTTATATAGCACCATACGTGGATGGCACGATGGCACAGTGGTTAGCACTGCTGCCTCTCAGCGCTACAGACCCAGGTACAATTTCGGTCTTGGGTGATTGTCTGTGTTGGAGTTTGCACGTCTTCCCCGTGTCTTTGTGGGTTTCCTCCGGGTGCCCCGGTTTCCTCCCACAGTGCAAAGTTAGTTTGGCCATGCTAAATTGCCCCTTAGGGCAGGATTGTATGGCCTTGCTCATCCTGAAACCTACCCGAGGTCAACGAACCTTCCCATGCTATCCCCCTCGCCCGCTCCGATTCCCATGGCAGGCGGGGCAGTACAATTCCAACCTTAGTGTCCAAAGATTTGTAGGTTCGGTGGATTGACCTTGCTAAATTGCCCCTTAGTGCCCAAAGATTTGTGGGTTAGGTGGATTGGCTATGCTAAATTGTCCCTCACTGTCCAAAGATGTGCAGGTTAGGTGGATTGGCCATGCTAAATTGCCCCTGAGTGTCCAAAGATGTGCAGGTTAGGTGGATTGGCCATGGTAAATGCACAGGTTGGTCTGAGTAAGATGCTCGTCAGAGAGTCGCTGCAGACTCGATGGGCCGAATGGCCTCTTTATGCACTGTAGAGATTTTATGATTCTATGACCCAAAGCATTTTGCAGTCAATTGAGCACTTTTGAAGTGTAGTTACTTGGAATGTATGCACTGTGGCAACCAATTTGCACACAGCAAGCTCCCACATGCAGCATGGGCAGAACTGACCTGACTGCCAGCTGAGGGAATGAAGTATTTGACCAGGTCAGCTTCCCTGAGGCCACAGATTGGGTCTTGGTTTAACAAAATGAAAATAGAAAATTCTAGAACATCTCAGCGGATCTGACAGCATCTGTGGAGAGAGAAATGGAGTTAATATTTGGAGTCTGAATGACTCTTGTTCCAGAAGTGAAGAGAGGTCGAAATGTAATGGACTTTACACTGTTGGGTGGAAGCTTACCATATTTTTTCAATGTCAGACTCAGACTGAAAAACAGCGCGTAGCTCTCTATTCGCATGGGCCAGTTTTCCCTCCAGGGAAAAGCTGACGCAAAGGCCTATTTCCTGGGCCTCTCTGAGTGAAAGTATGAGTGGGCAGGGATAACACCCTCACTCCGGCAGCACTGGGTCTGATGGAGCCACCACCATCACCACCACCAACCCCAGCATCCACCGACCCCTGCATCCACCACGACTGAGGTACCGGGGACTCTCCCACTCCAGACACTCATCAAGAGGGGTCCACCCACCAACACCGCCACGGAATTACCGCCAGTGTCTCTTCCCCCCCACTCCCCCCATGTCTGTAAGTTCCTATATCTTTCTTCACCCCCTCCCTCTCCCTCTATCTGCGGATCTTGATTCCAAAAAGATGGAGAACACTGGATCAGATTAAATTCTCAATTCTGCTCCAGACCCCCTCATATTTTCTCAGTTGTATGGGGAGTTGGACCTTCGAGCTGTTTGAGTAGCTGCCCTGTGATAGTGGCCGGCAGCATCTTATTACAACAGCTTTCCTCCTCCGTTCTGTTCCTCGTAGACTTCTGCCAAATGAAGCACTTTTAAATTAGTGTTTCCATGTTAACCAGTTAACAACCATTTAGTCATGGCAACCTGCTGCTTTGTGGTATCTGACCGACAGTTCCATTTGAGGTGCTCTGCCTTTAGTTTAGTTTAGTTTATTTTATTAGTGTCACAAGTAAGGCTTACATTAACATTGCAATGAAGTTACTGTGAAAATCCCCTAGTTGCCACACGCCAGTGTCTGTTTGGGTACACTGAGGGAGAATTTTTGATTTGACTTGATTTATTATTGTCACATGTATTATCATACAGTGAAAATTATTGTTTCTTGCGTGCTATAGAGCCAAAGCATACCGTTCATAGAGAAGGAAAGGAGAGAGTGCAGAATGTAGTGTTACGGTCATAGCCAGGGTGTAGAGAAAGGTCAACTTAATGCAAGATAAGTCCATTCAAAAGTTTGATGGTAGCAGGGAAGAAGCTGTTCTTGAGTCGGTTGGTACGTGACCTCAGACTATTGTATCTTTTTCCCGAAGGAAGAAGGTGGAAGAGAGAATGTCCAGGGTGCGTGGGGTCCTTAATTATGCTGGCTGCTTTGCCAAAGCAGCGGGAAGTGTAGACAGAGTCAATGAATAAGAGACTAGTTTGCGCGATGGATTGGGCTACATTTACGACCTTTTGTAGTTCCTTGCGGTCTTGGGCAGAGCAGGAGCCATACCAAGCTGTGATACAACCAGAAAGAATGCTTTCTATGGTGTATCTGTAAAGGTTTGGCACCTAGAAATCATAGAAGAATCAAATCATAGAAACCCTACAGTACAGAAAGAGGCCATTCGGCCCATCGAGTCTGCACCGACCACAATCCCACCCAGGCCCTACCCCCATATCTCCACATACTTTACCCACTAATCCCTCTAACCTACGCATCTCAGGACACTAAGGGGCAATTTTAGCATGGCCAATCAACCTAACCCGCACATCTTTGGACTGTGGGAGGAAACCGGAGCACCCGGAGGGAAACCCACGCAGACACGAGGAGAATGTGCAAACTCCACACAGACAGTGACCCAAGCCGGGAATCGAACCCAGGTCCCTGGGGCTGTGAAGCAGCAGTGCTAACCACTGTGCTACCGTGCTGCCCTTAACCGGCATGTCTTTCAAACTGTGGGAGGAAACTGGAGCACCCGGAGGAAACCTACACAGACATGGGGAGAATGTGCGAGCTCCACATAGACAGTGACCCAAGCTGGGAATCGAAGTCCCTGGCACGGTGAGGCAGCGGTGCTAACCACTGTGCCACCGTGTCACTCTCACACTGTTAATATGCATTACCTGCACTTATCAGGAAATCCATAGGATCAAAGAGACTTGTTGTCAGAGTTTAATCTCTTGTAGTCTGTTGCTGCTGACCTGGTTTCTGCAGTAGAAGTTGGGCACTTTTACCATCAGCACACACAGAGTTAAGGAGTTTGGCAGAAGAACTGCAGGCAAGATGGGAATAAATGTTTCTTGACAGTGAGTTTTAATTGGGAATGCACTGCCTGGAAGCAGCTTCAGTGGTGACTTTCAAAAGGACACTGGAAGAAACAATCTGAAGGGGAAATGGTGAGCAAGTGGGGTAACTCTTCTGAAGAGCTGGCATCGGCACCGTGGGCTGAATGGCCTCCTTCTGTTATTAATTATTGTTTCTATTCATTATTTCTCCCCCAAAGATACCTACCCTCACACTTGAATGTTCTATGTATGTTTCTGGGGTGGGGTGGGGGGGGGGAAGAGGTCCGTGACCCTCAACCCATGACCTGCCCCAGGAACATTCCCACTCGATGGAGGCCAGCCTGGGCCTCAGGATGACCCAATGTGCTTCAACTCAGTCAAGTACCCTCTGAACCGCAGTCACTGTTGATATATAGGAAACGTGGCGGCCAATTTGTGCGCAGCAAGATCAGATGGTGTCCAGATACCCCTGTCTCTTTCAGATGTTGGCTGAGGGACAAAATGTAAGGCACGGTACCGGATTAGAATGCCCCACTTCCCTCACCCTCCTGCAAAAGAATGCTGTGTGGTCTTTTACTCCTCTCTGAGAGGCAAGAGAGTTGTATCTTACCCAAATGTTGGCACTTCTGACACTGTTCCCCCCCCTCCCCCCAACTCAGTGCTGCCCTGGAGTGCCAGCCTAGATCCAGTGTTCGCGTTTCTAGAGCACTTCTGACACTGATTTGAGAATGCTCCCCATTGAGCTGTGGTCATCATTACCTCTTGAGAAGAACAGCTCCTGAACATGTACCCCTGTCCTCCCCCACTCCCTCAGCAGCACCGACCTACCCCTTGGCAGTAACCAACACCAAAAGCTACGAAGGTTGGGTTTGCTGAAGAGAAAGCATTAAGGGCGCACCACAATGAAGCTCTGTGTTACAAGGAGAGAGTTGGGGGGTGCGAGGAGTGAGCAATGTGAAAAATGGCCCCCTTCTCAACCTCACCTTTCTTTTCAATCATTGGGAAGCTCCCTAAACAGGAATCACATATCAGTATCTTTAGAGGCTTCACTGGAGACTGTAACCTTGCTCAATGGGAGCATGGATCCGCGAACCTGGTGCAGAGGTCGACAGAACATCAGGTGCCTTGCTCCCTTTGCTCGATTCAATTTCACATGCCCTCGCTGAGCAAGGGGTGGCCCAGTGGTTAGCTCTGCTGCCGCACAGCGCCAGGGACCCGGGTTCGATTCCAGCATTCGGTCACTGTCTGTGTGGAGTTTGTACATCCTCCCCGTGTCTGCGTGGGTTTTCTCCGGGTGCTCCAGTTTCCTCCCACAGCCCAAGGCTATGCAGGTTAGGTGGATTGGCTTGGGCGGCACAGTGGTTAGCACTGCTGCCTCACAGTGCCAGGGACCCAGGTTCAATTCCCAGCTTGGGTCGCTGTCCGTGTGAAGTTTGCACATTCTCCCTGTGTCTGCGTGGGTTTCCTCCGGGTGCTCCGGTTTCCTTCCACAGTCCAAAGATGCGCAGATTAGGTAGACTGGCCATGCTAAATTGTCCCTTAGTGTCAGGGGGACTAGCTAGGCTAAATGCATGGGGTTATGAGGATAGGGCCTGGGTGAGATTGTGGTCGGTGCAGACTCGATGGGCTGAATGGCCTCCTCCTGCACTGTAGGATTCTATGAAACCTTAATGGAGAAACTATAGTGCAGTGCTGTCATGTTGCATTGTGTTAGAAACCTGCCAGAACAGGAGCTGGATTAAACCTTTGATTGACCACAAACAGGTTGCTTGCAATAATGGGAAACAAAGGGTATCTTTTTAATGCACTGTTGGGTTTACCATGTTGAAAAAAACATTTGCCCAGCTCTTTGGGTATGCCTGTGGGAAGAACGATAAAGCGAAAATATGCAGCCCAGTGCCCTTTTGTGGACGCTGTACTCTTCACATTGTCTGACGGCAAGCCCGTTCGAGACAGCAAATCATAAATGCAGCCCGGTTTTGTTGCTTGCTCTTGCGTCCTCCTTGTTATCTGCGGGACATTCCGTGGCCCTACTCCGTGCGCAATGTGACGCTCCCTTTTGGGAAATGTTCAGGGATTGCAGGTAGGGCCATAAAATAACCAGATGAAGATGCAAGATAAATAAAGGCTATTTTTAAGTGGCCTAGGCAACCGAAAGGGAGAAGAAACACACAGAACAGTGGTATCAAAGGATTCAATCTCCCAGCACGGAGAGAAGAGGGACTGTTGGAATTTTCTCCCTCAAATTCTCCCAGGGTCTCTCAGACACACCATAAATAGTCATTGGAGCAGGCATTGAAATTTCATAAATCATTCTGCTAACTCTAATGTCAATCTAATGGAGAAAGGGATCTATTTAAAGTACATTTCCCTCCCTTCACATTCCTGTTAATGAATATAACTGTTTTTCATCCACTCAGGACCTGGGAACTTGTTGACTGCGTTAACAGGGGCTCATTAAACACACTGATGTGACTGATCTTGGTCCATATTGTGACAGGGGCTTTAAAGCATTCAAAATAAACAGGTTCAACCCCATCAAAGAGCAACTTCTTACAAATATATTAAACTCTCATGAGTCACACTCTCTTGGCTTCCTTTTGACTTTCTTCGCTTGTTTTGGGTATAAGTCGGCCACGAGTAAACCTCAAACCTCTCTTCTCAAAGAGTGAATATCAGAATGAGTGCAGGCAGTTGAGGTGAAGATCATAGAATCCCTACAGCGCAGAAAGAGGCCATTTGGCCCATCGAGCCTACACTGATGACAATCCCACCCAGGCCCATTCCGCATAACCCCATGCATTTACCCTAGCTGACACTAAGGGGCAATTTAGCATGGCCAATCTACTTAACCTGCACATCTTTGGACTGTGGGAGGAAACCGGAGCAAACCCACGCAGACACATGGAGAACGTGCAGACTCCATACAGACAGTGACCCAAGCCAGGAATCGAACCCAGATCCCTGGCGCTGTCAGGCAGCAATATTAACCACCATGCCACTGTGCCGCCCCAACTTGAAGGGTTATTGGCCATAGCTTCATTCCTGCCCTTGCCTCAAGCTGATTGTGATAAAACAGACACTAACTGAATCATCTATCGTGCAAAAGAAGTTTATTCAACCCATCTGCAAGTCCCACTCCACCAGCATTTCCTCTGTATACCTGCATTTTCTGGTCAAGATTGAGCCTGCCTCCACCAATCTTTCAGGCCGTGCATTCTAGATCCTAACCACTGGCTGCATTTAAAGAAAAGCTTTTTCCTCGCATCACCTTTGATCCTTGAACCTGTCCCTCCCCCCAATTTCTCAACCCTTCCAACAATGGCAACCATTTCTCTCTATCTATTCTGTCCAGATCCTTTGTGATTTTGAGCGTCTCCATCAAGTCCCCTCTCCAAGGAGAGCAACCTCAGTTTCTCCAATCTATTCACGTAACTGAAGTCCCTCACACCTGGGAACATTCTTGCAGATCTTCTCTGCGCCCTGCCCAAAGCTTTCACATCCTTCGGAAAGTGCAGTGCCCAGAATTGGATACAATACTCCAGTTGGGGCTGAACCGATGTTTCTTAAAGGGTTCATGATAATGTCCTTGTTTTTGAACTCTTCAAGATCCTATAAAATCCAGGATCCCATATGCCTTTATGACCACTTTCTCAACCTGCCTTTCACCTTCAGTGATTTGTGTACATATCTCCACAGGTCTCTTTGATTTGATTTATTATTGTCACATGTATTAACATACAGTGAAAAGTATTGTTTCTTTCATGTTATACAGACAAGGTATACCATACATAGGGAAGGAAAGGGGGAGTGCAGAATGTAGTGGTACAGTCATAGCGAGGGTGTGAAAAAAGATCAACTTAGTGCAAGGTAGACCTATTCAAAAGTCTGACAGCAGCTGGGAAGAAGCTATTCTTGAGTCGGTTGGTACGTGACCTCAGACTTGTGTCTCTTTTTCCTGACGGAAGAAAGTGCGTGGGGTCCTGAATTATGCTGGCTGCTTTCCTGAGGCGGTGGGAAGTGTAGACAGAGTCAATGGATGGGAAGCTGGTTTGCCTGATGGATTGGGCTACATTCACGATCCTTTGTAGTTTCTTGCAGTCTTGGGCAGAGCAGGAGCCATACCAAGCTGTGATACAACCAGAAAGAATGCTTTCTATGGTGCATCTGTAAAAGTTCGTGAGAGTCGTAGTGGACTGTCTGTTCCTGCATCCATTTTAGAATTCTTCCTTTTATCTTATATTGACTGTTTCATTTTTCTTTACGTATCACCAATTTGCAAACTCCTGTGTTAAATTACATCTGTTCATGTCCATCAAGGTTGTCTATGTCCTCTTGAAGTCTTCTCGCCATCCTCCTCCCAGTTCTCCAACACTTCCAAATGTTGTGTCATCCGCAAATTTTGAAATTGTGCCCTGGCGCACTCCAATCTTGGGCCATGAATGTAGATCAAGGAAACTCCAAAAGGTCCTGAATGTAGCCCAATCCATCACGCAAACCAACCTCCCACCCATTGACTCTGTCTACACTCCCCGCTGCAAAGCAGCCAGCATAATTAAGGACCCCACGCACCCGGACATTCTCTCTCCCACCTTCTTCCATCGGGAAAAAGATGCAAAAGTCTGAGGTCACGCACCAACCGACTCAAGAACAGCTTCTTCCCTGCTGCCATCAGACTTTTGAATGGACTTACCTCGCATGAAGTTGATCTTTCTCTCCACCCTATCTATGACAGTAACACTACATTCTGCACTTTCTCCTTTCCTTCTCTATGAACGGTATGCTTTGGCTGTAGAGCGCGCAAGAAACAATACTTTTCACCGTATGCTAATACATGTGACAATAATAAATCAAGTGAAATCAAGTCAAAGCAGTTATGTCGGTGCTGTTCCCTGGGAAACCCCACTGTACACCTTCCCCGTCCACCACTCCTCTTGTTCCCTACCACTCGGCTAACTTTTGTTTCAATGCCCAGTGTTTTCTGTAACAAACTATGAATCTGAGAAGGATTCCTTTGTGTGTGTGTGTGGACGCTAATGAATAATGTGTTTTCATCCTTACCAATACAAAGACTGTGCTAGTTTGTGATTCGCTCGTCGTAATAGAGTGCACATAATGTTCAGTGAAGTGATTTTGTCGAGACGAACTTCAATTCTCTAAATTATTATGGGACATGATTGAGCATTGAAACCCTATTTTACCTTGGCCTTGAGAGCAATCAGTAATATTGCTGCTGAAAATACATCTCGCCTGACACTCGGCTATGAGTGACTGGGGCTGAATAAGCTGAGGAAGTTGGTGATCCTTGCCACGAATGCTTGATTAACGAGACGGCTGAAGCCAGCCAGATAATTGCTTCGGAGAGCTCGAGAAACAATTGAGAGTGTGTGGGAAGGATCTCTTCCAGTGTGCGCAGCCAGGTATAATCACCGGGCTCCTCTGATTACTGCTTTCGACCTTTAACGTCTGCTTTTGATTTTAATTTGTAGGGTCACCGGGGGAGAGCTTTTTGAAGACATTGTTGCCAGGGAATATTACAGTGAAGCAGATGCAAGGTAGGTTGCCAAAACAGGAGGCTGGGCTTGAACAATGTCTTTCCTTTTGTTATTGATGCAAACTAAACAGGAAGCGAAGACAATTTGATGGCATCATCAAACTTTCCAAACCGAGGTAAATGTCTGATCAGCTGGTTCAGTGTGAATTACAAAGGTTGGCTCAAACTGGAGGTTGAAAATTGATGCAACGCTTTGTCCTACATGTTGCCCCTTCATTACATGCTACGCACAAAGTGCTCTTTCTCCAATATTTAAATAGCCCTACTTCAAGGATCGGCCATGGTCATAAAGAATGGCGGAGCAGGCTCGGGAAAAGAAAGGGGCGGCATGGACAAGTTGGGCTGAAGGGCCTGTTTCCATGCTGTGAACCTCTGTGACAAAGGGCTGGATGGTCTACTCCTGCTTCTAGTTACTATGTCAAGGTTGCTCTTTTGGAAAGGTCATGCCTGGAACTTAGAGGTATGGCTATCTATGTTTCTCCACACCGCGTTCACCTGTATTCCTGTCAGTTGTCGCAGGGCAGAATTCAGTGCAAGGTGGCAGAGTGTAAGTATGTTCCACAGCCCTGTCAGTATGGCTGCCACTTCTGGTTGAGTATATTTTTGGAGGTTTGATCGTGTGACATCCTGCTGCTGACTGACCGCCCCCACACTCTTACCATTGGCCGCCTTTGTGGTGCATCGTATTCCAACACCCATCGGAAAGCAAAGAGGCTCTTCCTTTTCTGATTGGTTGATTCTTGGCCATCAGTCAAGCAGTCCTGTTTCCCCAACTCCATTCTTTTTAAAACATAGGTTGTGCAGAGAAATTTGAAAGAAAATCACTCTTGATCATAGAATCCCTCCAGAATAGGAGGCCATTTGGCCCTTTGAATCTTCACAGACTCTCCAAAAGAGCATCTTATCCAGGCCCTATCCCGTAACCCCATACCTTTACCAAGGCTAATCCATCCAACCTACACATCTTGGGACACGAAGGGACAGTTTAGCATGTCCAATCCACCTAACCAGCACATGTTTGGACACTAAGGGGCGGTTTAGCATGGCCAATCCATTTAACCTACACATTTTGGGACACTAAGGGGCAATTTAGCATGGCCAATCCCCCTAACCTGCACAAATTTGGCCACTAAGGGGCAATTTAACATGGCCAATCCACCTAACATCTTTGGATGATAGGTGGAAACTAGAGCACTTGGAGGAAACCCATGCAGACACGGGGAGAGCGTCCCAAGATTTTTCCCTACGTTGTTTGCAACAATTTTAGCTTCTTGACATTCCAGGGCAATCTCAGAAGGTTGGCAACCCGACTCCTGAGCCACACTGATGCACAAAGACCAGGTGGGGAGAACCTCCATCAAGCTCTTCTTGCATGTATTGGCCTGACTGGCAAAAACCAGACATCTAAAGACATCCACACAAGAGAAGCTTTGCCTATTAATAGGGATAAACTAGGGGAGTAAGTGGGGAAAAAAGGGAGTCTTTATTTGCCACAACATATACATTTAAAAAATAAACTGGAAACCTAGAGTTAAAGTGATTATGGCACAGAGATGGCCATTCGCTCCATCAAGTCTATGCCAGCTCTCCGTGGAGCAATCCAGTCAGTCCCGTTCCCCTGCCCTATCCCCGTAGCTCTGCAAGTTTATTTTCTTTGACCTAATTTCCTTTTGAAATAATTAATTGTTTCCGATTCCACCACCTTCGTGGGCCATGAGGTACAAGTCATCACCATTCGTTGCATAAAGTAGTTCTCACATTCCCCCCTTAATCTCTTGCCCTAAACCTTAAATTGTTGAGTTTGCTTGGTCTTGTACCATCAGTAGCTGGGAACTGTTTGTATCTGTCTACCTTTTCCAAGAGGTGAAGATGCCGGCGTTGGACTGGGGTGGGCACAGTAAGAAGTCTCACAACACAATGTTAAAGTCCAACAAGTTTATTTGGAATCACAAACTTTCGAAGTGCTGTTCCTTCGTCAGGTGAGGGACCTGGTGAAGGAGCTCCGAAAGCTCGCAAGTCCAAATAAATCTTTTGGACTTTAGCCTGGTGCTGTGAGACTTCTTACTGCACCTTATCCAAGCGTGTCCAGATCTCACACACCTCTCTCAAATCCCCCCTCAATCTCAGTTGCTCCCTGGAAGAGACACCATTTTGCCAATGAAGATGATAAAAGCAAAATACTGCAGATGCTGGAGGTCTGAAGTAAAGATGGAAAATGCTGGAAAAACTCAGCAGGTCTGGCAGCATCCGTGGAGAGAGAAGCAGAGTTAACAATTCGAGTCCAATAGGAATCCTCTTTGGGACAGTGTCACTGAATAAGAGTTGGACGGGACTCGAAATGTTAACTCTCCACAGATGCTGCCGGACCTGCTGAGTTTATCCGGCATTTCCTATTTCTACGATGCGAGGGTGAGATTGATTGGTCAACTTTGTTAGTCATGGATACACCATCAGCCCCGAAGGATTAATCGGGAACATGGCGCACGTTGCACAGTGATGGGCACTGCTGCCTCACAGCACAAGGGACCAGGTTTAATTCCCGGCTTGGGTGACCGTCTGTGTGGAGTTTGCACATTCTCCCCGTGTCTGCGTGGGTTTCCTCCGGGTGCTCCGGTTTACTCCCACACTCCAAAGATGTGCGGGTTAGGTTGATTGGCCATGCTAAATTGCACCTTAGTGCCAGGGGGATTAGTAGGGTAAATATGTGGGGTTACGGGGATAGGATCTGGGCGGGATTGTTGTCGATGCAGACTCGATGGGCCGAATGTCCTTCTTCTGCACTGTTGGGATTCTATGATTCTATTCTATGAGGTGAAATCTTTGTGCTTACGGTATTGATCTTGGGAGTGTTTTATTCTTTACTTTCCTTTGTCATATTCTTTCAGAATAAAACCATGTATTCTTTCAACCCATACAATGCACCATGTCTAGCTAAGAAGGCTGCCCAGGCGGCAAACAGCCATCTCAGATAAGGACACTCTAGAACTGTCTATCGGAAGCTGTGTAAGAAAGGCCTAGCTAAAGGCCACACTTGCTCCCTCTCAGGAGATAGCCTAACTCCATTTGATAAAACTCCCCCCAATGCAACCAGATGCCTTTCAAACTGCTTCCCTGTCCTAGCTTTGTTTTAAAAGGGATAATTAAATTTATTCTGTCACTCTTAAAATGGACAGAAGGAGAAAGGCTCTTAAATCTGGCCTCTATGGCGCCTCATTAACTTTGTGATGAGTGAAAAGCAGCAATTATAAAATTAATAAATAATTTTAATATTAATTATTGCAGGCAACCACAAGAAGTTGCCAAGTGCAGGCTAGATATTATGGAAAACAATGAAAGCTGAGCGGGTGGCACGGTGGTTAGCACTGCTGCCTCACAGCGCCAGGGACCCGGGTTCGATTCCCGGCTTGGGTCACTGTCTGTGTGGAGTCTGCACGTTCTCCCTGTGTCTGCGTGGGTTTCTTCCGGGTGCTCCGGTTTCCTCTCACAGCCCAAAGATGTGCCGGGGTTAGGTGGATCGGCCATGCTAAATTGCCTCTTAGTGTCAGGGGGACTAGCTAGGGTAAAATGCACGGGGTTATGGGGATAGGGCCTGGGTGGGATTGTGGTCGGTGCAGACTCGATGGGCCGATGCACTGTAGGGATTCTATAATCCTGAGCTTTATATTGATGAGGGGGACCATAAAGTGCTCAGCATAACGTTTGCTGCAAGGACCAGGTTCTGGTTTATTCAGCTGAGGTAAAGGTTGTCCAGTTTTGTTGTGGCTGCGGGCATCATCTTCTTGCGATATGTATCACCAGAGTGTGAGGGGAAAAAGGCCCAATGAATCTGCCCAATTCCTGAAGCGATCAAACCCACCCCTTCTCACCAAATTCCCTTTCAAAAGAAACCCACCTTGAAGCTATAGACTCCATCTTCTTCAGCGACCTTCGCTGCTAACGCACAGCCCTTGTCACTCCTTAGTCGAAAAAATATTTTGATCACAAATAAATGGGATTGGCACCACTGTGGCACAGAATTCACGGGTGTGTGTGTGTTGGGGTTTGTGTGTGTAGGGGTATGTGCATGCACGCACGCGTTCTCTACCATAGGAGACAGCATAGTGATAGCAAAATAATTAAAAGCTTCAATGATCGGATGAGAGAATGACCATGACACAGTGCTTAGGCCAGTTTGCATTACAGACTAAAAGTTATTGTGATATATGTAGATTGGTGCGTGCTGCCCCGGGAAAACAGAACAATACAGCACAGGAACAGGCCCTTCAGCCCACCAAGCCTGCACCCATGCATGGTTTCCATCCCTCTGTTTGCCTCCCATTCATGTGTATGTCTTGAATGTTGCCAACGTGCCTGTTTCTACCACCTCCACTGGCAGTGCACTCCAGGCACCCACCGCCCTCTGTGTGAAACACTTTCCCCACAAGTCTCTCCTCAACCTACCACCTCTCACCTTAAACCTGTGCCCTCTCGTAGTCGACCCTTCCACCCTGGGAAAAAGCCTCAGACTCTCCACCCTATCTGTGCCCTCTCATAGTCGACTTCTATCAGGTCGCCCCTCAGCCTCTGTCTTTCCAGTGAAAACAATCCGAGTTTATCCAACCTCTCCTCATCCGTAAAACCCTCCAGACCAGGCAACATCCTGGCAAACCTTCTTTGCACCCTCTCTAAAGCATCAGTGTCTGGCAGTGTGGCGACCAGAACTGCGTGCAATATTCCAAATGTGGGCTAAATAAAGTTTTATACAGCTGTAACATAACTTGGCCTCTTTTATATTTGTCAACGAAAACCTTCAATAAAGAGCTCCCCTTTGTTAAGTCTTCAAGGCCTACCATGTGGTCCTTCTCACACTCTGCATCACGATAATTACATGTAATAATTGTGGACCCAGGTTGAAAGAGGGCAACGTCTACTTTCGCGATATTCCTCCTTGGACAAGTATTTCCCCGTTCCTTAAAAATCCGCAGCAATTGCAAACCGTGCTGCCAATCACAAGATGGGGCAAAAGTTCCAGGAACAAACTTAGTGACTGGAGCCACTTCCTCAGTCACAGGAAGCTGGAGGGTGAAGATAATAGGCCAATGTTGAATGAGGGACTGTACTCTCTGCATTGGTAACCAATGGTTGTGGATTTAATACAATTAGCAAAAGGGGGAAACGAGGACAAAGATTTCCCACGGCGAGTTGTTAGGATCTGGAACTCATGACCTGGAACGTTTGGGGAAGCTGATCCCATAATGAATTTCTAAAGGCAGTCGGACATGTTTGCAAAGAGGATGAATTTGTTGGGTCAAGGAAAAGCGAGGCTAAATTTGACAGGTCTTTCAAAGAACCCGATGGGCCGAACGGCAGCTTTCGGTGATTTGCTGATTCTAAGATTCTAATCCTTAGGGTCTTTTTAATGATATCATTGGAGTACAATCGTGTCCAAGTGAGCAGGGTGGGTGACGGCCTGTCAGAGCTGCTGTCACTGCCATGTGAGATGTGAAGGTAGTTGATTTTGATTTTTCCTTCTGCCTCAATGCCACAAATTGTTTCCCCACATGCAGAATGTTTTGAAGTAATTGTAGTAACTGTGTCATCCTTTAAACGGAGACCAATTCGATGGGACTAAATTGCTGCCCAGTTTAGTAGCAGAGAACCAAAGTTATATCTGTTATCTATAAAGTCTTAGTGCATGAAGGTGCCAAAAGTACATCGTCTACATTTTGTAGGCTTCTGTCAGGTCGCCCCTCAGCCTCAGACTCCCCAGTGAAAACAATCCGAGTTTATCCAACCTCTCCTCGTATATAAAACCCCCCAGACCAGGCAACATTCAGCTAAACCTCCTTTGCACCCTCTCCAAAGCATCCACGTCCTTCTGGTAGTGTGGCGACCAGAACTGCACGCAATATTCCAAATGCGGCCTAACTAAAGTCTTATACAACTGTAACATAAAGTAGAAAAACAGTCTATTCATGATGTGTTTTTTTCACATCCATGTTTGCGAGACTCCGTTCCCTTCCCCAACCAGGCACTTTGGCTGCCAGTCTGTTCCTCAGCTTAGAGCCTTCAGTAGTGCTCAAGGTGGAGCTGGCCTTAAAGGGCCCCTACTAACAGTGAGCAATGCCAGCGGAGGTCAGCCTGAGGCAACCACAGCTCTTCGGTTGACTTCAGGTTAACTGGTTGGAGTTTGACGCAACGAAGCCCATGTAAGGATGTAGCACGAGTTGCTTTATATTGGGCTGCAATTCCTGTTTGTTATCATGGGAAGAGTATTTTGAGAATTGTTAATTTAGAGCAGCATTAGCCACTTGTCACTGCTTTCTTTATTATATTCTTCATTTTGAAACTCTGATAAATATCACACCCTTGGAAATCTTAACTTTTTTTTCAAGAGATTAAATCACATGGAACTTGGCGCGACCCAGAGCCAAGATGTTATTTGGCCCAAAGTGTAATTGTCAACAAATCTGAGAATGAAAGCAGCACGGAACATAGAACATAGAACAGTACAGCACAGAACAGGCCCTTCGGCCCACGATGTTGTGCCGACCTTCATCTGAAACCAAGATCAAGCTATCCCACTCCCTATCATCCTGGTGTGCTCCATGTGCCTATCCAATAACCGCTTAAATGTTCCTAAAGTGTCTGACTCCACTATCACTGCAGGCAGTCCATTCCACACCCCAACCACTCTCTGCGTGAAGAACCTACCTCTGATATCCTTCCTATATCTCCCACCATGAACCCTATAGTTATGCCCCTTGTAATAGCTCCATCCACCCGAGGAAATAGTCTTTGAACGTTCACTCGATCTATCCCCTTCATCATTTTATAAACCTCTATTAAGTCTCCCCTCAATCTCCTCCGTTCCAGAGAGAACAGCCCCAGCTCCCTCAACCTTTCCTCATAAGACCGACACTCCAAACCAGGCAGCATCCTGGTAAATCTCCTCTGCACTCTCTCCAGCGCTTCCACATCCTTCTTATATTGAGGTGACCAGAACTGCACGCAATATTCCAAATGCGGTCTCACCAAGGTCCTGTACAGTTGCAGCATAACCCCACGGCTCTTAAACTCCAAACCCCTGTTAATAAAAGCTAACACACTA
The DNA here is from genome assembly GCF_964213995.1 of Mustelus asterias. Classification (NCBI taxonomy): domain Eukaryota; kingdom Metazoa; phylum Chordata; class Chondrichthyes; order Carcharhiniformes; family Triakidae; genus Mustelus; species Mustelus asterias. The sequence goes on along the minus strand of NC_135828.1, from coordinate 9,932,042 downwards.
TGTGCCTTCTTCACAGCTCTATCCACTTGAGTGGCAACCTTTAGAGATCTGTGGATATAGACCCCAAGATCTCTCTGTTCCTCCACAGTCTTCAGAACCCTACCTTTGACCCTGTAATCCACATTTAAATTTGTCCTACCAAAATGAATCACCTCACATTTATCAGGGTTAAACTCCATTTGCCATTTTTCAGCCCAGCTTTGCATCCTATCTATGTCTCTTTGCAGCCTACAACAGCCCTCCACCTCATCCACTACTCCACCAATCTTGGTGTCATCAGCAAATTTACTGATTCACCCTTCAGCCCCCTCCTCTAAGTCATTAATAAAAATCACAAAGAGCAGAGGACCAAGCACCGATCCCTGCGGCACTCCGCTAGCAACCTGCCTCCAGTCCGAAAATTTTCCATCCACCACCACCCTCTGTCTTCGATCAGATAGCCAGTTACCTATCCAATCGGCCAACTTTCCCTCTATCCCACACCTCCTTACTTTCATCATAAGCCGACCATGGGGGACCTTATCAAACGCCTTACTAAAATCCATGTATATGACATCAACCGCCCTACCTTCATCAACACACCTAGTTACCTCCTCAAAAAATTCTATCAAATTTGTGAGGCACGATTTGCCCTTCACAAATCCGTGCTGACTATCCCGGATTAATCCGCATCTTTCTAAATGGTCGTAAATCCCATCCCTAAGGACCTTTTCCATCAATTTACCAACCACCGAAGTCAGACTAACCGGTCTATAATTACCAGGGTCATTTCTATTCCCTTTCTTAAACAGAGGAACAACATTTGCCACTCTCCAGTCCTCCGGCACCATCCCCGTGGACAGCGAGGACCCAAAGATCAAAGCCAAAGGCTCTGCAATCTCATCCCTCGCCTCCCAAAGAATCCTAGGATACATTTCATCAGGCCCAGGGGACTTATCGACCTTCAGTTTATTCAAAACTGCCAATACATCCTCCCTCCGAACATCTATTTCCTCCAGCCTATTAGCCTGTAACACCTTCTCTTCCTGAAAAACGTGGCCCCTCTCCTTGGTGAACACTGAAGAAAAGTATTCATTCATCACCTCGCCTATCTCTACTGATTCCATACACAAGTTCCCACCACTGTCCTTGACCGGCCCTAACCTCACCCTGGTCATTCTTTTATTCCTCACATAAGAGTAAAAAGCCTTGGGGTTTTCCTTGATCCGACCCGCCAAGGACTTCTCATGTCCCCTCCTAGCTCTCCTCAGCCCCTTTTTCAGCTCATTCCTTGCTAACTTGTAACCCTCAATCGAGCCATCTGAACCTTGTTTCCTCATCCCTACATAAGCTTCCCTCTTCCTTTTCACAAGACATTCCACCTCTTTTGTGAACCACGGTTCCCTCACTCGGCCATTTCCTCCCTGCCTGACAGGGACATACCTATCAAGGACACCCAGTATTTGTTCCTTGAAAAAGTTCCACTTTTCATCAGTGCCTTTCCCTGACAGTTTCTGTTCCCATCTTATGCCCCCTAATTCTTGCCTAATCGCATCATAATTACCTCTCCCCCAATTGTAAGCCTTGCCCTGCCGTCTGGCCCTATCCCTCTCCATTGCAATAACAAAAGACACCGAATTGTGGTCACTATCTCCAAAGTTCTCTCCCACAACCAAATCTAACACTTGGCCCGGTTCATTTCCCAGTACCTGGGTCAATTGGCCCACTCATTGCCTCCTTGAAAGAGTTATTCAATTAGACCCACCCTCGCCCCCCTCCCTTTCCCCAAAAGCTCTCCATTAAGGTTTATTTATTAGTGTCACAAGTTGGCTTACATTAACACTGCAATGAAGTTACTGTGAATATCCCCTAGTCGCCACACTCCTGTTCGGATACACTGAGGGAGAATTTAGCACGGCCAATGTACGTAACCAGCACGTCTTTCGGACTGTGGGAGGAAACCCGGAGCACCCGGAGGAAACCCACACGGGGAAAACGTGCAGACTCCGCACAGACAGTGACCCAAGCCGGGGATTGAGCCCGGGTCCCTGGCGCTGTGAGGCAGCAGCGCTAACCACTGTGCCACCGTGCCGCCCATTTCCAATTCACCGAGGGTGAACGAAGCAGTTTCAATCCTTTCAGTCAGTGCTTTGCACACTGTAACTGAGATCTCTTCCATGACTGCACAAGCCTGCCACTTGGTTTGCGCCATCCAAGAACCGAATTCCCTTGCCTTCAAGGCGATGAGGCTGACCTGGTGATAGTACCATTTTTGGAATGGCGAGTGTTGAATCGGAAACTATTAATTTTGGTGATTCTGGGGCAAGGACAGAATTCCACGGGCACAGTTACTGAGAACTCTCAAACCTACAGTGGCTGGGGGGGTGGGGGGGGGGGAGGAGTAGGCAAGTTATCCCCTGAGATTCATGTCAGCTCTGGTCTAATTCAATAACACAACAGGTTCGAAGGGCTGAATAGCCTCCTCCTATTCCTATGTCAGTAAAGTAGAATCTACAATGCAGAAGGCGGCCATTTGGCTCATCAACTCTGCACTGACCACAATCCCACCCTATCCCCATAACCCTATGGGGTTACCCTAGCTAGTCCTTCTGACATTAAGGGGCAATTTAGCATGGCCAATCCAGCTAACCGGCATATCTTTGGACCGGGGGCGGAAACTGGAGCATTCGGAGAAAACCCACACAGACACGAGGACAATGTGCAAACTCCACACAGACAGTGACCCGAGCCGGGAATCGAACCCGGGTCCCTGGTGCTGTGAGGCAGCAGTGCTAGCCACTGTGCCACCGTGCCGCCCTCAATATTGATCTGCTCTACCATTCAATTAGATCATTGCTGAGTTGGACCTCAACTGTGTTCTCCCACCTTATCCTTAATTCCTCTTGCTCCCCAAAAAACTTGAGCAATCTGTCTTGAATGCTGCAGTTGATCCCCAGCATCTATAATCCATCGGGAAGGCGGGAATTCCAGATTGCGATGACCCGTTGTCGGTGCTTCCATGATTTTGCTCCTGAATGTTCGGAATAAATGATGTGAAATAGATAGTCTACCAGAGTGATTCCATTATCCCATGAGTTAAACCCAAGGAAGTGTTTTGTCTCTGAAACGTGCTGAGATTTGAGGTTCCACAACACTCTCCACTACCTCTAATGCACAAGTCAGGAGTGTGATGGATTACTCTCCACTTGCCTGGATGAGTGGAGCTCCAACAACGCTCAAGAAAATCAGCACCATCCAGGACAAAGCTGCCCCCTTGACCACCTTCCACATTCGCTCCCTTCACCCCCAACGCGCAGTAGCAGCCGTGTGCAGCATCTGCAGGACTGCAGCAACTCAGCAAGGCTCCTTCGACAGCAACTTCCAAATCCACAACCTCTCCCTCCCAGAAGGACAAGTGCAGCAGATGCATAGGAACGCCACCACCTGCAAGTTCCTCTCCCAAGTCGCATGTTATCCTGACTTGGAAATATATGGCCATTCCTTCGCTATTGCTGGGCCAGCATGTTAGAACTCCCACCCTAACAGCATGGTGGATGGACGGACACTAGAAGGGGTGCAGTGGTTTAAGAAGGCGGCTCCGTCTACTCAAAGGAAATTAGGGATGAGCAAATAAAAACCGATTACACTCGATTACTGTTTAGATGCAATGATGGGGCCTTTCTGATAATGCTGTGCTTCTGAACCTTGTTTCAGGAGGACCCTGGCTCAGGAATATCATAGAATTGACTTACTATAATCTTTCATTCAAGTGGAAGATGGGCCGCCTTGCTCTTGTACAATACAGAAGGAGCCTTGTTATAGTCCTTGCTATTGAGGGAGTGCAGCAAAGGTTTACCAGGCTGATTCCTGGGGTGGCAGGCCTGTCATATGAGGAGAGAATAAGTCGGTTAGGATTATATTCACTGGGGTTTAGAAGAGTGAGAGGGGATCTCATAGAAACTTATAAAATTCTAACAGGGTTAGACAGGGTAGATTCAGAAAGAATGTTCCCGATGGTGGGGGGAGTCCAGAACTTAGGGGGTCATAGTTTGAGAATAAGGGGTAAACTTTTTAGAACTGAGGTGAGGAGAAATTTCTTCACCCAGAGGGTGGTGGAATTCATTCTCACAGAAAGTAGTTGAGGCCAAAAAGTTGCGTGATTTCAAGAAGAAATTAGATATAGCTCTTGGGGCTAAAGGGATCAAAGGATATGGGGGGGATGGAGGGGAAATCAGGATATTGAATTTGATGATCAGCCATCATCAAGATGAATGTCGGAGCAGGCTTGAAGTAGGAGTAGGCCATTCGGCCCTTCAAGTTTCTATGAGCCCTGAATCTCAGGCAGCCTTGAAATGGGTTTGTAAATATTGTTCCAGTTTGTCGGGAATGAATTTGTATTTTTGTTTGTCTTTGTCGTGAATCACCATTCGTTCCACTGAGCGAGAAAATCGCCACTCACTGCCCAGAGTCTAGGCTTGGAAGATAGTCAGTGCAGTTGTGCAAAATGACTCCTCCTGTCATCTTGACAGAAACAATGACCTTTTGTAAAGTCGGCACCTCCCTTAAAATAGCGAAGGAAAGAATTTTGTCCAAATGCATTTAGTATTGGTCTATTGATGTCCCAGAGCGGGATTTCGAAGCCAGCGTTGAATCTAAAGTTAAAGTTTATTTATGAGTCACAAGTAAGACTTACATTAACACTGCAATGAAGTTACTGTGAAATTCCCCTAGTCGCCACAGTCCGACGCCTATTTGGGTCAATGCACCTAACCAGCACATCTTTTAGACTGTGGGAGGAAACCGGAGCACCCGGAGGAAACCCACGCAGACACAGGGAGAATGTGCAAACTCCACACAGACAGTGACCCGAGCCGGGAATCGAACCCGGGTCCCTGGCGCTGTGAGGCAGCAGTGCTAACCACTGTCACACACCAAGAAGTGTTACGCTTGAAAGTCTCACATGGAGAGGCAGTGGCGCAGTGGTATTGTCACTGGACTAGTAATCCAGAGACCCAGAACAAGATCTAGAAAACCCAGTTAGAATCCCGCCAAAGGCAGATGGTGAAATTTGAATTCAATCAAAATCTGGAATTAAAAGTCTAATGATGGCCATGGAACCATTGTCGATTGTTGGAAAAACCAATCTGGTTCACTAATGTCCTTTAGGGAAGGAAATCTGCCGTCCTTACCCGGTCTGGCCTACCTGTGACTCCAGAGTCACAGCAATGTGGTTGACTCTCAAATGCCCTCTGAAATGGAGGGCAGTTAGGGACGGGCAATAAATGATGGCCCAGCCAGCGATGCCCACACCCCGTAAAATGAATTGGATAAATGTTGAAGCCCGCCGTCACATTCACAATAATTTAAGCAACAACAACTTGACCGAGGAAGCTAGCAATGAATAAACGTTAGAATGGAGATATAACTTGCTCATGTCAAATCATAAATAATCAAATTTCGAAACTGGGTCCCTCAGTATTAGTAAAGAGAAAACCAGGTTCACGTTTTGAGTGTGACTTCTTTGTAGCTAGGATTTGCCCTGGAATTTATACCCAAAACTAACCCATTTTTACTGGGAATGGAAAGCATTTGCTGTTTACATGGATCATCCATTGGTTACTGCCTAGATAGCAATCCAAATTACAGAGAGCTAAGCATAGAATCTTACAGCACACATTTGGTCACTGTGTGTCCATATTGGTTCTTTGAAAGCAATCCAATCGTGTCCCATTCCAATCCCCTTTACCCTCTCTACCATAAACCTTCTCCCCTTCAAGTGTGTATCTATTGCCCTTTTGAAAGCCAATATTGATTCCGCTTACGCTGCTCTTGTAACAGAGAAAACATCCTTTTGCTCAATCTTTCTGATGCACTCGAATTGCTCAAGAAGATCGAGTATAGTCAAATTGGCTGTTAGAAATGTCAACCAATCCAACATAATACATTTCTGTTCTTCCTTCTGAGATGTGTCTGTTTTCTGCAGTTTGCTTCACTGGCATCAGTTGCGTTGATCCATTACTCTTGTGCGTTTTTTATTCTTTCATTTATTGCCCCATCTCTAATTACCCTTGAGAAGGTGGTGATGAGTAACCTTCTTAGAAATCATAGAAATCATAGAATCATAGAAATCATAGAAACCCTACAGTACAGAAAGAGGCCATTCGGCCCATCGAGTCTGCACCGACCACAATCCCACCCAGGCCCTACCCCCTTTTCCCTACATATTTAACCCGCTAATCCCGCTAATCTACGCATCCCAGGACACTAAGGGGCAATTTTAGCATGGCCAATCAACCTAACCCGCACATCTTTGGACTGTGGGAGGAAACCGGAGCACCCGGAGGAAACCCACGCAGACACGAGGAGAATGTGCAAACTCCACACAGACAGTGACCCAAGCCGGGAATCGAACCCAGGTCCCTGGAGCTGTGAAGCAGCAGTGCTAACCACTGTGCTACCGTGCCGCCCGGTGAAGCACTGAAGTCCATATGGTGTAGGTAGATGCACCCACAGTGCTGTTAGGGAGGGAGTTCCAGTATTTTGACCCAGAGACTGTAAAGGAACGGCTGCAGTCCATATGGTGTAGGTACACCCACTGTGCTGTTAGGGAGGGAGTCCCTGTATTTCCGACTCCTATTCCAAACCAATTTACTGCAATTGTATAGTGTGTTGGTGATGCCACACCTGGAGTATTGTGTGCAGTTTTGGTGTCCTTATCTGAGGAAGGATGTCCTTGCTATAGAGGGAGTACAGCAAAGGTTTACCAGGCTGATTCCTGGGATGGCAGATCTGTCACATGTGGAGAGGCTAAGACAATTAGGATTATATTCACTAGAATAGAGAAGAGTGGGAAGGGATCGCACAGAAACTTATAAAATTCTAACAGAGTTGGGCAGAGTAGATTCAGAAAGAATGTTCCCAATGGTGGGGGAGTCCAGAACTAGGCGTCATAGTTTGAGGATAAGGGGTAAACCTTTTGGGACTGAGGTGAGGAGAAATTTCTTCACCCAGAGGGTGTTGAATGTGTGGGATTCACTAGCACAGAATGTAGTTGAAGCCAAAACATTGTGTGATTTCAAGAAGACATTAGAAATAGCTCTTGGAGCTAAAGGGATATCGGGGGAAGGGGGGGAAATCAGGATATCAAATTTCATGATCAGCCATCATTGTAATGAATGGCGGAGCAGGCTTGAAGGGCCAAATGGCCTCCTCCTGCTTCTAGTTTCATACATTCTCCCCATGCAGACACAGGGAGAATGTGCAAACTCCACACAGACAGTCACCCGAGGCCAAATTGAACCCTGGTCCCTGGCACTGTGAGGCAGCAGTGCCGCCATGCTGCCCAACTCGTAACTGCCCACAGAAATGGCCGAGCGAACCACTTAGTTCAAGGGCATTTAGTGGTGGGCAACAAATGCTGGCCTTGCCAGCGAAACCCACATCCCACGAAAAAAAGGTTTAAATTAAAATCTAGAAATGTTCTCCCCGTGTCTGTGTGGGTTTCCTCCCACAGACCAAAGATGTGCAGGTTAGGTGGATTGGCCTTGCTAAATTGCCATTTAGTGTCAGGGCGCTAGCAGGTAAATATGTGGGGTTACGGGGAGAGGGCCTAGGTGGGATTGTTGTCGGTGCAGTCTCGATGGGCTGAATGGCCTCCTTATGCACTGTAGGGGTTGGAGTTTAAGAGCCGTGGGGTTATGCTGCAACTGTACAGGACCTTGGTGAGACCACATTTGGAGTATTGTGTGCAGTTCTGGTCACCTCACTATAGGAAGGATGTGGAAGCGCTGGAAAGAGTGCAGAGGAGATTTACCAGGATGCTGCCTGGTTTGGAGGGTAGGTCTTATGAGGAAAGGTTGCGGGGGCTAGGGCTGTTCTCTCTGGAGCGGAGGAGACTGAGGGGAGACTTAATAGAGGTTTATAAAATGATGAAGGGGATAGATAGAGTGAACGTTCAAAGACTATTTCCTCGGGTGGATGGAGCTATTACAAGGGGGCATAACTATAGGGTTCGTGGTGGGAGATACAGGAAGGATATCAGAGGTAGGTTCTTTACGCAGAGAGTGATTGGGGTGTGGAATGGACTGCCTGCAGTGATAGTGGAGTCAGACACTTTAGGAACATTTAAGCGGTTATTGGATAGGCACATGGAGCACACCAGGATGATAGGGAGTGGGATAGCTTGATCTTGGTTTCAGATAAAGCTCGGCGCAACATCGTGGGCCGAAGGGCCTGTTCTGTGCTGTACTGTTCTATGTTCTATGTTCTAATTCCATGAAAATTTAGATTTCGGCGTATAAAAACAGCTCGGCAAAAGGTCTGCACATTTATCAGGATCTAACTGACATAAAAGGGCTCAATCGCTTGTACCATCTGAGGTTGTGACAAAAAATGGAGGTCAACCCATTTTTTTTCCCCCACCCGACAGATATTGTTTGAAAGTTGACCTTTGGAGTTTGTACAAGAAAGCAGCAAGATTCTTCAAATGGGGAGATAATCAAACCAAACATTTCATCCATTTCTGAGATGCTGGAAGCATCTGTGTTTTAGATTTCCAGCAAGCACAGGATTTTGCTAGGTGGTTTTTTTTATTTAAAAAAAAAGAAATGTTTTTGCCTCCTTAATTCATGGCCGTTAAACATTAACGGGAGACTTTATTGATGCGTTTTCTTGAAGTCTACAAACTGCGCCGTTGGCTGAAGAATGGCAAGAGAACGAGTACTAAAAAAAAAACCCCTCATAATAATTCGAGCAGAACAAAAAGGGATTTAATCAGTAGCCATAGAAACCAAACTCAATCTCGGCGCTCTGTTTATACATGTGGCTTAGAGGAATTGGGGGTGGTACACAGCTGGGAGTGCAAGGGGTTTTTGCTTTATAAGAAAAGAAAATATAATTGTTCCGTTAGAAAGGAAAGGCGACTAGAATTTCCCAGCGCAAAGAAATACAATTTTTAATTTTATAGATGCGTTGCAATCTGATGCACAAAGGGAAGAAATAAATCAGAAAAAACCGCATCAGATGCACAAACATAAAGCTCCACTTTATAAACTGCGATATCAACTATAATGCTACATGACAAATACCCCTAATGTTTCTAATCCTAGTGCCAGCTCAGTATAGAACCTTCAAGCCAGAGCTTATATATAGATTTACCTCAATCTTCCTAACCTTAGTTGAATCACTGAGAGATACGGCATAGAATCATAGAAACCCTACAGTGCAGAAAGAGGCCACTCGGCCCATCGGGCCTGCACCGACCACAATTCCACCCAGGCCCTATCCCCATACCCCTACATATTTACCCACTAATCCCTTTAACCGACACATCCCGGGACACTAAGGGGCAATTTTATCATGGCCAATCAACCTACCCCGCACATCTTTGGACTGTGGGAGGAAACCGGAGCACCCGGAGGAAACCCACTCAGACACGAGGAAGAATGTGCAAACTCCGCACAGACAGCGACCCAAGTCGGGAATCGAACCCCGGTCCCTGGAGCTGTGAAGCAGCAGTGCTAACCACTGTGCTACCTTGCCGCCCATAGAAGAAGACCATTCGGCCTATTGTGCCTGTGCAACCAGTCGAAATTAGATTCAGTTAATAATTTGGGTGGGAGGTTTAGGGGGGAATTTGAGGAAAAACGTTTTTACCCAGAGGGTGGCGAGGGTCTGGAATGCGCTGCCTGGGAGGGTGGTGGAGGCGGGATGCCTCACATCCTTTAAAAAGTACCTGGATGAGTACTTGGCCCATCATAACATTCAAGGCTATGGGCCAAATGCTGGCAAGTGGGATTAAGGTGGGCAGGTCAGGGCCTTTCATGCATCGGTACAGACTCGATGGGCTGAAGGGCCTCTTCTGCATTGTAGTAATCTGTGATTCTGTGAAATCTGTAATATAAAAGCCAGTCTCAGTAATGAAGTTTATTTATTAGTGTCACAAGTAGGCTTACATTAACATTGCAGTGAAGTTACTGTGAAAATCCCCTAGTCGCCACACTCTGGCGCCTGTTTGGGTACTTGGAGGGAGAATTTAGCACGGCCAGTGCACCTAACCAGCATGTCTTTCGGATTGTCGGAGGAAACCGGAGCACCCGGAGGAAACCCACGCAGACACGGAGAAAAGGTGCAAACTCCCCACAGAAAGTGACCCAAGGCAGGAATTGAACCTGGGACTCTGGAGCTGTGAGGCAGCAGTGCTAACCACTGTGCCACCGTGCCGCCCATGGTGACCATGAAACTATCTGCCATTGTCGTAAAAACCCATCTGGTTCACTAATGTCCTTTTAGGGAAGGAAATCTGCCATCCTTACCCTGTCTGACCTACGTGTGACTCCCGCGCCACAGCAATGAATCAACGAATCCCTACAGTGCAGAAGGAGGCCGTTCGGCCCATCGAGCTTGCGCTGACAACAATCCCACCCAGGCTCTATCCCTGTAATCCCAAGTATTTACCCCCCTAATATTCCGAACCTACACATCTTGGGACACTAAGGGGCAATTTAGCATGGCCAATCCACCTAACCTACACATCTTTGGAGTGTGGTAGGAAACCGGAGCACCCGGAGGAAACCACGCAAACACGAGGAGAATGTGCAAACTCCAGAGACAGTGCCCCGAGGCCGGAATTAAACCCGGGTCCCTGGCGCTGTGAGGCAGCAGTGCCGCCATGCTGCCCAATGTGGTTGACTCTTAACTGCCCTCTGAAATGGCCTAATGAACCACTCGAGGGCATTGAGGGATGGGCAGCAAATACTGGCCTTGCCAGCGACCCCCTCATCCCATGAAACCAAAGTTTAAATTAAAATCTGGGCAGCACGGTGGCCCAGTGGTTAGCACAGCTGCCTCACAGCGCCAGGGACCCAGGTTCAATTCTGACCTCGGGTGACTGTCTAGATGGAGACTGCACATTCTCCCCGTGTCTGCGTGGGTTTCCTCCGGGTGCTCTGGTTTCCGCCCACACTCCAAAGATGTGCTGGTTAGGTTGATTGGCCGTGCTAAATTACCCCTTGGTGTCAGGGGGATTAGCAGGGCAAATACATGGGGCTACGGGGTTAGGGCCTGGGTGGGATTGTTGTTGATACAGGCTCGATGGGCTGAATGGTCTCCTTCGATGATTCTATGAAAATTCAGATTTATGCTAATTGACAAAAGGAGAGAGAGGGGGATGTGAGTATTTTTACGAGTGAGTTGTTGTGACCTGGAATGTGCTGCCTGAAGGGTAATGGAATGAGATTCAGTAGAAATGTCCAAAGGGGAATTGGATAAATACTCCAAGGAGAGAGAAAATTCAGGGCAATGTTGCAGCGAGCGGTGTGTCACTAATTGGAAAGTTCTCTCAGAGGTGCAGCATGAGCTCGATGGGCCAAATGGTCGCCTTCTGTGCTGTGTGATCCTCCGATAGTCATGGCCCTAGAGATGACAGACCTGCCAAACAAGATGTGTGGAAGAAAGCCCATTCCTCAGACAAACCTGGCTTCTCTCGACTGGATTTTTTTGCTGTCTGTGCTGCGTGGCTCTTCATCATCTCTGAAAAATAAAACGGAAATTATCTTCACACGTTTATTTGTAGCCATGGCAATTGAGGTGTGTGTGTGCATGGGTGTGTGTGTGTATGGGTGTGTGTGTGGGGAAGGGTGCGTGTGTGTATGGGGAAGGGTGTGTGTGTGGTGGGGAAGGATGTGTGTGTGGTGGGGAAGGGTGTGTGTGTGTGTGTGTGGGGAAGGGTGTGTGTATGGGGAAGGGTGTGTGTGTGTGTGTGGGGAAGGGTGTGTGTGTGGTGGGGAAGGGTGTGTGTGTGTGTATGGGGAAGGGTGTGTGTGTGTGGGGAAGGGTGTGTGTGTATGGGGAAGGGTGTGTGTGTGTGGGGAAGGGTGTGTGTGTGTGGGGAAGGGTGTGTGTGTGGGGAAGGGTGTGTGTGTGTGGGGAAGGGTGTGTGTGTGTGGGGAAGGGTGTGTGTGTGTGGGGAAGGGTGTGTGTGTGTAGGGAAGGGTGTGTGTGTGTGTAGGGAAGGGTGTGTGTGTGAGGGGGGAAGGGTGTGTGTGTGTGGGGAAGGGTGTGTGTGTGTGTGGGGAAAGGTGTGTGTGTGTGTGGGGAAGGGTGTGTGTGTGGTGTATGGGGAAGGGTGTGTGTGTGTGTGGGGAAGGGTGTGTGTGTGAGGGGGGAAGGGTGTGTGTGTGGTGTATGGGGAAGGGTGTGTGTGTGTGTGGGGAAGGGTGTGTGTGGGGAAGGGTGTGTGTGTGAGGGGGGAAGGGTGTGTGTGTGGTGTATGGGGAAGGGTGTGTGTGTGAGGGGGGAAGGGTGTCGGTGAGGGGGGAAGGGTGTGTGTGTGTGGGGGGAAGGGTGTGTGGGTGCGAGTGTGTGGGGAAGGGTGCGCGTGTGTGCGGGGAAGGGGGTGTGTGTGTGTGTGTGTGTGTAAGGGTGCGTGTGCGTATAAAGGTACAATAGTTTCTCACAGTGCAATAATTGATTTAACTTTCAATAGCATCAAACTGGGTGGCACAGTGGTTAGCACTGCTGCCTCACGGCACCAGGGACCCGGGTTCAATTCCAACTTTGGGTCACTGTCTGTCTCTGCGGAGTTTGCACATTCTCGCCGTGTCTCCTCGTGTTTCCTCCGGGTGCTCCGGTTTCCTCCCACACTCCAAAGATGTGTGGGGTAGGTTGATAGGCCATGCTAAATTGTCCCTCAGTGTCAGGGGGCTTAGCAGGGTAAATGAGGGTTACGGGAATAGGGCCTGGGTGGGATTGTGGTCGGTACAGACTCGATGGGCCGAATGGCCTCCTTCTGCACTGTCGGGATTCTAAGATTCTTCTACGAGACTAGGAACCCCGTCGTTACCCACAGTGCCCCGAGAGTAAGGAGGCTGAAGCGAATCAGTTGAGTATTGACTCCAGTCTCCATTCACACCACCTGGAGATGGTGTGGACAAGTGAGGATTGGCTATGTTCTCTCTTGTACACCCAGCACCGTGTTTATACAGAACGTAGTCTTCTTTATTTTCCCCTGTGCTAGGAGAATTTGGAAATAGTTTGAGGTTTGTTCCTATTTCAATATTGTGTCTATACAAAGCGACATAGAAGGAAAATCACTGGAAGATGTTTGTCCCTTTTAAGAAATGTCAGCCAATCCCACCGAACACATTTCTGTCCTTCCTTCTGAGGTGTGCCTGTGGCCTGCAGTTTACTTCACAGGCATCAGTTTCCCAGATCCATTGCTCTTGTGGTTTTTTTATTCCTTCATTTGGCCAGCATTTATTGCCCATCCCTAATAGCCCTTGAGAAGGTGGCGATGAGTGGCTGCCTTGAACTGCTACAGTCCATAGGTACACCCACAGTGCTGTTAGGGAGGGTATTCCAGTATTTTGACCCAGAGACTGTAAAGGAACGGCATATTTCCAAGTCAGGATGGTGAGTGACTTGGAGAGGAACTTGCAGTTGGTGGTGTTCCCATGTATCTGCTGCCCTTGTCCTTCCAGGTCATAGAGGTAGTGGATTTGGAAATTGCTGCAGTGATGGTGCAAACTAGTGTGCATTGTAGCGGGGGGAGTGAATGTTTAAGATGGTGCCAATCAAGTGGGCCGCTTTGTCCCTGGATGGTGTTACACTTCCTGAGAGTTGCACTCATCCAGGCAAGTGGAGAATATTCCACCACACTCCTGACTTGTGCCTCATGGGAGGTGGGCAAGCTTTGGGGAGTCGAGAGATGAGTTGCCACAGAATTCCCAGCCTCTGACCTGCTCTTGGAGCCACAGTATTTATATGGCTGGTCAATGGTAACCCCCCCCCCCCCCCCCCCCCCAGGATCTGAAAGAGAGAGAGCCCTTAATTTCTGTTGGTAGATTGTCCATTTTCAGGCCGGTGGGTCAAAGGGCGTTTTGAATCTCACCATGTTCAACCCTGGCCCAATATCTTCACAACAGTACACCGTGGTTTTGGAAATTCAGAATCGAAGGTCATTATAGAATCCCAACAATGTGGAAGAGGCCATTCGGCCCATCGAATCTGCACCAACCCTCTGACAGGGTATCTTACCCAGGCCCCTTCCCCCGCCCTGTCTCCATGATCCCAGACATTTCCCTTGGCTAATCCATCTAACCTGCACATCCTGGGACACTAAGGGGCAATTTATCATGGCCAATCCACCTAGCCCGCACACCTTAGGTATGGGCAGGCAACGGCTTAGTGGTGTTGTCTGGGGGTTTGTCATTCAGAGGCCCAGAGTAATGTTCTGGAGAATGCCCACATCCCTATGAATGAACGAACAAATTGTTTTCTGTGCTGTAAATGCCACGCAAGGAAGATTGCACAGATTGAATTTGATGAGGCCTCCCCAAAGGGAAAGGAGAAACCGTCCCATGTGAACAATACCAACTGCTGAAAATCCTGAGAGAGTTTAGTTTATTCATTAGTGTCAGAAGTAGGCTTACATTAACGCTGCAATGAAGTTACTATGAAAATCCCCTAGTTGCCACACTTCTACGCCTTTTGGGTACACTGAGGGAGAATTTAGCACGGCCAATGCACCTATGGGCAGCACGGTGGCACAGTGGTTAGCCCTGCTGCCTCACAGCTCCAGGGATCTGGGTTCAATTCCGGCCTCGGGTCACTGTCTGTGCGGAGTCTGCATGTTCTCCCCATGTCTGCGTGGGTTTCCTCCGGGTGCTCCGGTTTCCTCCCACACTCCAAAGACGTGCAGGTTAGGTGGATTGGCCATGCTAAATTCTCCCTCAGTGTACCCGAACAGGTGCTGGAGTGTGGCGACTAGGGGATTTTCACAGTAACTTCGTTGTGGTGTGAATGTAAGCCTACTTATGACTAATAAATAAACTTGAACTTTTTTAACCAACACGTCTTTCGGACTGTCTGCGTGGGTTTCCTCCGGGTGCTCCGGTTTCCTCCCACAGTCCGAAGATGTGCAGGTTAGGTTGATTGGCCATGCTAAATTGACTTTAGTGTCAGGGGATTAGCAGGGTAAATATGTGGGGTTACGGGAATAGGGCCTGGGGTGGGATTGTGGTCGGTGCAGCCTCGATGGGCTGAATGGCCTCCTTCTGCACTGTAGGGATTCTATGAAACCGGAGCAGCCAGAGGAAACCCACGCAGACATGGGGAGAATGTGCAAACTCTACACAGACAGTGACCCGAGGCCGGAATCGAACCCGGGTCCTTGGTGCTGTGAGGCAGCAGCTCTAACCACTGTGCCACCCTGTACTTTGTGTTCATCTGTTCTCCTCATGTCTACGTGGGTTTCCTCCGGGTGCTCCGGTGCTGGTTAGGAGAACGTGCAAACTCCACATAGTCGCCCCCAAGCCGGGAATCGAACCCGGGTTCCTGGCGCTGCGAGGCAGCAGTGCTAACCACTGTGTCACCCTGGTCGCAACATGGAAACGAATTACAACAAGGAAGGATGAGATGAACGGCATGAAGGCTGCTTCCTTCTCGAGGAATACAAACAGAAAGTGCTGCAAAAAAAACCTCAGCAGGTCTGGCAGCATCTGAGAGAGAAACAGAGTTCACGTTTTGTGTCCAATCCCTTCTTTGGGGGTTCCCCTTCATGGATGCTCCCTTGACCAATCAGTCTTTGACGGGACTGGCAACCAACCCACGCTCGGGAGCATCAAGCTTTGAGTCATCGTCGCTATCTTTTTCCTCCCCTCCTTGAAAGATAAATAAGTGAAGTTCCAATCTTCTCACCCACGCTCTAAACAATCACCTTCCACTGATGACACGTTCCAAGTCCCAGAGGGAACACCGTGTTCTGCAGAGTATTAGATCATTCCAACACACTGATGGCTTTTACCGAGAGCCTGAAATTCATCTAATACCAATATTATGAATTCATTATGGTAGAAAAGTTCAATGTTGTAAGAGTACCGATGTTTGAGAGAGAGTGTGACAGTATTGTGCTAATTCTATGCAAGATGATTATTAATTTATGGCCATTGTAATAAAGTAGTTGAAAAATAAGACTTCAACAAGGGCTGTCACACTGCTGTGTATCTTCAGCATTCTCTCTGAAATTCTCCCCATCAGTTCCAAGAAATTTTAGTCACATTTGAGTTCTTGGAAAATCTGTACCTTGCGTTCATCTGTTTTGTATACTAGTTGATTTGTTGCTATTACTGCTCAAATGTGTTTACTCCAAACTCGCAAGCAGTAAAACTATTATGGAGAATTCCACCTGCAGCAGTTTCAGGTCCTTTGTGCTTTGTCACAAGGTTGAGGTTGATGTATCTGACATTTTTATCCCCATTTTAATACTGCTATATTTGTTTGGCACAGTGGGTTAGCACTGCAGCCTCACAGCGCCAGGGGCCCGGGTTCAATTCCGACCTCGGGTCACCGTCTGTGTGGAGTTTGCACGTTCTCACCCTGTCTGCGTGGGTTTCCTCCGGGTGCTCCGGTTTCCTCCCGCAGACCAAAGATATGTGGGTTAGGTTGATTGGCCATGCTAAATTGCGCCTAGTGTCAGGGGGACGAGCAGGGTAAATGTGTGGGGCTACAGGGATAGGGCCTGTGTGGGACTGTGGTTGGTGCAGCCAAATGGCCACCTTCTGCACTGTAGGGATTCTATGATTCTCACCCCCATTTGAATACTATTAATGCTGTGGGCAGCACGGTGGCACAGTGGTTAGCACTGCTGCCTCACAGCGCCAGGGACCCGGGTTCAATTCCCAGCTTGGGTCACTGTCCGTGTCGTAGAATTCATGGAATCCCTACAGTACAGAAGGAGGCCATTTGGCCCAACGAGTTTGTACCAACCACAATCCCACCCTGGCCCTATTCCCATAACCCCACACATTTACCCTGCTAATCCTCCTGACACTAGGGTCAATTTAGCACAGCCAGTGCACCTAACCCGCACATCTTCGGACTGTGGGAGGAAACCGGAGCACCCAGAGGAACCCCACGCAGATATGGGAAGGACGTGCAAACTCCGTACAGAGAATGACCCAAGGCCAGAATCAAACCTGGGTCCTTGGCGCTGTGTCACCCTATACTTTGTGTTCATCTGTCCTCCTTGTGTCTGCATGGGTTTCCTCCGGGAGCTGCGGTGCTGGTTAGGTGCATTGGCTGTGCTAAATTCTCCCTCAGTGTACTCGAACAGGCGCTGGAGTGTGGCGACTAGGGGGTTTTCACAGTAACTTCATTACGTTGTTAATGTAAGGCTACTTGTGATACTAATTATTTTAACCTTGCTGCTAAATTTAACGATCTTCACCACTTGTTGTTTTGTGTGTTTATTTACCGACCCCCCAGTGTCGACACCGGCCTGAAAGTATGACTCAGGAGTGGGACAAGTCTGGCTCGTGCTGTGTTCCCACGGTAATACTGGCAAGAGCTGGGGGTGGGGCTTTGTTAACGGAGTGTCCTCCTGCAGGACCATCTCGCCAGTTTTCAAAGTTAGTGTGCGTGTCGGGAGCAAGCGGCTGCATCCAGCGCCCTGGCCCCTTGCTCTCCTGGACTCCAAAGCAGGAAATAATGATTTTATCAGGAGTACTCCCATCTTGGAAAGGTTGAAAACAAAAGCACTACCCAGTGACGGATGGACAAGCAGAAGAGAAAACACGGGAAAATCTCAGCAGGTTTGGCAGCATCTGTAAGGAGAGAAAAGAGCTGACGTTTCGAGTCCAGGTGACCCTTTGTCAAAGCTAAAAGGCATAGAAAGTGGGTGATATTTATACTGCAGGGGGAGGGAATGAAAGATGAGTCATAGCCACAGAAACCAGGGGAAAGTAAAGGAAAGTTTATTTATTATTCCCAAGTAAGGCTTACATTAACACTGCAATGAAGTTACTGTGAAATTCCCCTAGTCGCCACAGTCCGGTGTCCGTTCGGGTCAAGGCTGCTAATGGCTGTCCATAGAGAGAATAGAGGGCCAAACGGCTGAGAAGCTGAAATCAGAGGGTAAACTGGGACAGATGAAGATGTGGGGGGAGGAGGGAGATGGGTGGGAGAGAGGTAAAATTGATAATATTTGAGGAATTGATGACCTTGGGAATTTCCTCAGACACTGGGGGCGGGATATTACGACCTCGCCCCTCCCGAAACCGTAAATCCCCCTCCGAGGTCGACGGACCTTTCCATGATCCGCCCCTTGCCCGCTCCGATTTCCCGTGGCGGGCGGGACGGTAAAATTCCGCCCTTGGTGTTAGGAGTGGGGCCCCCTTTTTGAGGGCTGGCGTCTCTCGATCACAAGGGTATTCTGGGAGATCAGGGGGCCCATAGAACCCTTGACAGTACGCAGCACACCATGGTGAAGCATTTTCATATCCGTCTCTGTGGTATCTGCTGGTAAGCACAATAAAGATCGTAAGAAATACAAGGATTAAATCACTCGGGGCGGGATTTTCCGGCCGGCTTCGCTCATCCCAAAACCAGAAAATCCCACCCGAGGTTAACGGACCTTCCCATGCTCCCGCCCCCTCGCCCGCTCCGATTCCCGTGGCGGGCAGGACAGTAAAATTCCGCCCCTAGTGTTTCAAGCCTGCCGCACCATTCAAAAGCATCATGGCTGATTATTGCCTCAACACTACCTTCCCACACTCTCCCCGTCATTCCCCCCATAGTTTCAAAAATATTTCCAATTGCAGATACACCAAACTTGGCGGCCCTCTGGGCTGGAGAATTCCAAACATTCACAACTGCTTGAGTGAAGTAATTTCTCCTGGTCTCGACCCCTCAATGGCCAACCCCTTATCCCGTGACTGTGCTCCCTAGTTCTGGACTCTCCAAGCTGGGTGGGGATGGGGGGGTGGTTTGGGTTGAGTTGGGGCGGTGGGGTAACACCCTCCCAACACCTACCCTGTCTCATCCCCTGAAGAATTTTCTATGTTTCAATGAGCTCACCTCTCATTCTTCCAAACTCCATGGAACGTAAGCCTAATTTACACAATCTCTCCTCATAAAGCAATCCCCTTAACCCAGGAATCAGTCTGGTAAATGTTTGTTACACTCCTCCTCAGGCAAGTATATGCTTCCACCATTAAGGAGACCAAAGCAGTACATGGTTCTCCCTGAATGATCTCACCAAGGCCCTGCATTAATTACAATAAGACTACTTCAATCCTTTTGCAATAAAGGCTAACATATCATTTGCTTTCTGAATTGCTTGCGGTGCCTGAGTCCAAAGATGTGTGGGTTAGGTGGATTGGCCATGCTAAATTGCCCCTTAGTGTCAGGGGGACTAGCTACTTGATTTGATTTGATTTGATTTGATTTATTATTGTCACATGTATTAACATACAGCGAAAAGTATTACTTCTTGCGTGCTATACAGACAAAACATACCGTTCATAGAGAAGGAAACGAGCGAGTGCAGAATGTAGTGTTAGAGGCATAGCTAGGGTGTAGAGAAAGATCAACTTAGTGCAAGGTAGGTCCATTCAAAAGTCTGACAGCAGCAGGGAAGAAGCTGTTCTTGAGTCGGTAGGTACGTGGCCTCAGAGTTTTTGTACCTTTTTCCCGGAGGAAGAAGGTGGAAGAGAGAATGTCCGGGGGGTGTGGCATCCTTAATTGTGCTGGCTGCTTTACCGAGACAGCGGGAAGTGTAGATAGAGTCAATGGATGGGAGGCTGGTTTGCGTGATGGACTGGGCTACATTCATGACCTTTTGTAGTTCCTTGCGGTCTTGGACAGAGCAGGAGCCATACCCAAGCTGTGATACATGGGATTATGGGGATTGGGCCTGGATGAGATTGTGGTCGGTGCAGACCCGATGGGCCGAATGGGCTCCCTCTGCACTGTAGGATTCTATAACTTTGTGATTTATAAACAGGAACTCCCATGTCGCTCTGAATACCAACATGTGCCAAGTCTTTCACTGTTTAAAAAGTATCCTGCTGTTCTATTTTCCTTCCGGTGTGGATAACTTCAGCCGTCTTAATGATCTATTTCGTCTGCCGCCCAACCTGTCTGCCTGCTTTTGCGCCGTCCCCCAAATTTGCTCTGACACCATGTTGATGGTATTCGGTGAACATTTTGGCTTGCCCAGATCTTTGTACCTTGCTGTCCACAGCCTTCTCAGAGGGAAAGGCATGATGGTCCAAAACAATGGAAGGGTGTGAAGTGTTCAGTGCAATACGAAAGAAATGTCTGGAAATTAACAAGAGCTGCCCTATTTGCAGCCTGTTTCAACCTTGGAACAACGAAATGGATAGCTATGTGCATTGAATAAAAGATTAAGAATTCTACAGGAATCTTGTAATTGTATGGATGTTTTCTTATGGTTACGCAGACTTGCCTCAGGAGGTTTGTTAAGGAATATCTATGCCTGATATCAGTGTTTTCCTATTAAGATCAGGAGTCGTGTGTCCTGATCTTGCTTCCCACTTTGACAGTTTGTTACAATCTTGAAATTCATGGAAATTCTGGTTTCTCCCTCCTCCCGCCCATCCCTTTCCTCACCCTTTGCTACCCTCCGCCACCCCTTCCCTTCTTCCCCTCCATCTCCTCCTGTCCCCTTTTTGTTTTGCAGTCAATGTATTCATCAGATTCTAGAAAGTGTTAATCACATTCACCAACACGACATAGTGCACAGAGACCTCAAGGTCAGTATCCGCTGATAGAGGCGCGGGGACGCAACCGTATCTCTTGGAGGCAGTGTAATGTTACTGTATGTTGTCTGTGGCCTCGCACCGTCCAGAACTCTTGGCTTCGAATCTCCTGTGCGGGTTTTGTTTCCGTCCCACAAGCCCGATGAGTTATAATTTATGACAGACAGCTGACTACAGCCAGCAGGATGACTCACCTAGACTAAACGCTCCATGTCTCCGGCTCGCACTAGGATCAATAACAGTGGTCGAATAGCCTTTCCTGTCAGCCTGGACTTTTATTTCACACTGCAGCAATAAGCAGCGTATATCAGGAGGGCTGTCCCCTCACCTTCCCTCTGACGGTGAGCCGAACAGTCTGCGCCGAGTTCTGTTTTGTTTTAAACCTCCTAACAGCTCCTTCATTATTTAAAGTGAAGTAAAGTTTATTTATTAGTGTCACAAGTAAGGCTCACATTAACACTGCAATGAAGTTACTGTGAAATTCCCCTAGTCGCCACACTTCGGCGCCTGTTTGGGTGAATGCACCCTAACCAGCACGTCTTTCAGAATGTGGGAGGGAAACCGGAGCACCCGGAGGAAACCCACGCAGACACGGGGAGAACATGCAGCCTCCGCACAGACAGTGACCCAAGCCGGGAATCGAACCCGGGTCCTTGGCGCTGTGAGGCAGCAGTGCTAACCCACTGTGCCACCGTGCCGCCCAAGTGGAACCAGGACGCTTGGCTTTTGTATTTCCCGACTGACTGCCACACGAGACGGGGGTGGCACAGTGGGTTAGCACTGCTGTCTCACAGCGTCAGGAACCCAGGTTCGATTCCCGGCTTGGGTCACTGTCTGTGCGGAGTGGGCATGTTCCCCCCGTGTCTGCGTGGGTTTCCTCCGGGTGCTCCGGTTTCCTCCCACAGTCCAAAAGATGTGTGGGTTAGGTTGATTGGCCATGCTAAATTGCCCCTAGTGCTAGGGGTTCAGCAGGGTAAATCTGTAGGGTTACGGAAATAGGGCCTGGGTGGGATTGTGGTCGGTGCAGACTCAATGGGCCGAATGGCCTCCATCTGCACTGTAGGGTTCTATGATTCTAGACCTGTGAGCGTCCCCATATTTTTCAAATTGATTCATCCAAATTCTACTCATTTTGACCTTGTTGCTTCATTGACATCTTATTGGAGTGTAAAGCTTCCTCTTTACTGCCAACTAAGCTTGCTTGATGTGCTTCTACCTAAAACATGCATTGCATATATTCAAAGGTAGCTGAATTTGCTGGATATATTCACTGCTATCAAAAGGAATGTACATCAACCTTCATCGCAGACAGATAATAAAATGAATTCTGAGGTGCTTTCAGGGGCTGACGTGACTTATAGAGAGGGAATTGATGATAGGCCCATTAAAAGTACACATTGGGCGGGATTTTCCAGCCGTGTTCGTCCCAAGGCTGGAAAATCCCACCTGAGGTCATGGTCCCATGTCCCGCCCGCTACAATTCCCATGGCGGGCGGGACAGAAAAATTCCACCCATTATCTTTCAAGTCAAATTTTATTGTAACCAATCTGTTATCCCACTGCACGTACAGCTTGAGGGGCATCTTCCTCCGGGTGAGATATTCCTCTGGGGTACAGGAAGACGCCCGTGGCATTTTGTTCAAAGATTTTCCTGCCAACATTCCTCCCCAAAGCAGCCAGGAACCAGATTAATTCGCCCTTGAGTTTACTGCTATTTGTTTGGGGAAAAAACATTGAAAAATTTGAAAAATAAATGTGGGTGGCACGTTGGCACAGTGGTTAGTAAAATTTATTTATTAGTCACAAGTAAGGCTTACGTTAACACTGCAATGAAGTTACTGTGAAAATCCCCGAGTCGCCACACTCCGGGACCTTTTCGGGTACACTGAGGGAGAATTTAGCATGACCAATGCACCCTAACCCGCACGTCTTTTGGACTGTGGGAGGAAACCGGAGCACCCAGAGGAAACTCACGCAGACAAGGGGAGAATGTGTGAACTCCACACAGACAGTGATCCAAGCCGTGATGCCCTTCAGCTAGCACTGCTGCCTCACAGAACCAGGAACCCAGGTTCGATTCCCGGCTTGGGTCACTGTCTGTGTGGAGTTTGCACATTCTCCCCGTGTCCGCGTGGGCTTCCTCCGGGTGCTCCGGTTTCCTCCCGCAGTCCGAAAGACATGCTGGTTAGGTGCAGTGGCCGTGCTAAATTCTCCCTCAGTGTACCCGAACAGGCGCCGGAGTGTGGCGACTAGGGGATTTTCACAGTGACTTCATTGCAGTGCCGACTGGTGACACTAATAAATAGACTTTAAAGTAAAATGTGACACTAATAAATAAAGTTAAACCCAAAATTGCCGTGCATGTAAAGAGTTGTCGCTTGTCACTGTGCCTCTAAGGTCATTCCAAGTGAGGTGACAAGGTGCTGCTTAAACTGCAGGGCTGTTTTTGAAATCAGTTTTATATAAAAGGAGTGATATAATCTGGAGAGTGGGGCTGATCATCTCTGCATCACAACAGGGTATAATTATCAAACATAGCCTAACAGAAGCTGTTTATCGCAGGAAGAACAGAGATGAGTGTAAGTCAATATTTTTGGACATTTGAAAGGTCAATATTTCGGGAAACATCCCCCTGATATTAAGCTGCAGAAAGCACTTCAAATTACCTCGGGGAATTTTATTTGTGTTTTTAATTGTGCATTATTCAGCAATAAGGTGACAGTTACTTCGAGATATGACCATGTGAGCTAACACTCCAGTTCTGAGCCTTGTTTCCGAGGCTCCACAAAAGCATAGCTGCTGTGCCCCCTAGTGTGCATGTGCTGGCTTTGCACCCATTGCCATTGACGGAGCCTTTTGTGTCCCATGGCATTAACCCTTTGAGAACTTCAGTTGCGTTAAACTTTGTGGGGGGGCGGCGGTTGGGGGAGGGGGAGGGGCGGGGCGGACTTGTGAAACTATCCTGTTTAGATTGCGACGACAGCGTCGTGAAACATTCCCACTTTACCACGAAATGACTGGCAGGCGGCAATCATGAAAGCCGCCCAAAAGTAGTTAAAGGGTCTGGTGACAGTGGTGTAATTGTGGGGGTGAAGCCATCGGTTGCGGTCGGTGCATAACCCCATTTTATTTCGCAGGCAAATTGTTCCTCGATGTCTTGTTTCGTCGCAAGCGGACGGGGGTGGGGGGGGGGGGGGGGGGGGGGGGGTGGGGTGGGTAGTTTTTGGGCATTATTGGTTCGCAGTCCGGCCACAGGGTGGGGACATTGCCCGGATCCAAGCTGGTGGGTGGGGCGGGAGGGGGATTGGGGAACCACACCCAGACACCAGCTGACCATGGCATGGGATTGCTGGAGGGAGCTCGACAACTGCAACCTCCTCACCTTCCTGCTGGCAAGCGGAAGCATCTGGGCTTGAACAGCAGCTTTAGAAACCTTTGTGCATTTCACAAACCGGCCGGAAATTTCAGCCTGGCCACAGTTCCCAATTTGGCAATTAAACCTCTTAAAAGATTGAGTAGTAAAGGGGGCACCTGTTTGAAGGGTCTGGCCGAGCAGGCGGGCGGCACGGTGGCAGAGCGGTTAGCGCCGCTCCCTCACAGCTCCAGGGACCCGGGTTCGATTCCCGGCCTCGGGTCATTGTCTGTGCGGAGTCTGCACGTTCTCCCCGTGTCTGCGTGGGTTTCCTCCGGGTGCTCCAGTTTCCTCCCGCACTCCAAAGATGTGCGGGTTAGGTGCATTGGCCATGCTAAATTGCCCCTTAGAGCACCAGGATGCGTAGGTTAGAGGGATTTGTGGGGTAAATATGTGGGGCTGTGGGGATAGGGCCCAGGTGGAGTTGTTGTCGGTGCAGACTCGATGGGCCGAATGGCCACCTTCTGCACTTCTATGATTCTATGACATTTGCATTGTATTCCCTGAAAGATTGATCTGTTTTAAGTTGTGATGCATCAGTGTTAACTGTCGACAAGTATTTATTAAGTGTTACAGCTCCAGCTTTGTGTTTTGACTTGTCATTAATTACCTCTCTTGTTAATTCCATCATTTTCCTATAACTGCTGTGGTTTTGCCACCCCTCAAAGCCAGAGAACCTGCTGCTTGCCAGTAAATGTAAAAGTGCCGCAGTGAAGCTGGCCGACTTTGGATTGGCAATCGAAGTGCAGGGAGACCAGCAGGCATGGTTCGGTAAGTCCCTGAACCTTTGCGGATCCGTCGCAGTAGAATGTAGAACCTGATGCGCCGCCACCCTCGGTTTAAAGCTCTTGTTCAATGCTCTGCCCAGCTCCAGTCAATGTGCGGTGGGATGGCACGAGGAGGGTATGTCAAAAAACAGGGGGCAGGAAATTAGGAACGTGAAAGCTGGTTGGCACCAAGAGGTTCCTCTGCAGTGGAGGGCGAATTGCTGGGAGACTCGAACTGAAGCACGACAGCGGCACAGTGGGTTAGCACTGCTGCCCTCACAGCTCCAGGGACCCGGGTTCAATTCCAGCCTCGGGTCACTCTCTGTGTGGAGTTTGCACCTTCTCCCTGTGTCTGCGTGGGTTTCCTCTGGATGCCCCGGTTTCCTCCTACACTCCAAAGATGTGCAGGCTTGGTGGATTGGCCGTGCTAAGTTGCCCCTTAGTGTCCCAAGATATATAGGTAGATGGATTAGCCATGGGAAATGTGTGGGGTTATGGGGATAGGGTGCAGGTTAGGGCCTGTCGAAGATGCTCTGTCTGAGAGTTGGTGCAGACATGGGAACTGTGTGGGTTTTTTGGGGATAGGTGAGGGTTAGAGCCTGTCGCAGAGTCAAAGCAGACTTGATAGGCCGAATGGCCTCTTCTGCACTGTAGCAATTCTATTCTATGAGCTCCCCCAGTGGACAGAGGGTGCAGTTACAGTGTGCAAAGTTTACATAGGCAGTTCCCATTAAATACACAGACACAGAAGGACTCGACCCTCTGGGAGAAGGCACTTCTCCTTATTCATCTTCAATGGGAGACCCCTTATTTTTAAATTGTGTCCTCTAATTCTGGACTCCCCCCCCACCCCCACAAGGGGAGAAAACCTTTTAGCATCCACCCTGTCAAGTCCCCTCAGGATCTTATTTGATTCAACAACATCATCTTCCAAACATCAATGGATACAAGCCCAACACAAACCAACAAGGTATCCGAAAGACCCAGCGATTATATCCATTTATTAAATGAGCAATAACTTCACAGGGGGCGTATATCTATTTACATCCTGCCAATAAATAAGGTCCAAAGATATGCAGGTTAGGTGGATTGGCTATGCTAAATTGCCCCTTAGTGTCCAAAGATGGGTGAGTTAGATGGATTGGCCATGCTAAATTGCCCCTCAGTGTCTAAATCTTTTTTGAGTTAGGTAGATTGGCTACGCTAAAGTGCCCCTTAATGTCCAAAGATATGCAGGTTAGGTGGATTGCTAAATGCGTGGGGGCTACGGGGATAAGGCAGGGGGTTGGGTCTGGTTGGGATGCTCTGTCAGAGAGTCGGTGCAGACTCGATGGGCTGAATGGCCTCCTTCCGCACTGT
This sequence comes from Mustelus asterias, assembly GCF_964213995.1. Lineage (NCBI taxonomy): Eukaryota > Metazoa > Chordata > Chondrichthyes > Carcharhiniformes > Triakidae > Mustelus > Mustelus asterias. The sequence continues at coordinate 9,905,967 of NC_135828.1, read as the reverse complement.
AGCGATTCTACGGCCACAGAGAGAATGAGTAAATCTCTGGCTCCAGCTTCACTTGGCCCCGGGCGTGTTTTACATAAATTGGTTTCTCACTGATTTAAAACCAATCCTCCAGCAAACATCGTACTGGGCAAGTCCTTTCTGGAACGTTAGAACAGGTATCGCTGTGTGATCATTTCAGGGACACTCGGTGCTGCCAATGCGCTGCAGGCCCATCGGCACTGGGAAAGAGAAGCGACAGTTTGCTGCCTTGGCCGTCTGTTAGTTTTGTGTCGAATGGTTAACCTTTTCCCTGCTGTCAATGGGCCTGTTGTACATTAACAGCAATTGCCCCGCAGCGTAACAAATCCACTCTCCCATAACTGACCCAGCGGGATAGCATCCTGACTTCGACCTCTCCGTGCTCCACCCCGCAGGGCGTGGACGCAATGGCCCCCCCGAAATGTGTTTGCGGCTGTGAGGTCCAGATGACAGCCTGCTGCAGGAGACACCTCATTTCTCCATTCTGTGTCTCAGGGGGCCGTTCCCTGGCGCTGTGAGGCACAGTGATTAGCACTGCTGCCTCACAGCGCCAGGGACACGGGTTCAATTCTAGCCTCGGGTGACTATCTGTGTGGAGTTTGCACATTCTCCCCGTGTCTGCGTGGGTTTTCTCCGGGTGCTCCGGTTTCCTCCCACAGTCCAAAGATATGCGAGTTAGGTTGATTGGCCATGCCGAATTGGCCCTCGGGGGGGATTAGCAGGGTAAATACTCGGGGTAACAGGGATAGGGCTTGGGTGGGATTGTTGTTGGTGCAGACTCGATGGGCTGAATGGCACTGCACTGTACGGATTCTATGAAACAGCTAAACTAGACATCCCATTCTAAGCCTTTCCCATTATGCAAATATAGCAGTAATAGGACAGCATTTGCATTAAGAGCATTTTTCGGCCACAGTGTAAGAGCAACTTGCTGTGGCTCAATGGTTGCCCCACAGTTTACAAGCTCCACCAAGACCATCCAAGTAGGTTCGCTCCTGGGTTTAGAGACAGAGATCTGGAGTCAAGTCTCTCCAGCCCAGTGAGAGTCCAACTTGGACATCAAGTTTATCAATGAGCTCGAACAGGGATATGACCCCATGTGGTCCTTGCCCTTTGCTTGATGGAGACTGCTGATTCAGAGCTAATTAGTACGTTACCTCATTGATCCAGCCCCCCCCCCCCCCGCCAGAATGCGTCAGAACCGCCCATTCAATTCAAACAGGACCCTGGCAGCCATCTTCATTCAGTCTGAGCTGGATACAAATCCAGCTGTCTTTGCCAGGATTAACATCTGGATACCTGGCAGCTGAGCCATTCACTAAAATTATCCAGTCAGTCGGACTTCTGGCGTGTGAGAGAACCATTTTAACAAGGTTGCAAGCTGGGTAGCAGAAATAAGTGTTCACAGCTGCTTATGGCTAAATTGAAAACACAAACGCTTTCACCCTGAAGCAACATGAGTAAGTGAGTTCTAAATCACATTATTTCATCACTAAATGTTCCTGTTTACGAAGCACTATGTCAGAATACAAAATCCACTAAATCTACAACACTCGGTGTGATGCACTGTTGTCACGGATACTTTGCAGAATCTCTCCGTGCAAAAGAGGCCCTTCGGCCCATTTAGTCTACCTCAACATGTGAGGAACATCTAACTTACCCACCTAATCCCATTTGCCAGCACTTGGTCCACGGCCCTGAATGTTATGACGTGATGATGTGGAGATGCCGGCGTTGGACTGGGGTAAACACAGTAAGGAGTTTAACAACACCAAGTTAAAGTCCAACAGGTTTATTTGGTAGCAAAAGCCACACAAGCTTTCGGAATTTCCACACACAAGCTTGTGTGCCTTTTGCTACCAAATAAACCTGTTGGACTTTAACCTGGTGTTGTTAAACTTCTTACTGTGTTATGACGTGCCCAGTGCTCACTCAGATGCTTTTTAAAGGATGTGAGGCAACCTGCCTCCACCACCCTCCCAATACATAGGGGAGACGGAAAGGAGAGGGTGCAGAATATGGTGTTGCAGTTACAGGTAGGGTGAAGAGAAAGATCAGCTTAATATCAGGTAGGTCCACTCAAAAGTCTGATTACAGCAGGGAAGAAGCTGTTCTTGAGTCGGTTGGCACGTGTTTTCAGACTTTTGTATCTTTTTCCCGACGGGAGAAGGTGGAAGAGAGAATGTCCCGGGGTGCGTGGGGTCCTTGATTATGCTGGCTGCTTTGCCGAGGCAGCGGGAAGTGTGGACAGAGTCAATGGGTGGGAGGCTGGGTATCTTACCCCTTGATTCACGATGAACAGCTCCACAGGACTGTCCTGAGTAGATGCACACATTGTGGAGAGGCAATTGATATGTTTTCCAAATACGCCTAAAAGGAAATCTTCTCGTACGTAAATTGTCAATGAAAGAGTTATAATTCTGTCTTATTTGACCCAGAGTTAATAGGCTTACTCTGTTTGTAATTTAATTAAAGGCACTAACTGAAATTAAAAGCATTAATACTAATTAAAACTATAATTTACTGCTCTGCGATGGGGGAATTCCCCCGTGACCCCTTGAGTAGCTGAGCCCTGTAGCTCTCACTGGAATGTCATCCACATTTTCTTAACCCTCAATTGGCTTTGGGGTTGGCACCTGTTTTCTTGACCTCTCTGTAGTGGTTACACTGTTGGCACTGGGGGAGCTGGTGTTGGGAACGGTGACTCCGAAGGCAGCACCAGAGTGCGACGCAGTTCTGTTGGACCAGCTGAGCTGCCCCTGTCCATCATCTTGCCACCATGTCCTGGCTGAGCTGATATCTTCCCCAAAGCTTTGTCAACGCTGCCCACTCGTCACCGCACACCCCCACATCTCCCCCCCATCTATTGATAACCACAGGCGGCACGGTGGCGCAGTGGGTTAGCACTGCTGCCTCACAGCGCCAAGGACCTGGGTTCGATTCCCGGCTTGGGTTACTGTCGGTGTGGAGTCTGCACGTTCTCCCCGTGTCTGTGTGGGTTTCCTCCCGGTGCTCCGCTTTCCTCCCACAGTCCGAAAGACATACTGGTTAGATGCATTGGCTGTGCTAAATTCTCCCTCAGTGTACCCGAACAGGCGCTGGAGCGTGGCGACTAGGGGACTTTCACAGTGACTTCATTGCAGTGTTAATGTAAGCCTACTTGTGACACGAATAAATAAAGTTTTAATGTTTGTTTCTTTCTCCATACAGCTCTGTGTAGCACCTTGGGACATTTTGCTATGTTAAAGGGAGGTAGAGAGAAAACGGGGGAATTATAGACCAGTGAGCCTAACGTCGGTTCTGGGGAAGTAGCGAGAGTCCATTATCAAGGCTACCATAACTTGGCATTTGGAAGATAGTGGTATAATCAGACAAAGTCAGCATGGATTTACAAAGGGGAAATCATGCTTGACGAATCTATTGGAATTTTTTGAGGATGTAATTGTTAGAGTTGACCAAGGAGAATGAGTGGATGTGGTTTATTCAGACTTTCAGAAGGCTTTCGATAAGGTCTCACATAACTGACCACTTTGTAAAGTTAAAGCACGTGGGATTGCAGTTAATGTCTTGAGATGGATAGAAAGCTGGTTAGCAGATAGAAAGCAAAGAGTTGGCATAAATGGGTCTTTTTCTGATTGGCGGTCAGTGACTAGTAGGGTTCCGCAGGGATCTGTGCTGGGACCCCAACTGTTTGGAAGAGGGAACTGAATGTATTATCTCCAAATTTACAGATGATACAAAGTTGGGTGGGAGGGTGAGCTGTGAGGAGGATGCGGAGCTGCTTCAGTGTGATTTGGACAGGCTGAGTGTGTGGGCATCTGCATGACAAATGTGGTATAATACGGATAATGAGCCAAGCCAGGAGTGCAGGTTCAATTCCCGTACCGGCTGAGGTTATTCATGAAGGCCCCGCCTTCTCAACGTTGCCCCTCGCCTGAGGTGTGGCGAACTTCAGGTTAAACCAACACCAGTCAGATCTCCCCCTCGAGGGGAAGAGCGGCCCATGGTCCTCTGGGACTGTGGCGACATTCATTTTACAATCCCATCTCTACCAGCCCACGATCAGGGCCATTAGTCTCCAACACTTGGTGCCTTCAAGTCATCCCATCCGTCCTGAACGGATGTAAAGGCCCAACCAGGAATGCTTCCACAGGTGACAGAGCACAGGAACTCCTTCCATGAGTTTTAATACATGGGAAATCGTGGGAAGCATGCTCCTGATTTTGTGGTGTGCTCAGTCATCAGACAAGGCACCCCCGCTAGCAGTGAACAGTCGCAATTGGGGACCTGAGTGTCAGCCTGGGCTCAGTCGAAATCAGAGTTGCCTCTGAATCAGAAGCTTGTGTTCCACTCCTGGTTTTGGGCGGTGCAGTGGTTAGCACTGCTGCCTCACAGCGCCAGGGACCCGGGTTCAATTCTGGCCTCGGGTCACTGTCTGTGTGGAGTTTGCACGTCCTCCCCGTGTCTGTGTGGGTTTCCTCCGGGTGCTCCGGTTTCCTATCACAGTCCGAAAGACGAGCTGGTTAAGTGCATTGACCATGTTAAATTCTCCCTTAGTGTACCCGAACAGGCGTCGGAGTAGGTGGCGAGTAGGGGATTTTCACAGTAACTTAATTGCAGTGTTAATGTAAACCTACTTGTGACATTAATAATTAAACTTTAAACTAACCACTGTGCCACCACTTAGTTGCCCCTTAGTGTCGGGGGGATTTGCAGGATGAATATGTGGGGATAGAGCCTGGGTGGGATTGTTTTCAGTGCAGGCTCGGATGGGCCAAATGGCAGCCTTCTGCGCTGTAGGGATTCTGTATAATGCAGACTGATGCAGGAATGCAGTAGTGAAGGGGTGCTGCCTTGTCAGAGGCACCCTCCTTTGCCCAAGGCACCAAACCAAGGCTTGCTCGGCGTAAATCCCATTGGCACCACTTTGGTAAGAATAGGAAATTCACCTCTTGTATCCTAGCCAACATTCCTCCCTTGTACCTCTCATTCCTGTTTCTGTGAGATCATTGTGTGTGAGATGACTAATGGCTGCCAATGGTGCCAGAGTAATTCGATGTTGTAAAGTGTTTCTGACATGGGATAAGACATTATATAAATGTGAGTCTTCCCTCACAGCTCAATTAACTGGATTCAAACCAGTTGTCATATTTTTGCAAAGAAACATTTAATTTAATACTCCCTGTCTTGTCACAACAGTTGTGCAGCTGAACGTTTTACAAAACTGCTTTTTTAAAAGAAAAACTAGTGTTCCTCATTAAAGATACTGATAATGAGGACGCAAGTGTTCAAGTGAAGCTGCGACTAACACTTGACAACTAGCAACAGGGCTCACTGGCCCTCTAAGTCAACAGGGTGTAAAGCACTGGTCACTGGCTAGTAATGTCATTAGGCATGGGTGATAGGATTCAGGAGTGCGATGGAATACTCCCCACTTGCCTGGATGAGTGCTGCTTCAACAACCCCCAAGAAGCTTGACACCATCCAGGACAAGCACCACATCCACTCCCTCCACCACCGACGCTCAGTAGCAGCAGTGTGTGCCATCTACAAGATGCACTGCAGCAACTCTCCAAAGATCCTTAGTCAGCACCTTCCAAACCCGCAACCATTTCCATCTAAAAGGACAAGGGCAGCAGATACGTGGGGAACACCACCACCTGCAAGTTCCCCTCCAAGCCACTCACCATCCTGACTTGGAAATATTTCGCCCTTCCTTCACTATCGTTGGGTCAAAATCCTGGAATTCCCTCCCTAACGGCATTGTGGGTCAACCCACTGCACATAGACTGCAATGATTCAAGAAGGCAGCTCACCACCACCTTCTCAAGGGCAACTAGGGGTGGGCAATAAATGCTGGCCGAGCCAGCGACGCCCATGTCCCATGAATGAATAGAAAAAAAGAATTTTAAAAAGCTTACTGGAGCAGCATCGAAGGAAGCTTTGGCTGATGCTGTTACTGTGTTACATACAGCACTTTCCCTCTGCTAAAATAGTCAAAACACAGCATAGACAGTGGGAGTTGAAGCAGTAATTACCTGAACAGCGCTCGAGAGCAGAAACAGCTTTGTACTTTCAGGTTAATGGCGAGATTAGATTATCATGGCGCCTATGTTGGGTACAGTAGTGCACTAACTCCACTGCTGACTCGTTAGTTATTCAGTGGCCTGGACTAATGATCTGGAGACAAGAGTTCAAATCCCACAAAGGCAGCTGGGAGAATAATTAAACAATTCTGGAATGAAATGCCTGCATCAGTAATGGTGGCCATGGGCTGTTTTGCTGAGACCAAACATCGTTGGATCAAGCCCAAGATGGGGCACAATGCTTTACCTTGTCAGCTTGGATCTTGTTTGTCTCTCTTCTGGGGACCATGAATTGGATTCAATTGGATTTTGAATTTGGTTTTTGGAGCAAGCAAGGGTTCGAATCCATCCGGTCCACTCTGAGCATTGGCTTTGTGACTCGAAGGATGGAGTAAAAACACTTTTTTAAAAAAAAAGAAACTACCAGGTTTTTGTAGAAAAATAAAACAGATCTGGTTCACTAATGTCCTTTAAGGAAGGAAATCTGCCGTCCTTACCCGGTCTGGCCTACATGTGACTCCAGAGCCACAGCAATGTGGTTGACTCTCACCTGCCCTCTGAAATGGCCCGGCAAGCCAATTAAATTATTACCACTCCGACAAACACAAGAACTAGGAGCAGGAGTAGGCCATCTGGCCCCTCGAGCCTGCTCCACCATTCAATAAGATCATGGCTGATCTTTTTGTGGACTCAGCTCCACTTACCCGCCCGCTCACCGTAACCCTTAATTCCTTTACTGTTCAAAAATCTTACAGTTCTGTAAAAAAAAAAAATCTTACGAGGGGTCATCTAGACTCGAAACGTTGGTTCTATTCTCTCCCCATAGATGCTGTCTGACCTGCTGAGATTTTCCAGCGTTTTCTGTTTTTGTTTCAGATTCCAGCATCCGCACTTGGCTTTTAAATTATTACTACCACCTTCTCGGGGGCAATTAGGGATGGGCAAAAAAGACTGGCCTTGCCAGCGACACCCAGAAAGAATGAATAAAGAGTGGTGTATGTTGGATGACATGTAACTTGCAATGCAATATGACACAGACTAGGAGCCTGGCACAATTTGTACTGCACGGGGGAAAAAAAGAGATGAATATTATTCCGTATGTCGAATGCAGACATGTGAGAGCAAATGAGGGAAGGATGAACAGGCTAGGCTTGTATCCACTGGAGTTTAGAAGAGTAAGAGGCGACTTAGACCATAGAATCCTACAGTGCAGAAGGAGGCCATTCGGCCCATCGAGTCTGCACCAACCACAATCCCACCTATCCCCATAACCCCATGCATTTACCCTAGCTAGTCCCCCTGACACCAGGTGGCAATTTAGCACGGCCAATCCACCTAATCTGCACATTTTTGGAGTGTGGGAGGAAACTGGAGCACCCGGAGGAAACCCACACAGACACGGGGAGAACGTGCAAACTCCACACAGCCAGTGACCCAAGCTGGGAATCGAACCCGGGTCCCTGGCGCTATAAGGCAGCAGTGCTAACCACTGTGCTGCCCAAGAAATAGCACAGGATGGTTGAAACATAAAAGTTCCTGAGGGTTAGATGTGGAAAGGATGTTTCCTCTTATGAGAGAATCTGGAACGAGGGCTCACTGTTTAAAAATAAGAGGCCGCTCATTTACGACAGAGATGAGAAGATTTTTTTTTCTCTGAGGGTAGTGAGTCTTTGGAAAATCATAGAATCCCGACAGTGCAGGAGGCCATTTGGCCCATCGAGTCTGCAACGACCCTCCAACATCTTTACCCAGGCCCACCCCATTGCCGTAACTCCACACATTTATCCCACTAATCCCCCTAACCTACGCATTTTGGGACAGTAAGGGGCAATTTATCATGGCCAATCCACCTAACCCGCACGTCTTTGGACTGTGGGAGGAAACCGGAGCACCCGGAGGAAACCCACGCAGACACGGGGAGAATGTGCAAACTCCACACAGACAGTGACCCGAGGCTGGAATCGAACCCGGGTCCCTGGCGCTGTGAGGCAGCAGTGTGCTGCCTGATGGAAGTACAATGGAAGCAGAGTCTTTGAATGTTTTCAGGACAGAGCTATCTCATTGAGTGGCAGAGCAGGCTGGAAGGCCAAGTAGCCTGTTCCTAATTCGTATATTCATATGTAAGTAACCATGCAATGTAAAAAGGTGTCAGATAGAATTTGAATGGTCCTATCATATATAGTGTGGTAAGCCACTGTTAGCTTATTACCTGTATATGTGACATGCCTGAACACATCCCTGCCGGCCCTACCCGAGACTCATCCCCCCCGCCCCCCCCCCGGTCCAGGTATAAAGGCAACTGCTCCCCACCCCCCCTGCCTCAGTCTGGACCAGTTCATCGGCATGGGTGTGCTCCAAGTCTTTTGCTAATAAAAGCCTATTCTTGCATACAAACTAGTCTTTGCTCGATTGATGGTGCATCATATAGTCTTACCATTCTCTCCACCCTATCTTTAACTGAGTCACTATATTCTGCACCCTATCCTTTCCTTCTCCCCTATGTACTCTATGAACGGTATGTTTGTCTGCAAGAAACAATACTTTTCACTGTACAACAATACATGTGACAATAACAAATCAAGTCAAATCATTGGGGCGGCACGGTGGCACAGTGGTTAGCCCTGTGCCTCACAGCATCAGGGAACCGGGTTCAATTCCGGCGTCGGGTGACTGTGCAGAGTTTGCACATTCTCCCTGTGTCTGCGTGGGTTTCTTCCGGGTGCTCCGATTTCCTCCCACAATCCAAAAATGTGCAGATTAGGGTGATTGTCCGTGCTAAATTGCCCCTTAGTGTCCCAAGGTGTGTAGACGAGGGGGATTAGCATGGTAAGTACATGGGGCTACGGGCTGGGTGGGATTGTTGTCAGTGCAGGCTTGATGGGCCGAATGGCCTCCGTCTGCACCATCGGGATTTTATGATTCATTCAAAACAAGCTAGCTGGTGAAGCAGAAACCAAGACACAGAACTTTTCTTTATTGATGGAGTTTATTGATTTTTGCTCAGTCTCATAGCTCTCCTCACACACCCCCAGTGTCCCAACTGTCCTCTATTTATACTCTTTTAGTAAAACTAGTCATCAATAAATTAAGTAAAAAATGACAGGGGTGACATTCCCTGCTGGGGCATTGTGCCCTCTTTATAATTTCTCTCCATCAGTTTGTGTGGTTCATTCACTCATTTGACTTTTAATTCCAGATTTTTAAATTTCAAACCTGAGTCGTAAGACCATAAGACATAGGAGCAGAATTAGGCCACTCAAGTCTGCTCCGCCATTCAATCATGGCGGATATTTTTCTCATCCCCATTCTCCTGCCTTCTCCCCGTAACCCTTGATCCCCTTATTGATCAAGAGCCTATCTATCTCTGTCTTAAAGACACTCAATGACCCGGCCTCCACAGCCTTCTGCGGCAAAGAGTTCCACAGATTCACCACTCTCTGGCTGAAGTCATTCCTCCTCATCTCTGTTTAAAGGAGCGTCCCTTCACTCTGAGGTTGTGCCCTCGAGTTCTAGTCTCTCCCACTCGTGGAAACATCCTCTCCACGTCCACTCTATCTAGGCCCCTCAGTATTCTATAAGTTTCGGTTAGATCCCCCTTCATCCTTCTAAACTCCATTGAATATAGACTCAGACTCCTCAACCGCTCCTCATACGACAAACCCTTCATTCCTGGGATCATTCTTGTGAGCCTCCTTCTGGACCCCTTCCAAGGCCAGCGCATCCATCCTTAGGTATTCCTCACAATATCCCAAATGGGATCTGACCAGAGCCTTGTACAGCCTCAGCAGTACATCCCTGCTCTTGTATTCTTGGGTCCCCAGAATTTACAGTCGGACTCCAGCTTACTAGTCCAGGGACAATACCACTAGGCCATCACTTGCTCAGCCCTATCCAAATGTGCTCCACACAGATCATTGAACAATGTCCTTCCCCTGTGTATCCCCTGTGTATCCGACCAATGTGATTGACATTGTAATTAGTCCAATGTAACTAACATGCAATTAGCACTTGGCCATTATTTTCCCCAACACTGTTTAAATGCAAGTTGTTATGAAGAAAGACCAGCGGAAACTTGGGATCTTCTCTGGTCTGGAAAGGTGTCCAAAAGACAAGAGGTTTCAGATAGTTCAAAGAAATGTACAAGGTGGATCTAGAATGTTAGAGAAAATTACATTTCAGGAGCAGAAGTTGGGGAATCAATTCTGAACCAGCAAACGGTAAATTAGAAAGCAGTGCCGGGGAATTCTCTTTTCCACAACGTCATCAATATGTGGAATAGATTTCCAGATGGAGCAAGGAACCTGTTGGTATTTAAAAAGCTATTGGGTTCTTCAGTGAAAGGAAAGTGGGTTGAATAACTTCCTTCGTCAGGAATGATCACAGTCTGAATGCTATTTTAACAGGGGCATTATGCAAAAATGGGTTAACACCTTTAATATGGTGACCAAGTAAACACAAATGCATCAAGTTTCACATAGCACAATGCTCATTTCCAGAATTTAATGGTTACTGCAGCGTTCTAGTTAGGTCGCTGGCTGGCCAGCATTTATTGCCCATCCCTAGTTGCCCTTGAGAAGGTGGTGGTGAGTTGCCTTCTTGAATCACTGCAGTCCATGTGCTGTGGGTTGACCCACAATGCCATTAGGGAGAGAGTTCCAGGATTTCAACCCAGCGACTGTGAAGGAACGATATATTTCCAAGTCAGGATGGTGAGTGCCTTGGAGGGGAACCTGCAGGTAGTGGCGTCCCCATGTATCTGCTGTCCTCGTCCTTCTAGATGGAAGTGGTCGTGGGTTTGGAAGGCGCTGTCTAGGGATCTTTGGTGAATTGCTGCAGTGCATCTTGTAGATAGTACACACTGCTGCTACTGAGTGTCGGTGATGGAGGGAGTTGATGTTTGTAGATGTGGTGCCAGTCAAGCGGGGCTGCTTTGTCCTGGATGGTGTCGAGCATCTTGAGTGTTGTTGGAGCTGCATCTATTCCAGCACCCTCCTGACTTGTGCCTTGTAGATGGTGGATAGGCTTTGGGGAGTTAGGAGGTGAGTTACTCACCGCAGTATTCCTAGCCTCTGACCTGCTCTTGTAGCCACTGTGTTTATGTGGTGAGTCCAGTTGAGTTTCTGGTCAATGGTAACCCCCAGGATGTTGACAGTGGGGGATTCAGTGATGGTAACAACATTAAATGTAATTGAATGAATTTGCAATAGAGAAAGCAGCCATTTAGCCCAACTGGCCTATAACCACTGGCTTCATACATCCTTCACCCCATTCTCCATCTCACACTATCAAGAGGACATTCTATTCCTTTCTCCTTCATGTTTATCTGGCTTCCACTTGAGTGCATCTACGCTATTGACCTCAATGGTTCAGTGAGGGAGAATTGGTTAAGGCAGACCTCTGAATGAAGCAGCAACTTTCTTTCAAAATGTCTTACGGGGAGACTGAATTAAACACGGCTGATGTTGTACGGGCAGCCACTAGTCAAAGTTGCAAGTACCATGCACCTGTGCTAAGCAACCACCTTAGAGCTGTGTTAATTGTATGAAAAGCCTACTCAAATATTTGTTCAGTGGATTCAAACACCACCTACCTTAGGCAAACATGATCACTGAAACATGGGCCTCTGTCATTTACACTTACCTATTCAAGTCCTCAGAAAGCATTATTGTACCTCGGGAGCCCCGTGCAGGGTGGAATCCCTCCCCAGCCCCTCTCCCTCCCCATCCCCTCTCCCTCCCCTCCCCCTCCCCTCTGCCTCTCTGGAGCCTGAGTTGAAATAAAGGCAGAGTCAGACAGTACGCGATGAGGTTTTCCGAGCTATTACATAGAAGATAGGAGCAGGAGGAGGCCACTTGGCCCTTTGAGCTGCTTCCCCATTCATCACAATCATGGCTGATCGTCCAACTCAATAGCCTAATCCTGCTTTCTCCCCATAACCTTTGATCCCATTCGCTCCAAGTGCTATATCCAGCCGCCTCTTGAATACATTCAATGTTTTGGCATCAGCTACTTCCTGTGGTAATGAATTCTACAGGTTCACCACTCTTTGGGTGAAGAAATGCCTTCTCACCTCCGTCCTAAATGGCCTACCCTGAATCCTCAGACTGTGACCCCTGGTTCTGGACTCCCCCACCATCGGGAACATCCTCCCTGCATCTACCCTGTCCAGTCCTGTTAGAATCTTATAAGTCTCTGAGATCCCCCCTCATTCGTCTGAACTCCAGTGAAAACAGTCCTAACCTCATCAATCTTTCCTCATACATCAGTCCCACCATCTCCAGAATCAGCCTGGTAAACCTTCCCTGCACTCCCTCGAGAGCAAGAACATCCTTCCTCAGAAAAGGAGACCAAAACTGCACGCAATACTCTAGTTGTGGCCACACCAAGGCCCTGTATAATTGCAACAACACATCCCTGCTCCTGTACTCAAAAACCTCTCGCAATGAAGGCCAACATACCATTTGCCTTCTTTACCGCCTGCTGCACCTGCATGCTTACCTTCAGCGACTGGTGCACAAGGGCACCCAGGTCCTGCTGCTCGCTATTGTACCTGTGCTGGCTCTTTGGAGGAGCGACTCAGTCTGTTCCGTGGCCCTGCCCTTCCCACATAGGTTTGTCTCCTTCGATTATTTACCCAGTTCCCTTTTGGAAGTGACCCTTCCACCTGCTTCCACCATCCTTACAGGCGAGGCATTCCAGAATACAACATTTCATTGCATTTTTATAACAAATTCTCTCACTCTCCCCTACCACGCAATCCCAGTTCTTTTACCAATCATCTGAAACCTGTCCCCTGATTCCCTGTTGAAATAGTTTGCCCCCTACTCCATCAAGACCCCTCAAAACGCTCACCGTGTGTTTGGGTTTATTTCCAGTCATTGAGGATAGAGGGCTGCTCCCTTAAAGCTGCCACTCGGAACTCAGAATCCAGTCCACCTCCCTGACTCTGTCACCCAGTCACGTTTCTTCCTAAATGGGTTTAATTAATATTTAACGACGCCTCTAAAGCTGCCAGCTGCTTAATCTGAGTATTACTCATTGCCTGACAGCGTAATGACCTATTGCCTCTGTGTGCGTATATCATTCTGTGGCACTTTTAGCTTTCTCAGGTAATGGACAAGTTTAAAGGATTGACAACATAATCCAAGATTGCCAAGTATCCAATTCTCAAGACCTTTTCTTGACCTTGTGTCTTGAGCTTTCCTATTTAATCATTCTCAAGCGACTGCTTTCAGACTCCTGACTTGTAGACTCATACAAGACAAGAGGAGGCCACCCGGTCCATCTGAAGCTTGGATAGAACATAGAACAGTACAGCACAGAACAGGCCCTTCGGCCCACGATGTTGTGCCGAGCTTTGTCTGAAACCCAGATCAAGCTATTTCCTCCCTATCATCCCGAAGTGCTCCATGTGCCTATCCAATAGCTTCTTAAATGTTCCTAAAGTGTCTGACTCCACTATCCCTGCAGGCAAGTCCATTCCACAACCCAACCACTCTCTGAGTAAAAAACGTACCTCGGACATCCTTCCTATATCTCCCACCATGAACCCTATAGTTATGCCCCCTAGTTACCGCTCCATTCACCCGAGGAAATAGTCTTTGAACGTTCACTCTATCTATCCCCCTCATCATCTTATAAACCTCTATCAAGTCTCCTCTCAACCTCCTCCGCTCCAAAGAGAAAAGCCCAAGTTCCCTCAACCTTTCCTCATAAGACCTCCCCTCCAAACCAGGCAGCATCCTGGTAAATCTCCTTTGCACTCTTTCCAGCGCTTCCACATCCTTCTTATAGTGAGGATGTGGAGACACTGGAAAGAGTGCAAAGGAGATTTCTTAAGAGATGTCTTAACTACAGTCCTTTTAATAATCTTATCACCACCTCCACCCCCCGATATATTTCCCTCTGATTTTAAAGAGACTGACTGATTCTAGGACACAGTCCCACGCGCGCTGATCTCTCCCAGAGTGTGTCTTCTTGTCCAAGTCCATTTAGTGTGTCTCGCCCGGCATGAGATAAATTGCAATTCTGACCTAAGGGGACGACCTCACTGGTTCGCCACGCCAGTCAATCGGTGAGGAGAGCCAGTGAGATTGGCCCCATATTGCTGGAGTCATCAGTCTTGCGCTCATGAACGGTGATATCTGGGGCAGCGATTGGCCATGACGGGTGTATCAGGGGCAGTGATCAGCCGGTGGGGGATCACTAACAAGTGTAGCGATAATGTGATACAAAACACATGCTTCATTAAAGAATTTTATAATCTGTGACACTTAGCACTGCTGCCTCACAGCGCCAGGGACCCGGCTCGATTCCAGCCTTGTGTGACTGTCTGTGTCTGAGTGGGTTTCCTCCGGGTGCTCTGGTTTCTCCCCACACTCCAAAGGTGTGCGGGTTGGGTGGATTGGCCATGGTAAATGTGTGAGGCTACGGAGATAAATCGGAGGTGGAGGGGGAGAGAGATTGGGTAATATACTCTGTCAGAGTCGGTGCAGACTTGACAGACCCAATGGCCTCTTCTGCACTGTTGGGATTGGAGTGGAGTTTGCATGTTCTCTCCGTGTCTGCATGGGATTCCTCTGGGTGACCCAGTTTCCTCCTACAGTCCAAAAATGTGCGGGTTAGGTGGATCTGCCATGCTAAATTGCCCCTTAGTGTCAGGGGGATTAGTCGGGTAAATATGTGCGGTTACAGGGCCTGGGTGGGATTGTAGTTGGTGCAGACTCGATGGGCCGAATGGCCGCCTCCTGCACGGTAGGGATTCTATGATTCTATTCTACATCTGCCTGCAGACCCTCAGCAATGAGGTTGATTCGTAGCCGTTCTCTGAAAAGGTCCAGTAAGCCACTTAGCTCAAGGACAGCTAGGGATGGACAAAACATTCTGGCCTTGCCAGTAAGCCCACAACCTGTGAATATTTGTACGGCAGAGTTACAGAGATTGTTGAATAAGAAAGGAGTCACAGGGTGATGGGGATAGATAGCAAAGTGGCAAGGTGAGGCCACAATTAGATTAGCCATGATCTTATTGGATGGCGGAGTAGGCTCGAGGGACTGAATGGCCTATTCCTCCTCATTCGTATCTTTGTCTATCAAACACACTTCTTTGACCAAGTTCTGGTTGCTTCAGAAACTCCATGGATACTCTTCTGCCTCACAACTCACGTTGCTCTTTACTTTATTCATTTGCCGACATAACAGGCACCATTCTTCAATGTATTTGGTTGTATGAAAAGTCTTGATGATGTATTAGGCCATTGTAATTGCCGAGTAACTTGGTCAAAATCAACGCCAAATTGTTTGTCCTTATTTGACGTCTCAATGATTGACTTTGTGTGTGCACTGGACAGTGAGGCAAAAAATAGTTTAAACCTGGTGCCGCATTCATGTGATAACCCCCAGGATCTGCATGGGGAATCACTAATTCACCTCCCATTTGGGCTTGTTGAATACAAGCTGCCTGGAAATTGGTAATTAGCCAACCAGGTGGAGCTTGGATACCGAGCCCTGTATAAAGCAAGACCCTGAGAGGGTCCATTAACCTTTTACTCCCGGTTGGGACCTGTTGCGTTCACCACAGGCTTGTGGTTATTGTTTATTTTCATTTTGTGCAATAAAAGCACGGTTCCTTCACCGCCGACTCCTGGAGTTATTATAGTTCAATGCATGGAACAGAACTGTTGTAATGCTGCTGTTCTTCAGCGGATGAACCAATGTTAATGGAAAGGAAATCACATCTGGATGTTTTGTTCCCCCCCAGGGTTTGCAGGTACTCCTGGATATCTCTCCCCAGAGGTTTTAAGAAAAGATCCATACGGAAAGCCAGTCGATATCTGGGCATGCGGTGAGTGGGAAAGGCAACTATTTGGATGGTACTCCCAGGGTTCGAGGTAACCGGTCTTCAAAAATAAACCAATAACTTCCACAAGCACTCATTAATTCTCATGTTTTGAATAAGAACATAGGAATTAGGGGTGAGAGTAGGCAATTCAGCCCTTCGAGCCCCCTCTCCGCGATTCTATATGATCAAAGCGGATCTCCATCTCATCCTAACTCCACTTCCCTGCCTTTTCCCCATAGCTCTTTATCCTGCTTTTGATCAAATATTTATCTATCAATCTCTTGAATCCATTGTTTGATTCTGCACCCACTGCTCTCTGGGGCAGAGAGTTCCATAGATTCTCAACCCTCTGTGAGAAGTAGCTTCTCCTTATCTCTGTCTTGCACCTCCCCCCATTTACTCTGCAACTATGACCTCTTGTCCCAGACTGTTCTAGAAAGGAGGACAAAGGTAAACTTGCAGGTTGAGTCCGTAATTAAGAAAGCAAATGTAATGTTGTCATTTATCTCAAGAGGCTTGGAATACAAAAGCAGGGATGTACTTCTGAGGCTTTATAAAGCACTGGTTAGGCCCCATTTGGAGTACTGTGAGCAATTTTGGGCCCCACACCTCAGGAAGGACATACTGGCACTGGAGCGGGTCCAGCGGAGATTCACACGGATGATCCCAGGAATGACATACGATGAACGTCTGAGGATCGTGGGATTATATTCATTGGAGTTTAGGAGGTTGAGGGGAGATCTGATAGAAACGTACAAGATAATGAACGGCTTAGATAGGATGGACGTAGGGAAGTTGTTTCCATTAACAGGGGAGACTAGGACGCGGGGGCACAGCCTTAGAATAAAAGGGAGTCACTTTAGAACAGAGATGAGGAGAAATTTCTTCAGCCAGAGAGTGGTGGGTCTGTGGAATTCATTGCCACAGAGGGCTGTGGAGGCCGAGACGTTGAGCGTCTTCAAGACAGAAATTGATAAATTCTTGATTTCTCGAGGAATTAAGGGCTATGGGGAGAGAGCGGGTAAATGGAGTTGAAATCAACCATGATTGAATGGTGGAGTGGACTCGATGGGCCGAATGGCCTTACTTCCGCTCCTATGTCTTATGGTCTTATGGACATTTGGTTAACATTTACATAATCAATCCCGTTGAGTATTTTATATACCTCAATCAAATCCCCCCCCCCAATACTTCTGTAGTCCAGCGAGTACAAGCTCAAGCTACTCAACCGCTCCTCATATGACAGCCCCTCCAAATCCTTGAATCAATCTAGTGAACCTCTTCTGAACTGCCTCTAGTGCCGCCACATCCTTCCTCAGAGAAGGTGACCAAAACTGAACACAATACTCCAAGTGTGGTGTCAATCCCTTATAAAATTGTATCAACATTTCTCTACTTTTATAATCTGGCCCCTTCACAATAAATGCCAAGATTCCATTTGCCATCCTTATAACCTTCTGCACCTGCATACCCACTTTGAGACTCATTCACTACGACACCCAGATCCCTCTGCACAGACGCCTTTTGAATCTGTTTCCTATTTAAATAATAATTTGCCCTTTTATTTTTCAGGCCAAAATGGATAACCCCTACATTTATCCACATTAAACTCCACCTGCCAGATTCTAGCCCATTCTCCTAGCCTGTCAATGTCCATCTGTAAACTTTATAATCTCCTCATGACAGCCTGCTTTCCTACCTATTTTCCTGTGCAATGGGAGAATGGGTTGATCTCCATTAGCCTTTTTGGAAGCTCAGAGTTGGTTCCAATACTGGATTGAAGCAGGGCCGGTGCTTTGATTTGTCTTTGCACCCTTGCTTCCTCCTATTGAATGAGTTCTGACAGCTCTTGGGAAGTCCAGTAGATAGAGCCGTGGATACAGTGGAGGTGCCGCTTGCTCTGTACTCAATAATGTGACAGGTGAAGGCTATGAAATGGGGCAGCAGACACTAACTTGACGGACTCCGTCTGACAGATTAATTCTAACACGTTTATTTATTTGTGGTTTCTTTCAGGTGTCATTCTCTACATATTATTAGTAGGCTACCCTCCATTCTGGGACGAGGACCAGCATAAGCTTTATCAACAAATTAAGGCTGGTGCTTATGACGTAAGTGGAATCAGAGGAGATGGTGCGGTTGTGGTGGTAATGTCTCTGGACTAGTAATCGAGAGGCCTAATTATCTGGGGATGTGGGCTCAAATCCCATCATGGCGACTAGTGGAATTAAATTTTGGTTAATAAACTGGAATGTAAAGCAGGCCTTGATCATAGTGACCATGGC
Source organism: Mustelus asterias (assembly GCF_964213995.1). Classification (NCBI taxonomy): domain Eukaryota; kingdom Metazoa; phylum Chordata; class Chondrichthyes; order Carcharhiniformes; family Triakidae; genus Mustelus; species Mustelus asterias. The sequence continues at coordinate 9,887,738 of NC_135828.1, read as the reverse complement.
AACTATCATTGATTGTTGTAAAAACCCATCTGGCTCACTAATGTCCCTTTAGGGTAGCAAATCTGCCGTCCTTACCTGATGTGGCCAACATGTGACTCCAGAGCCACAGCAACGTCATAGAGGTTTACAGCATGGAAACAGGCCCTTCGGCCCAACTTGTCCATGCTGCCCCTTTTTTTTAAACCACCACTTTTTAAAATATGGTTGACTCTTAACTGTCCTCTGAAATTTTTAGGTCATTGAGTGTCTTTAGGACAGAGATAGATAGGTTCTTGATTAATAAGGGATCAGGGGTTATGGGGAAAAGGCAAGAGAATGGGAATGAGAAAAAAATCAGTCATGACTGAATGGCGGAGCAGACTCGATGGGCCGAGCGGCCTAATTCTGCTCCTATGTCTTATGATCTTATGGAAATGGCCTAGCAAGCCACTCAGGTTGAAGGGCAATTATGGATGGGCAACAAATGTCCACATCCTGTGAAAGTATAAAAAATAATTGAGTACCATCTTATGAAATTGGAGTTTGCTTAATCTGATTGAACCATACGTAATATTTTGGCTTTTGACCGAGGCGCTGCTCCAATCTAAGATTAATGGTGTGGGGACAGCGGAGAAGCGGATCACGTCTCCACACTTGCTGTCATAAATAAAGTCTACAGGTTATTAATAAAACATATTTTAAATGTGCAGAATTATTAATGATATGATGGGCTATCATGAGGCTTAGTCTAACTCACTGGTGTCAAATTGTTCTAAAGTTGTCCAGACAATCTGTCCAATCCAAAGATGTGCGGGTTAGGTGGATTGGCCGTGCTAAATTGCCCCTTAGTGTCAGGGGACTGGCTAGGGTAAATGCATTGGGTATGGAGATAGGACCTGGGTGGATTGTGGTCGGTGCAGACTTGATGGGCCGAATGGCCTCCTTCTGCACAGTAGGGATTCTATGACTCTATGAATCTCACCATTGGAGGCAATTGTATGTGGGGTCAAAGTAACATTTTTGAATGAAATTTTGCTTTTATTTTGAAAGCATTTGCTAGATCGGTGTTACACTCATTGCAATGAGAGGTATTTAATGCTGAGAAATCATCAGATCTTCCAGCTCACACGGAGACCATTCGGCCCATCGGAACCCGTGCTGCCCCTCTGAACAAGCCATGTAATTAGTTCCACTTCCTTAACTTGGGGCGGCACGGTGGCACAGTGGTTAGCACTGCTGCCTCACAGCGTCAGGGACCCAGGTTTGATTCGTGGCTTGGGCCACTGTCTGTGTGGAGTTTGCACGTTCTCCCCATGTCTGCGTGGGTTTCCTCTGGGTGCTCCGGTTTCCTCCCACAGTCCAAAGGCGTGCTGGTTAGGTGAATTGACCGTGCTAAATTCCCTCTGTGTACCTGAACAGGTGCCGGGGTGTGGCGACTCGGGGATTTTCACAGTAACTTCATTGCAGTGTGAATGTAAGCCTACTTGTGACTAATAAATAAACTTTTTTTCATCCTGTAATTTTCCTTTTCCCTTTCCGATTTCCCGTTGAAAGTTGCTGTAGAATCTATCTCCACCACCCTTTCGGACAGCTCAGTCAGGATCATAATATCTGGCTTTGTAAACCCAATTCTCTTCCCCTTCCCCTTGGGTCTGCTGTCAGTTATCTTCGACCGGTGTCTTGGTTGCTGATCCTCCTGAATACAGTTTCTATCAAAATCCCTTATAATTGTGAGAAGGCATCCATCATTTTGATGGGGAATTTTGATGGGTAGGGCTAGGGGAATGGATGGTATGGTAGCACAGTGGTTAGCACTGCTGCCTCACAGCGCCAGGGACCCAGGTTCAATTCTGCCCTCGGGTCAATGTTTTGTGTGAAGTTTGTGCATTCTCCCCGTGTCTGCATGGGTTTCCTCCGGGTGCTCCCGTTTCCTCCCACAGTACAAAGATGTGCAGGTTAGGTTGATTGGCCATGCTAAATTGCCCCGACTGTCAGGGGGATTAGCAGGGTTTTTGTGCGGGGTTACGGGGATAGGGCCTGGGTGGGATTCTGGTTGTTGCAGACTCGATGGGCTGAATGGCCTCCTTCTGTACTGCAGGGATTCTATGTTTCTTCTCTGATTCTAAATCTCTCCCTGACCTTTTCTGCTTTAAAGACAAATCGATCTTCTCCACGTAAGTGAAGCCTTCAATCCCTGCACCCTCTCATTCGAGGTCTAAAGATTCACACAGGTTTAGCATTGCTGTTGTACCCTACGTCTCTGTGTAGAAAGCCCAGGATCACATATGCTTTACTTGACCTTACTGACCTGTCACTGTCATTGCCAACATGGGCCCCACAGTATCTGTCAGGTTAACTGTAGAATGGCTACATGCAGAGTAACAAACGCTCTCTTTTTTATGTTTATAAGTAGGCTGACATTAACACTGCAATGAAGTTACAGTGAAAATCCCCTAGTCGACACACTCCGGCGCCTGTTCGGGTACACTGAGGGAGAATTTAGCACGGCCAATGCACCCTAACCAGCACGTCTTTCGGACTGTGGGAGGAAACCCATGCAGACACGGGGAGAACGTGCACACTCTGCACAGACAGTAACTTGAGGCCAGAATTGAACCCGGGTCCTTGGGGTTGTGAGGCAGCAGTGCTAACCAGTGTGCCACCGTGCCGCCACTCCCCTACTCTTAACAATGCACCCTTAACAATACAACTCTACACCCTAGCTATAACTGCAACACTACACTCTGCACCCCCTCCTTTCCTTCTCCCCTATGTACTCAATGAACTGTATGCTTTGTCTGTAAAGCGCTCAAGAAACAATACTTTTCACTGTATCCCAATTCATGTGAGAAAAGTAAATCAAATCAAATCCTTATTCCTCATCGGAATATCACCCTACTTGCAGTGAGGTTCCTCCACTTGCCAGATGGTCCTTCTCGTGGTTTTTCTGAGCGAGATTGCCAAGCCAGGAGTGGCGTATGCCATTAACCCAATGGAACACAACCGTTCACTTCACACGTGACTCTCTCAACCACTCGACACAAGGAGTTGACTCTGTTTTATTTCAGTGCTTGTTTCAACTTTCCTGTGATCGAGTCCATTTTCCCATTGGCAAGTTACTTAAAACAAAACTGCACAGCCTGCAGGGTCTTGAATTTTTCACTTCTGCAATGAAAAGCTGGAAAAGTGTCATTATTCATCAACACGATGATTTATCTGGCCCTGCCAGTGCCATGTATAATCATTATTGCACCATTCTCAGTTACGCTGTGGCAAAAAAAAAGCAATGTATTCTTCTCAAATGCAATAAAACACACTTCTAAAATTACCTGGCATTATATCCATCTGATGGATGTTGAACAAATAGAATACTTTGAAAATTGATTGAATAAATTGTGTATTATAGTGAATTAGAATGGCCAAAATGAAAATTTAAGCATCTGTTGCAATATGACATGGGTTACTGGATAAATCATCCTGACTCCCAAATGGTTTAGATTGCCGTTCAATTAGTTAAAACACTTTTTTTTTTAGTAAGAGGACTAGATCATTAGAGTGAACAGGCACATACCATTTGACAAATGTCAACTCTGTAAACCTACTCAATCCACTCTCTCCAGAACCACCACTGGACCCTGTTTGCACTGTCTGCTTCCACGGCCATCATCAAAGCTCACTTCGGCAGCACATATACTAAAATTGGAACGATACAGAGAAGATTAGCATGGCCCCTGCACAAGGATGACAGGCAAATTCGTGGGGCATTCCATCATTAAGGGTGGCACAGTGGTTAGCACTGTTGCCCCCACAGCACCAGGGGCCCGGGCCCAATTAGACAGAGTCAATTAAATAAAACAAATAAATCAGAGAGAATCATCGAGTCAATTCCGGCCTCGTTGACTGTGCCGAATTTGCACGTTCTCCCCCGTGTTATATACGATCACTAGGCTATTCCCTAGATTATATACTGTGTGGAGTTTGCACATTCTCCCCCATGTCTGCGTGGGTTTCCTCCGGGCGCTCCGGTTTCCTCCCACAGTCCAAAGATGTGCGGGTTAGATGGATTGGCCGTGGTGTCAGGGAGATTAGCAGGGTAAATATGTGGGGTTACAGGAATAGTGCCTGGGTGGGATTGTGGTCGGTGCAGACTCGATGGGCCGAATGGCCTCCTTCTGCACTGTAGGGATTCTATGATGATGTAGGGGTAACCCCTCCCATCATTCAACTGCCATCAGCAAAGGCCCCGCTGGCTTCCCTTCTCACTCGGAATATTTTAATTGTTAACTGTCTGTAAATGCTTTGTTATTGTTAACTATTTCCGTGTCCCTTTGAGGTCTTAAAAACCTCTGTGGGGCCAAATGCTTTCCCAGCCATCCTTCGTCACCCATGCACCATATCCAGGACCACCTTCCTTGCTTGCCTCTGTACCTCTTTAAGAATGATAATGGTTTTGTGACTCAGAGTGCACACACAGCTCCGGATTGAGTGTGGCAAAGACACAATAGCCGGAATTCTACTGCCCCATCCGCCCGAGGCTCATAAGATCCTGCCCGAGGCCAACGGAGAATGCCGCTCTGCGATCCTTGCCCACCTCTATTCTGGGATGGGCGTGCTGGTAAAATTCCAGCCAACATCTCCACAAGGCAAACTCTTGGGATGTGTACACTGTCTTTCTTATGTAATTAGCACCTTAATTACTGTCCATTTTCACTCCGGTCATCAGTGCAAAAGTTACAGTTTATTTATTAGTCACAAGTAAGGCTTACATTAACACTGCAATGAAGTTACTCTGAAATTTGCCACACTCCGGCGCCTGTTCGGTCAATGCACCTAACCAGCACGTCTCTCAGACTGTGGGAGGAAACCAGAGCACCACTTTTGTCTCACTGGTCTTGCAAATGTTTCACTTACTCATTTGCAATTGATGAAAATAATTATTGGGTGTAATGAATTGTAATGAAAGGGGACAGAGTTATTTTTAAGAGTAAGAGTCATCTAAAGATATTGATTCTGTAACCTAAGAGCAACACTGTATTCCTGTAGGATTGTGATCCCATTGCCAGACAGCATTGAGTTTAGAAATGAGGTGTTGCTGGAGCCCTATTGTGCTCTTGCCTCTCACAAGACTGGTGACACGTTGATGGATAAAGTCCTTTAGTCAGCACTCATTCTGACGAAGGGTGATCCAGACTCAAAACGTTGGCTCTATTAGAATCCATAGAATCCTACAGTGCAGAAGGAGGCCATTTAGCCCATCGAGTCTGCACCGACCACAATCCCACCCAGGCCCTATCCCCATCACCCCCTCATATTTACCCTAGCTAGTCCCCCTGACACAAAGGGGCAATTTAGCATGGCTAATCCACCTAACCCGCACATCGTTGGATTGTGGGAAGAAACCGGAGCACCCGGAGGAAAGCCACGCAGACATGGGGAGAATGTGCAAACTCCACACAGACGGTGACCCAAGCCAGGGAATCAAACCTGGGTCCCTGCTGCTGTGAGGCAGCAGTGCTAACCAGTGTATCACAAAAGTCATTGCTAAAGAGCGTTGAGTTTAGAAATGAAGTGTTGTTGGAACCCTATTGTGCTCTTGCCTCTCACAAGACTGGTGATACAGATTTGGATAATGTCCTTTAGTCAGCACCTGTTCTGACGAAGGGCGGATCCAGGCTCGAAACGTTGGCTCTATTCCCTCTCCACAGATGCTGTCAGACCTGCTGAGTTTCTCCAGCCTCTTCTGTTCCTGTCACCATTGCCTATGGTTCCCGAATCATTCCCAATTTGCGTTCAGTCGCAACGTCATTTCCTTCCCAGGATGTTGGGGGAAACTCTTGCCAAAATCTAACAGAAATTGGGGCGTGAGAGATGTGAAGGTTTCTTGCCGTTGAAGGTGAAATTGGTAGCCCCAGAGAAAAGCCAAGCTTGATGGAGACTTGAGTGAAGTACCATTTATATAGACGATCTGGAGGAGGGGACTGAGTGTAGGGTGACAAAGTTTGCAGACGACACAAAGATAAGTGGAAAAGTGAATCGTGTGGAGGGCGTAGAAGGTCTGCAGAGATTTGGACAGGCTGAGTGAGTGGGCGAGGATCTGGCAGATGGAGTATAACGTTAACAAATGTGAGGTTATTCACTTTGGAAGAAATAATAGCAAATTGGATTATTATCGAAATGGAAAGAAATTACAACATGCTGCTGTGCAGAGGGACCTGGGGGTCCTTGTACATGAGACGCAAAAACCCAGTCTGCAGGTGCAACAGGTGATCAAGAAGGCAAATGGGATGTTGGCCTATATCGCAAGGGGGATAGAATATAAAAGCAGAGATGTCTTGCTGCATCTGTACAGGGCCGCAGCTGGAATACTGTGTGCAGTATTGGTCCCCTTATTTGTGGAAGGATATATTGGCCTTGGAGGGAGTGCAGAGAAGGTTCACCAGGTTGATACCAGAGATGAGGGGTGTTGATTATGAGGAGAGACTGAGCAGATTGGGTTTGTATTCGTTGGAATTTAGAAGGCTGAGGGGGGATCTTAGAGAGACCTATAAGATAATGAAGGGGCTGGATAGGGTAGAGATGGAGAGATTCTTTCCACTTAGAAAGGAAGCTAGAACTGGAGGGCACAGCCTCAAAATAAAGGGGAGTTGGTTTAGGACAGAGTTGAGGAGGAACTTCTTCTCTCAGAGGGTGGTGAATCTCTGGAATTCTCTGCCCACTGAAGTGGTGGAGGCTACCTCGTTGAATATGTTTAAATCACGGATAGATGGATTCCTGATCGGTAAGGGAATTAGGGGTTATAGGGATCAGGCGGGTAAGTGGAACTGATCCACTTCAGATCAGCCATGATCTTATTGAATGGCGGGGCAGGCTCAAGGGGCAAGATGGCCTACTCCTGCTCCTATTTCTTATGTTCTTAAGTACCCCCACATTGTAAATTCTGACACAGAATTTAAAAAAGAAATCTAAAAGAACATAGGAATGACTGTAGCTGAGGTTAGTGCATGATATTTAGCACACTTGTGTGACCTCCTTTCTGCTAATGTAATGCAGGCAATAACCTATTTTGAGAGAAATGGGTTAATCTCTGTTGAAAATACCAGACAAAGCAATGTCATTTGAGTCCGTTGGAAGTCATTGACAGCAGTACTTTTTATTTTATGCATGCTCAGAAGCCAACAACAATGTCATTAGAAAAATGTGAAGAGATATCTACACTGGAGAATGACTCATGAATTTGCCTTCGATTAGTCTTTCAACAAGTGCATAACGTTTCTCTCGTGTGTGTATATTTTGCCATATAGTCGCAGAAAGAATAATCTCCCCATCTCTCAACCACCCCCACACTTCGGCTTTGAACTATTTCTACCTCAGTGAACCTCTAGTTTCACATGGGTTATAAATAAGTAAGCAGGTTAACTGTAGTCTCTTTCGCCCGCCCCGTGCCCCCTCATATCCATTCCCATTTGGATCCCAAAAAGAGGTGCCAGTTCTTCTTTTGATGTGGAGATGCCAGCGTTGGACTGGGGTAAACACAGTAAGAAGTTTAACAACACCAGGTTAAAGTCCAACAGGTTTATTTGGTAGCAAAAGCCACACAAGCTTTCGGAGCTCCAAGCCCCTTCTTCAGGTGAGTCTCTACACCCTAGATATGACTGCAACACCTGAAGAAGGGGCTTGGAGCTCCGAAAGCTTGTGTGGCTTTTGCTACCAAATAAACCTGTTGGACTTTAACTGGTGTTGTTAAACTTCTTACAGTTCTTTTGCCAGGGAGTTCCAGGTGAAAAATCATCCAAAGTGCCTTGGAAAGAGGGGCATGACGATCCATCTACAGACCTCGGGGTCTCGATGAATACAATATGATCACGTCACTTTGGACTCTCCTACCCGCCTTAACCCTTCACTGTCATACCTCCCTTCACACTTCATCCAATCAGGGGAAACTTCATCAGGCAAACCAGCCTCCCAACCATTGACTCTGTCTACACTTCCTGCTACCTTGGGAAAGCAGCCAGCATAATTAAGGACCCCACGCACCCCAGACATTCTCTCTTCCACCTTTTTCCATCGGAAAAAAGATACAAAAGTCTAAGATCACGTACCAACTGAATCAAGAACAGCTTCTTCCCTGCTGCCATCAGTCTATTGAATGGACCTACCTTATATTAAGCTAGTCATAGAATACCTACAGTACAGAAGGAGGCCATTCGGCCCATCAAGTCTGTACCAACCACAATCCCGCCCAGGCCCTATTCCCGTAACCTCACACATTTACCCTGCTAACCCCTCTGACACTAGGGTCAATTTAGCTTGGCCGATCAACTTAATGCGCATATCTTTGGACTGTGGGAAGAAACCGGAGCACCCGGAGGAAACCCACGCAGAGACAGGGAGAATGTACAAACTCCACACAGTCACCCGAGGCCGGAATTGAACCTGGGTCCCTGGTGCTGTGAGGCAGCAGTGCTAACCACTGTGCCACCGTGCCCCTAATCTTTCTCTATACCCTAGATATGACTGCAACACTATATTCTGCACTCTCTCCTTTCCTTCTCCCCTATGTACTCTATGAACGGTATGCTTTGTCTATATAGCGCGCAGGAATCAATACTTTTCACTATCGCAATATATGCGACAATAATAAATCAAATCAAATCAAAATCAATGTGGCCAACACCAGAACCCTTGAAGGATATTTTGCAAATTAGACAATCCAAGTCTTGTTTCTCAAGCATTTTATTACAAAGGTGAACCACCCTGTCTCTGTAAGTCTCTGGACTATTGTTGGTTCCAATTTCTTTTGAGTTATAAAGTTATTTAATTTTTTTTGCTGTGCATTCGTGTCAGTGTGCAGGAATTTCAGATCCAGGAATGCTGCAGTTTTCCATCCTTGCACCCAATGACAACATCAAATATCTTCGATCTACAATCTACTCCCAACTGAGTTACTCTAGGCTAGGCCCTATCACTCCCATTTCTCACACAAGTCTTATTTCTTCCTTTTTCAACTATCGCTAAATGATAGGTAGTTTCATGTAACCAACGGGGGAATGGTTGACCCCAGGTTCAGAGGGTCAGTCATGTTCAGAGGGTTTGGGATATCTGGGCAATTCCCAAAATTCCAGGTATTGGAATGAAGAAAAATGAGGAGCGTAGTCCACAACAAAAAAAAACCTGGATCCATCTCTCCTAACTCGTCTGCAAGAGTTAGGCCAGTGCCAATGGAACATAACCTCGTCCCAAAGTAGTAATGGGCAACCTAGGCTAGCGAGTAGGCTGCATGAGTGGTCTGCCTTCACCTGAGTGGGCCGCAAGCTTAAAATCAGGCTTGTTCACTAACCGTGACCCCATGAATAAGATTAAATACATTTAATACACGCTGAACATGAGTTAATTGAAAATTCTTAATCATTTATATATTAAGAAAATTTATTTATTAGTCACAAGTAGGCTTACATTCACACTGCAATGATGTTACTGTGAAAACGCCCTTGTCGCCACACTCCTACACCTGTTTGGGTACACTGAGGGAGAATTTAGCATGGCCAATGCACCTAACCAGCACATCTTTGGACACTAAGGGACAATTTAATATGGTCATATTCACCGAACCTGCACATCTTTGGACTGTGGGAGGAAAGCGGAGCACCCGGAGGAAACCCATGCAGACATGGGGAGAACGTGCAGACTCTGCACAGACAGTGACCCAAGCTGGGAATTGAATCCGGGTCTCTGGCGCTGTGAGGCAGCAGTGCTAACCACTGTGCCACCGTGCTGCCCATCTTCTGCTGATTTCTGTCTGTGTACTGGTCTGACGGAAATGATATGCACATAAAGCGTATTAATAGAACTCTCATCAACTTCAAATGATAAAAACAAAAGAAGTATTGACACTTTGGACACAGAGCGAGCTCTCACAGTCAATGTTGTGAGCAATCAGCACACATCTCACTTCACGTGCCCTTGCTTTACGTGCGAATCACTTCCGTCATATCAGTACGCAGACGGAAATCAGCAGAATGTGGCGCATGGGCAACTCTCAGGGTGCTCTCAGAACCCTGATGGGCCACATGTGCCTACCATGGCCCTAAAACTAGATTAAAGGCCTCTCCATCCAGTTGACTAGGAGCTGAATGGAACAGAGAGACAGAATTCTCAGTCTATTGGTCTGAAGTAGAATCAAATTTGTACATCAGAGATGGAAAGGGAGTGTTCTTACTCTTTGTACTCAACTCTCTAATTCAGTACTCCAACATAGACCCTAATGGCCTCCTTCTGTGCATTAAAGACTCTATGATTCTTGTATCGTCTGCAACCATTCACTTTAAGAATGTGATGCCTTTTTGCTCGTTGTCTCTGATGTTGCATCCAGCCACTGACGAGTTGGAAGAGCTCACTTTCAATGATATTCCCTTTCTGTGATAGTTTCCCTCTCCAGAATGGGACACCGTTACCCCAGAAGCCAAAAATCTGATCAATCAGATGCTTACCATCAACCCAGCCAAAAGGATAACCGCAACCGAGGCCCTGAAACACCCATGGGTTTGCGTAAGTACCGGTCCCAATTATAAATCAACCTTTCAGGTGTAAATAGTAAATGATGTTCTTAATCCATTGCATGCTCATTAAGTGTAATTTTCTTAGTTACCCTGTACTGTGGTTGATGTAATTTTCTTAGTTACCCTGTACTGTGGTTGATGTAATTTTCTTAGTTACCCTGTACTGTGGTTGATGTAATTTTCTTAGTTATCCCGTACTGTGGTTGATGTAATTTTCTTAGTTACCCTGTACTGTGGTTGATGTATCCTCTGTGTTTTCAAGTTCAGGCCAATTAGACCTTTTCCAAGTAAATTATCTTTCAAAGCTAAAACTTGGAACTATTGCTGGAATTTTACCGCCAGCGCGGCTCGCAGAACGGAATTCTCCGTTGGCCACGGGCAGGATTTTACAAGCCTCGCCTGAGTGAGGTCGTAAAGTAATTGCCTACATCTCCATTCCTTCCCTATTGCTAGTTTAAGGACCTGAAGCTCCTTTTATAACAGCACTATGGTTGTACCTAAACCACATTGACTGCAGCGGCTCAAGAATGTGGTGCACCACCAGCTTCTCTGGGGCACTTAAGGGTAGGGAACAAATGCTGATCTAGCCTGTGATGCCCAGGAACAAAGAAACCAATGGTATAAAGACCTCACATCAAGGATACACCTTCATGTGTCCATCATTAAGGAGCTGCATTGGCGATTACAGTTGACCATCACAATGCTCTGAATTGTTCCCAGTGGACACATCATTGACTATAATGGACTGGTTTAACTAGTCGAATAAACATTCTGTGTTTGTTTTTACCTTTTGGCATTTACTGACCTCAATAACATGAGACATCACTTGATATTTTTTCAGCAACGTTCTACAGTAGCATCAATGATGCACCGTCAAGAAACCGTTGAATGTTTGAGGAAATTCAATGCCAGAAGAAAGCTCAAGGTGAGTGACGGTAATATTTAATTGTCAGATATTTAAATATATTACCAAACGATGCAGTGTGGCGCATTTAGCTGAAAGCCATGGAGGGTTTCCATGTAGGTGTATATTAACCAGGATATTGGGTTCCCTGTATTTTATGGTCAGTAAGAGTTTTAACAACACCAGGTTAAAGTCCAACAGGTTTATTTGGTAGCAAATACCATTAGCTTTCAGAGCGCTGCTCCTTCGTCAGATGGAGTGGAAATCTGCTTTCAAACAGGACACAGAGACACAAAATCAAGTTTACAGAATACTGATTAGAATGCGAATCCCTACAACCAACCAGGTCTTAAAGAGACAGATAATGTGAGTGGAGGGAGCATTAAGCACAGGTTACAGAGATGTGTATTGTCTCCAGACAGGACAGCCCTCTCCACATCATGACTTTTATGGTCAGTCCCATAGGAAGATGATGGGTGGGATTCTCCGGCCGCGCTCGCCTGAAAACTGGAGATTCCCGCCCAACTTCAATGGACCTTTACATGGTCTGCACCCCCCGCCCACACCCCCGCCCGCTAGAATTCCAGTGGCAGGTGGGATGGGAGAATTCCAGCCAATATCTTGGCTCCATCTTTCTTTCACACATAGTGCCTCCATATTTTCCTCAGCAACACTGCACTAGGTGAAATTTCAGGACATGGATAAGACAGCAATTACCTGCTCCACAAATTTGTCAGGTGCTGTTTCCAATTAGATAAATGTAAGTCCCTTCATTGCGTCTTTTAAGCAAGTTATCCAACTCCTTCTAACAAGTAATGTACTCATGTGCTCCCTATAACAGCTGTTTTATCGAGAGGTATTATGAATGTGCAGGACACAAGGAGAAGCCATGAGGGAAAGCACTCAGAAGCCAACTGTCCATGAATGATAAGACTTGCCCAATGTGCTCTACCCTTTGATACTCTTCCATTTACCAATAGTGCACCCGTCTCACTTTTTGGACTTCCAGATGACCCGCCCCATTGCACGCTTCTCATTTCTTGGTTTTACACACGTAGTGTATTGAAAAGTGCATTGTGCATTTTATCCACTTGAAACTGCCATGCACACACACACCAGCAGCGAGCATCAACCAGGAAGAGAGAATGATAAAGGGTTCATGTTTAACACCTCTCGCAGTTCTGACTCGAATTATCTCTGGCTGAATATAGAACTGCTCCTGCCCCATAAACTTCATAACATGCACACTTATGCAGAATAGATTTGAACTAATCTGTCTGTCATGGTGAATGGTGACTTATTTATTTATTAGTGTCACAAGTAGGCTTACATTAACACCGCAATGAAGTTACTGTGGAAATCCCCTAGTCGCCACACTCTGGCGCCTGTTCGGGTACACTGAGGGAGAGTTTAGCATGCCCAATGTACCTAACCAGCATGTCTTTAGACCGTGGGAGGAAACCGGAGCACCCGGAGGAAACCCACACCGACATGGGAGGAACGTGCAAACTCTACACAGTTAGTGACCCAAGCCGGGAATCGAACCCGGGTCCCTGGTGCTGTGAGGCAGCAGTGCTAACCACTGTGCCACCGTGCCACCCCTTATGATCTGTGACGTTCATCTGAAAGAGCATCCCAACAAGGCCCTCCCAAATGCCCTGTAACCCCCATGTATTTACCATGGCTAATTCGCCTAAGCTCTCATCTTAAAAGTTTAAACTTTATTTATAAGTGTCGCAAGTAGACTTGCATTAACACTGCAATGAAGTTACTGTGAAAATCCCCCTAGTCTCCACACTGAGGGAGAATGCACCTAACCAGCGCGTCTTTCAGGCTGTGGGAGGAAACCGGAGCACCTGGAGGAAACCCACGCAGACACGGGGAGAACATGCAGACTCCGCACAGACAGTGACCCAAGACTGGAATCAAACCCGAGTCCCTGGGTGCTGTGAGGCAACAGTGCTAACCACTGTGCCACCGTGTCGCCCTTATCCAGTATTAACACAGAACTCATTCTAATGAATGATAGCTGATGAAATATCATCTACAAGATTGGAGGCGTTAGAATTTACAATTGTTCTGTATATCACATTGAAAAGGTGAATTGGAACTTATTTTTGAGAAATAGTTAAACTCTTTAACGAGCACGAGTTCAAACTTTTGTTACTGTCAGGACACGGCTAAAAAAAATGACCTGCATTTATATAGTGACTTTCACAACCGCAGAATGCCCCAGAACCATTTACAGCCAATGAAATTACTTCTTGAAGTGTAGACACTGTTGTAATGCAGGAAACATGGCAGCCAATTTGTGCATACCAAGCTCTTGTGGACAACAATGTAACAATGACCAATTAATAGATTTTTTTGTAATTGGTTGAAGGATCAGTGTTGGCCAGGATACCGGGGAAATCTTTCCCACGCCTCATTGCAGTAGGATATTTTTTATGCCCACCAGACTTCTGATCCAAAAGACCAAATCCTCCAGCAGTGTAGTGCTCCCTCAGTGCAAACTGTTGTGTGTCAACTGTTGTTATTTACTCAGAACTCTGGGCTGGGACTTTTCATTCTTTCATACAATGTGGGTATCGCTGGTTGGGCCAGCATCTATTGCCCCATCCCTAATTGCCCGGGAGGGGGGGTGGCATTTAAGAATCAACCACATTGCTGTGGATCTGGAGTCACATGTAGGTCAGACCAGGTAAGGCCAGCAGATTTCCTTCCCTGAAGGACATCAGTGACACCGATGGGATTTTTTCCAACAATCGACAATGGTTTCCTGGCCATCATTCGGCTTTTAATTCCAGATTTTTATTGAATTCAAATTTCACCTTCTGCCCTGGAGGGATTCGAACCCAGGTCCCCGGAGCATCGCCCTGGGTCACTGGAATACTAGTCTGGTGACAATACCATAGTGTCACTCCCTAATGAAAATCATTATTGAGAAATAGCTTTCAATTCCAGAATTGTAAATTGAATTTAAAATTCCCCCCAGCTGCCTTGGTGGGATTTGAACCCTTGCCTGCAGAGCATTGGACTGAGCCTCTGGATTAATAGCCCATTACCACGAGGCCAGCGCCTTCTAATACAGGGGTGAAAGTGCTACCACGGAGTGTGGGTGATGGGAACTAGAAGATGTCTCCAGCTGAATTAATAAAAATAACTTTAAAAAGATGATTTTGATCAGTCTTGTTGAGGGTTGAATGTTTCTTCTTTACTCTGTCAAATCCTAGCATGGTAAGTGGAACAGGATTATCGGAACAGGTTCACTAACTAATCTTTTCTGATACAGGGTGCAATTCTGACTACAATGCTAGCAACAAGGAACTTTTCAGGTATGTCTCTGAGTCACTACCTTTGCTGTATTGTCTTGCACACACTGAAATAAACCATACCTAGATTGACTGCTGGGGATATTAGTGGACAAATGCTTGGTGTTTATAAGACATTCCTCTATGCTATTTTAACACCAGCATTAATCCATTAACATCTGCATTGAAATAGCAGATAAAACCATTTCCACCTTTGTCAACCAACATTTACAACCCAAGTTTCTAGGCTCATATCAACTTGATCGTTTTAAACAACGCATTATTATATACTGAAAACAATGTTTGCCCCAAGTAAGAAGGAATTTGCCAACGACTGTTCCATTTTTCTATTGATAAAGTAGGTGGCCAGATGTGTTTTATTTTATTTATTTTTTTATTCATTCGTGAGACATGGGCATCGCTGCCTGACCAGAATTTATTACCCATCCCTAGTTGCCCTTGGAGGGCAGTTGAGACTCAAACATATTGCTGTGGCTCTGGAGTCACATGTAGGCCAGACCGGTTAAGGATGGCAGATTTTCTTCCCCAAAGGAAGTGAACCAGATGGGTTTTCACGGCAATTGACAACGGTTTCATTTCAGATACAAAATAGAGAGACTGTCTCCTCACAAGCTCTACAGTCTAATCGTCTCTTTACAGCCCTCCAGCAGTTAGTCTATTAATTGGTAAGGTATACTTTGTGAGGAACAATTGTTATTTTGCAAAGCTTTTCCCTAAGTTTTCTGTTCTTGGGGTGGGAGGCGTCGCTGGCAAGGCCAGCATTTGTTGTCCCTCCCTAGTTGTCCCTTGAGAAGGTGTTGGTGGGCTAACCCCTTGAACATGTGGTGGAGGTTCTCCCTCAAGACCGTTAGATCGCAAATTCCAGATGTTTATCCCAGCAATGAAGAAGAAATGCTCCCGGAGGGATATTTAGAGATGTAGGTGTTCCCATACATCTGCTGCCTTTATCCTTCTCAGTCACGGAGGTCATAACATTTGGAAATAACAGGTTTTGTTATAAGTCCTGGAAGTTGGACTGTTTTCCCCTTTTATTTTGCACATTGATGCACCTCCTACTCGTCACCGGCCTTACAGAAGCAACAGGGAGGCACATAGCTTATTCCTAAATTGCCACCTTGGAGGCAATTGTCAAGGAATACCCAGGCGTGACTTGCCCCTCCATTCTAGCCTCCCCTCTGTCAGCAATGATATTAGTTGCTACATTCAGCACCTCCCTGCTCAGTGAAGCTCACATCAGGCCACTGGCCTCAAACCCGGCCATATCGCTGTTCTGCCCTCGGAATGAAAGTCAGTGAAGATTAATCATTGTGCTAGGTTTGAGCACAAATTGGTTTTCCAGATGGCCTGTGCTTATTCTGGCAGCATTTATTTGTTTCCATAGCGCCAGCGTACTGACGTAAGAATTTAACAGGCAGCAAACTGGTTCGTCAAACCCGGCCCCACACCTATATAGTCGTACCCATCAGGGCTTCGTACTTCTTCTTTCCACCACCCATGCCCCCAATCAGTCTCCTACCTCACCCGCCCACAGTCCAGTAACCTCCTTGGCAAGGCAGTCAGTCAGAAACCCAAACCAAAGGTCAACAGGGCAGAGATGTACTAGAAAATCCCAGTCCAACTGGCATTTTCCAAGTGCCACAATGCAAAGAGGTAGCGACCCCAAGGCTATCAGATACACCAGGTGCAAATGACAAGTTGTCCTCATCACTGGTCACTAGAGAAACTCTTTGTGGAGGTTTCTTGAACTGTACCCTTTGACTGTCTTCTTGTGGATTTCAAAAATCAATTGGAACATACGATTGCTAATCCAATGAGCTGTTACATTCACCAATTAGCTCACAGTGAGATCAACAGATGACCTCTGCTGACCTTAAAGTGCTTGTTGAATCTACCAGAGAACGCCGCAGTAGACTTCCCGGCGCTTTGTGTTAGCGGGAGAACAGTGTTCCTTACATCACTGGCACATCTGTTCTAATTGGGAAATAAAAAAGACAGCAATTTCTCTAGTGCCCTTTAAGAGAACAAAACATACCAAGGTATTTTTTACAAAGAAGAGGATATTAGGTTAGGAGGAAGAAATGGTGAGGGAATGAGGGAAGAAAAGTGTTGGTTGAAAATAATTGCTCCCGCTGGTGGAATTGAGGGGAGTAGGCCTGAGGTGTTTCCTGCAGAGTGTCCAACTCTGTCCCTGCCTCAGACCAATTGCTTGTCCAATCCTCATCCGTGCCTTTGTTACCTCCTGGGTGTGACTTTTCCAATGCTTTCCCAGCCAACGTTCTACCCTCTGTAAACTCCAAGGTCGGAGAGAACTCTGCTGCCTGTGTCCTGACTCGGACCAAGTCCTGTTCAGCCATCATCTGACCTACATTGGCTCCTGGTCTGGCTATGTGTGCTTTTTAAAATTTCCTCCTGATTTTCAAATCCTTCCGTGGCCTCGCTCCTCCTGCCTCTGCAATCACCTCCAGCCCCCGACTCCACTGGGATCTCTGCCCTCCTCTGATTGTGGCCACTTGCGCATTCCCAACTTTTAACCCCGTCCCCCTTCGCCAATGACGACCATGCCTTCAGTTGCCTGGACCCCAAATTCTGGAATACCCTCCCTAAACCTCTCCCACCACCTCTATGTCCTCCTCCAAGACATTCCTTGAAACCTACCTCTTTGACCAAACCTTTGACCATCTGACCTAATAACTCCTTGTGTGGCTGAATGTTGAACCTAGCTTTATAACATTCCGATCAAGTGCTAAAGGGCGGAAGGTGGCACAGTGGCTAGCATTGCTGCCCCTCAGTGCCAGGGACCCTGGGTTCAATTCTGGCCTTGGGTGACTGTGTTGAGTTTGTGCATTCTCCCCGTGTCTGCGTGGGTTTCCTCTGGGTGCTCTGGTTTCCTCCCACAGTCCAAAGATTTGTCAGTTAGTTGGCTTGGCCATACTAAATTGTCCCTTTAGTGTCCCAAGATGTGTAGGTTAAGTGGATTGGCCATGCTGAATGGTCCCTTAGTGTCCAAAGATGTGTAGGTTAGGTGGATTCGCCATGGTAAGTACATGAGATTATGGGGATAGGGTGGGGGTGTGGAAGGGGTGGGGGGGATGCTCTTTCAGAGAGTCAGTGTAGACTCAATGTGCTGCAGGGCCTGTTTATGCACTGCAGGGATTCTATGGTGCTATGGTACATAAATGCAAGTTGTTGTTGCCACGACAGCGACCCACAAAAATGATGGATGGTGAGTTTTAAGGTGTTTGGTGCTGTCACTGTGCATTTGTACACAAGCGGATCAATGATTTGCAAAACAATTCTCCCATGAAGATGGCCCCCCTTTGATGGATAGTCCATTTGTACTGGGGAACAGGAGTTTTCTCGTAAAGGTCAATTTAATTTGTGAGGTTGTGGGACTGTAAATCTCCCTTAGCGCAGCAGCACTCTGGCACATTCCATTAGAGAGCCACCCCGCAGCGTCTGGTGCTGGTGGGACAGAGTTTCAATTCACCCCACCTCCTCGGCTACAGATTCTCAGTTGCATTGGGGTCTGGGGTGGGGTGGGAGGGGTGTGTGTGTGTGTGTGTGTGTGTGTGTGTGTGTGTGATGTGACTGTGCCTCTCTCCCTCTCTCTGGGAAATCAGCAGGGCCAAGAGATAAAATATCTGAGGAGGAATGGGAGGAGGGGGTGGCACGGTGGCACAGTGGTTAGCACTGCTGCCTCACAGTGCCCAGGGACCCAGGTTCGATTCCCAGCCTGGGTCACTGTCTGTGCAGAGTCTGCACCTTCTCCCCGTGTCTGCGTGGGTTTCCTCCGGGAGCTCCAGTTTCCTCCCACAGTCCAAAGATGTGCGGGTTAGATTGATTGGCCGTGCTAAATTGCCCCTTAGTGTTAGGGGGATTAGCAAAGTAAAGTTAAAGTAAAGTTTATTTATTAGTCACAAGTAAGGCTTACATTAACGCTGCAATGAAGTTACTGTGAAATTCCCCTCATCGCCACACTCCGGCGCCTGTTCGGGTGAATGCACCCTAACCAGCACGTCTTTCAGAATGTGTGAGGAAACCGGAGCACCCGGAGGAAACCCATGCAGACACGGGGAGAACGCGCAGACTCCACACAGACAGTGACCCAAGCCGGGAATTGAACCCGGGTCCCTGGCGCTGTGAAGCAGTAGTGCTGACCAACTGTGCCACCCTTGCAGGGTCAATATGTGGGGTTACAGGAATAGGGCCTGGGTGGGATTGTGGTCGGTGCAGACTCGATGGGCCGAATGGCCTCTGTCTGCACTGTAGGGATTCTATGATTCTAAGTATCCTGCTGTATTGCCGAGCGGAGAGGCAAACCGGCATCATCCAGTAGCCTCGGCATGAGAGAAAACCTTTATACAGGGGAGAAAGGGAAGAGGATAGTTAATCATTAAAAGCAACAAACGCAGGTAAAGTCTATCGGCAGTAAGGAGCTTGCAAAGTGTAATGATTTCAATTGATGTTTTAGACCTTCCCCCCTCTTCCCCCCTCCTCCTCAACCCCCGCCGCTGCTTTAAGTGAAACACACCCAATAATGTTCTCAGTTTAACAAAATGCAAATTCAGGCTCGTAAATCCGCTAATGGATTGAGGTCAATGTCCCTGCATCAGCTGCTGGGAGGAGAAAAATGCTCCATCGCCATAACAACACAGCAATGCCAGTGGGCACTGCCCCCCCCGCCCTCCCCCAGTATCAGTCGCTGCCTGCGTGTGAGGCACACTGTCTGATCGGTGACATTAATCCACCATTAGAAAGGGCGGGATGGGTGAAGGGTGGGTGTGTGATTGGAGGAGGTTTGTGTGTACGGGGAGGTCTGTTGCCAACATTCTTCATGGTTAGCCCTGCCAGGAACCCAGGTCCGATTCCAACCTCAGGTCACTGTCTGTGTGGAGTTTGCACATTCACCCCCGTGTCTGCGTGGGTTTCCTCCGGGTGCTCCGGTTTCCCCCCACAGTGCAAAGATGTGCAGGTTAGGTGGATTGGCCGTGCTAAATTGCCCCTTAGTGTCAGGGGAACTAGCTAGAGAAAATACGCGGGGTTAGGGGGATGGGGCCTGGGTAGGATTGTGGTCAGTGTGGACACGATGGACCGAATGGCCTCCTACTGCACTGTAGGATTCTATGTGCGGGTTAGGTGGATTGGCCATGCTAAATTGCCCCTTCGTGTCAGGGGAATTGGCAGGGTAAATATGTGGGGTTACAGGGATAGGACCTGGGTGGGATTGTGGTCGGTGCAGACTCGATGGGCTGAATGGCCTCCTTCTGCACTGTAGGGATTCTGTGTATTTATGTAAAACCCACAAGTGGCTGGAAGAACAAGACATTCTCTTGCGGCCAGCTCGGAAATTTCTGGGCGGCACGGTGGCACAGTGGTGAGCACTGCTGCCTCACAGCGCCAGGGACCCGGGTTCGATTCCCGGCTTGGGTCACTGTCTGTGTGGAGTCTTCACGTTCTCTCCCAGTGTCTGCGTGGGTTTCCTCCGGGTGCTCCGGTTTCCTCCCACAGTCTGAAAGACGTGCTGGTTGGGTGCATTGGCCATGCTAAATTCTCCCTCAGTGTTACCCGAACAGGCGCCGGAGTGTGGCGACTAGGGGATTTTCACAGTAACTTCATTGCAGTGTTAATGTAAGCCTACTTGTGACACTAATAAATAGACGTAACCCCTTGGCTTGGCTATTGAGGTAGATTTGGCAACGTGCGCACTGCAGAGGGTGAAGGCAGGAATCTTTCTACCCATAATGATGCCTTGCTGCATCTGGCAAAAGGACCAGAGGGGGAGATGAGGGAAGTTTATGTCTCATGCCGCAAGGTGTCAGGATCCGAAACGGGAGGGGTGGTGGAAGCAGCTTCTGTGGCAACATTCAAAAATAAATGGGATAGAATTCTGAAGTGGAAAGACTTGCAATGGAAGAGAAGGGTGGTGCTGGCGGGACCATGAGCCAGCAGGGGTGCACTGGGCAGAATGGCCTCTTTCTGTGCTGTGTGATTTTAAGATTCCTTTGCATGCATTAAGATGTGAAGTGGGATGTGATGTAGAAGGTTTGGGGCAAATGGTGGCGGGGTTAAAAGACTTGGGGGTTTTGCTGTTCCTCTCTCTCTCTTTTTTTTTATATAACCTTTGGGCCTTCTGGGCTCCTGTCACTAAATCCTTCCCTTCCGATAGTTGGCAGGCAGTATACAGCTCCAGCTGCAGCAGCCACAGCTGCTGTTGGTCTGGCTGAGCAAGGTATGTGGCATTGAACAACACTGTGAAAAGCAGCATGCAGACTCAGTGCTTTCACCTAACTCGGAATGACTGTCATTTAACCATCACTCATCATCGCTCACCCGGGTTACTTGTTTCCTTAACAAAACGGAAAAGGTACGTGGACCTCAACTGAACGAATAATTAGGGAGGGAAGTGTCATTGTCCCTTCCCCGGCCACAAGTGGGTCAGCCCGTCCGTGAAGTGAAGTGGGCTCCGGCGTGCAAGCAGTTAACGCTGCTGCTGTTGTCTGCGTTGTTTAATGGGTGGCCGTTTGAAACGCACTGGTTAACAAAATGGCAGTCGTGGGACGGGGCATACCGAGGACAACTTCCCAACCCAAAACTTAGGCAGCTGCTCACTGGACCTTCCGACTTGCAGCACCCAGCAGTATTCTGCTGTTTGAGTTAGGCGGTTATCTGTTAACATTGGGGGAGCTGATTAAAGCACTGTTGCGGTGCTTGGGTTCATGTAGAGATTGTTGTGGAGGATAAATTTATTCCCTGACGTTGTTTTTGACAATCTAAAGAGCCTTTAATAGAGAGAGCCTCCAATTGAACACGTTAGACACACACACACACACTATATATACACACACACACACACACACACACACACACACTACACACACACACACTCTCTCTCTCATACATGCACTCATTCATACTCGTGCGCACACTCTCTCTCACGCTCTCACTCTCACTTTCTCTCTCTTACACGCTCTCTTACACGCTCTCTTACACGCTCTCTTACACGCTCTCTTACACGCTCTCTTACACGCTCTCTGTCACGCTCTCTGTCACGCTCTCTGTCACGCTCTCTGTCACGCTCTCTGTCACGCTCTCTGTCACGCTCTCTGTCACGCTCTCTGTCACGCTCTCTGTCACGCTCTCTGTCACGCTCTCTGTCACGCTCTCTGTCACGCTCTCTGTCACGCTCTCTGTCACGCTCTCTGTCACGCTCTCTGTCACGCTCTCTGTCACGCTCTCTGTCACGCTCTCTGTCACGCTCTCTGTCACGCTCTCTGTCACGCTCTCTGTCACGCTCTCTGTCACGCTCTCTGTCACGCTCTCTGTCTCGCTCTCTGTCTCGCTCTCTGTCTCGCTCTCTGTCTCGCTCTCTGTCTCGCTCTCTGTCTCGCTCTCTGTCTCGCTCTCTGTCTCGCTCTCTGTCTCGCTCTCTGTCTCGCTCGCTCTCTCGCGCTCGCTCTCTCGCGCTCGCTCTCTCGCGCTCGCTCTCTCGCGCTCGCTCTCACACGCTCACTCTCACACGCTCACTCTCACACGCTCACTCTCACACTCTCTCACACTCGCGTGCACGCGTACATGCACATTCACAGCTGAATCTGAAAAACGAAACAGGGTGACATTATTTCTAGTGAAGTATTTGGAGCATTTTCTGACAATGTCAGAATTAATTTTTCAAATGTTGGAGAACAAACACTCTGCACACTGCAAGCTTTGGTCATTCTGTTAAAAATATGTCCAACTCTTATTCGCTCCTTTGGTAGAAGCTTCTTTACACTGCTCTGTCATCCAGTCACATGTGGCAGGAACACAGCATTGAGGCACAATGAGAAAGAGGTTACAAAAAAATCCATTCAGGGGAGGCTCTGTTAAATGTGGAACAAGTAGCTGTTGAAGGCAAGTCAGTGGCAACATTCAATAGAATTAGATAAGAAATTGAAGGAGAAATATTAGGATAACAGAGAAGAGAAACAGGATTGAAGTTGGGACTGAGATGTTGGAGGACAAGCATTGGCGGGGAGTAAGCAGAATGGCTGACAGTAGCAAGATTTCCATTATTCAATAGATGTTCTAAATGTCAAAACAGCAGATATCCATATTTTCTTTTTAAAAAGCATAGCACAATTGTGTTTGAAGGAGTTTCTTCACTCTAGATGCTGTCTCCAGCAGTTTGACAGTCTTGTTTTAGTATCTAATATGAAGGTGAGGTTATAAATCAGTAAGCCTCAAATTGCAGGAATTCTTGAAGATTGTTCCAAATGTTTGAAACTCTTTTTCACGAGAGTACAGTTGAGTACCTCTGCCTGTCGATGCTAAAGCAGTAAAGCATCAGTTGTTATGCAATAAGTTAAAACCTCTGAAGCTCCTTTGCACACAGCAAACGCAGGTATAGGTTGAGATGCAGTAGATTTAAAACTGAGATAAAGAAGAACTACTACTTGCAGAGGGTGGTGAATTTGTGGAAATCGGTGCCCCATGGCGCGATCTGAAGGAGATAGACACATTGACTGATTTTTAAAAACGGGTTAAAGGGATATGGGGAACAGGTGGGGAGGTGGATTTGAGACCAGGGAGAGATCAGCTATGATCTGATTGATTCTGGCGGAACAGGCTCTAAGGGCTGAATTTACCTACTTCTGCTCTTAATTCCTACGTTCCTATCCCAAGAGCGGCACGGTGGCACAGTGGTTAACACTGCTGCCTCACAGCGCCAGGCACCCGGGTTCGATTCCTGGCTTGGGTCACTGTCTGTGCGGAGTCTACACATTCTCCCCGTGGCTGCGTGGGTTTCCTCCGGGTGCTCCGGTTTCCTCCCACAGTCTGAAAGACGTGCTGGTTAGGGAGCATTGGCCATGCTAAATTCTCTCTCCGTGTACCCGAACAGGCACCGGAGTGTGGCAACTAGGGGATTTTCACAATAACTTCATTGCAGTGTTAATGTAAGCCTTACTTGTGACACTAATAATAAAATAAACTTTAAACTAGAGGTACCAATCAGGAGAGACAAGGTCACAAAGACAAGTCTTACACTTGCTTTTGAAGGTGGGAACATAAGAACATAAGAAATAGGAGCAGGAGTAGGCCATCTAGCCCCTCAAGCCTGCCCCGCCATTCAATAAGATCATGGCTGATCTGAAGTGGATCAGTTCCACTTACCCGCCTGATCCCCATAACCCCTAATTCCCTTACCGATCAGGAATCCATCTATCCGTGATTTAAACATATTCAACGAGGTAGCCTCCACCACTTCAGTGGGCAGAGAATTCCAGAGATTCACCACCCTCTGAGAGAAGAAGTTCCTCCTCAACTCTGTCCTAAACTGACCCCCCTTTATTTTGAGGCTGTGCCCTCTAGTTCTAGCTTCCTTTCGAAGTGGAAAGAATCTCTCCACCTCTACCCTATCCAGCCCCTTCATTATCTTATAGGTCTCCATAAGATCCCCCCTCAGCCTTCTAAATTCCAACGAGTACAAACCCAATCTGCTCAGTCTCTCCTCATAATCAACACCCCTCATCTCTGGTATCAACCTGGTGAACCTTCTCTGCACTCCCTCCAAGGCCAATATATCCTTCCACAAATAAGGGGACCAATACTGCACACAGTATTCCAGCTGCGGCCTCACCAATGCCCTGTACAGGTGCAGCAAGACATCAACAAGTCTGGACATGCATTTCAGAAGGTGGAAAAAGGACAAATCTAATCCTTAGAAAAAAAACTCCTTAGGCAAAAAAAGAATTAAGGTGATTATAAAAAGCTAAGTGTGCTCCAATGTAGCAGCTTCTGAAAATTTCACCCAAGTCATCTTTTTTAAAAAGTTCCAGCGTGCGGTGGGAGCTAAAGCGTCGCAGTAAATGGAAAGAATGCCCATCATCTATTTGGAATCATTTTGCTTTGAGCTCTGGTTCCAGATCCTTGGGCATTTCCAGGTTCCCAACTGCAGCCCATACCACTGTCCCAGTCATTTCTCCCCTACCGTACACTCTTTCATAGGACTTTTCAAACAGTGGAGGTTCTACCACATGTATCGAAGTATGTGTGAAGTGTTTGGCTTCCCCGGGCAACTGTTGTGCCATTGCTAAAGGATGACACTTGTAGGATACCAACATCGGAAGTACTTGAGGATACCACGTTGCTGCTAATATGCTTAAACTAGGTTTCCCCAACTCCCACTTGTGTTGTTGTTTTCCGCATACCCAGGGGACAGGTCCCTCCAATGGACCTGGTGTCAACCGGTAAGAGGAGGAAGAGTCTTCTAGTCAGCCACACTGCAGAACGCAACGGCACGGTGGCACAGTGGTTAGCACTGCTGCCTCACAGCGCCAGGGACCCGGGTTTGATTCCCGGCTTGGGTCACTCTCTGTGTGGAGTTTGCACGTTCTCCCAGTTGTCTGCGTGCGTTTCCTCCGGGTGCTCCGGTTTCCTCTCTCAGTCCAAAGATGTGTGGGTTAGGTGGATTGGCTGTGCTAAATTGCCCGCTTAGTGTCAGGGCGAGGGTAGATGCATGGGGTTATGGGGTAGGGCCTGGATGGGATTGCTGTCGGTGTAGACTTGATGGGCTGAATGGCCTCCTTCTGGCATTGTAGGATTCTATGCAATGGCAAACCACTGCGATACTTTGCCAAGCATAACCATGGACCGGTCCAGTGGAAGTTCTTGGTCGCCAATGCCCTCTTTGGGGCAATGGTGCCTGAGGGAGGAGGAGAATAGGACAGGAGGAAAGTATTAGTCCATTATTAGTAACTTGAAAAGTGTTTTGGGGCAGGGAGGAATAAACCCAACACACTCTTCACTTGGGAGAAACTGGGTGAATACGATTTGTGTTCCAGAGTGTGTTTTATAACCATTGGAAGAAGCGTACGTCACCTCATTTCCACACTTCCCATTTACCGCATTGACTTAAGTATGCGCTCTCCCCATCTCATTGAACTAATGCTTCCCTTCACTTTCTGTGCATGCATGAGGATTGGTTGCCTGCCTAACACGTTTCATCATGCGGGCGCCCTTTGCTAAAAGGACTCCTTCGCTGCAGCGTGTGATGTACATCAGGACGGTAGCTGCCATTCATACCCACCCATGTGGAGACATTTCACTCATAGATCCACTCCATCTGGATTGTGGAATGTAATGGCGGAGAGAGAAAAAACGAGCATGTTGATCCCCGCTCAGAAGTCTTGTTCTTTACGGCAGGCCCTTAGGAAGCATTCTTAAAAGTGGTACGCCCACCTCTCCTCCTCCCCATTCAGATCTCCAGTAAAGAGCTCTGTTCCTCCTCGTGTGTCCGTCTAATTTTCCCTTTGTTGGTGGCAATTTGTCAATTTGGGTTTCAAATTTAGTTCCTCTCTGGGGACTCTCTCTTTGCCTATCCCCTATTTTCTGTCATCCACCTTTGCCCTATATTGTATCTGGTCACAGATTCGCCGCAGGACGGAGCAGTCCGCTCAAGAGACAAGGCCAGGCTAATTTCAGACGAAAATTGATAAGGCCATGATTGTACCTGCCTTAGTGGTTCCTATGGACCTGCCTCATGCTATTCCCACCACTTAATACAAGACCACTGCATTTTGGAATGAAAATGCCTTGAAAATCAAAAGAACTAATTGCTAAATATTGAAATTCAAACATCATTCTTTCTCCTCTATATCTCTCCCCCTTTTTTTTCATTGTGTAATTCATGAAAGGTAAGAACGAGGCGGTAATTTCCATCCTCTAACTAAAAAATGTTTGAACTTGCCCCCTTCAATTGTGGTTTGCTCTCTGGCGCTGACCGTTTCCCCGTCCTCAGCCGTTAGAAAGCTGTTAAATTCTCCCGAAATGTTGTGTGTTTTTTTTGTGTGTGTGTGTGCGCCGACCGGAACGATGGTCGGATTTGTCGGAAATTGCGCTCACCTTCGCAGAAGCGAATCGGTCAGGCGACAAAGCGCTCACGTTGTTTCTCTTTGTTTCATTTGGTTTTACAGCAGCAAAAAATTTACTGAATAAGAAAACAGATGGAGTCAAGGTAGGTTTGAGGCGTTGCGTTGCATGTGCGCTGCATGTGCGCTGCGTGTGCGTTGCGTGTGCGCCATTTTCCTCCGGGTGTTTTCACCCTGCCCAAAACCCTGTGGTTGTTGGCGAACGCGATGGAGGAAAGACTCAAGATGGAGTCGGCCTTGCAAAGCAAGATGGCTGGACCTCATTGTATGTGGCGGAGTTGTCTGGGTCATTGTTCCCCCCCTCGTGATAAGTGGTTGCATGTTGAAATTGGGTGGTCTTGCTGATTGATAGCTGCACTGCCTCATCCTGATTTTAGCTATGCTGTGGATCCAAGAGTTGCAATCAGCCCTGTCTTTACCAGCCAGACGTCCTTTCAGGGCGGAATGCGTCCTCCGTCGCCCTTCCCCGCCCGTTCCTGATTCATGCGAAGGTCTTTACTTTTTGGGAACGACAGGCCGGAATTGCACGCAGAGCTTTAGCGATTGTGGCAGTGTGAATTCGTGAACCGTGACGTTATTCGACGGGGATTTGTAAGGGTCGATCCAGAGGCGTGCCAAATGTGATTTGCCCTTTTCAATGAAGCATTGTTGATACGTATATCAAGGGGCTTAAACTTACTCTGGTTTCAAAGAGAACGCAATCACCCCCACCTCCCTCGATGACCTTTAATAGGCATTCACTTTGTAATTATGCTCAGTGCTTTCAGAATTGGTTATTAGTTAGTAGGATGATGGAACACTGTTCGAGTACAAATGACGGTTCGGATAATTGTGCATCCTTCGCGTCAAGTATAATTAAGACTATAATAATAGTGTAAAAACCGCACAATGGATTATACAACGCAGAAACAAAAACATCTGCAGATTAGTCCCATTAAGGAGATAAGTTTTAAAAGCTGCCCTACATTTAGTCAAATAAGACCTTAATTCAATGGTGGCCCAATGATCTCACTCGGACAGCCCCTAGACTGCCAGTCCGAAAGAGATTAAATCCATCTCGCCTGCGCAATAGGCATCCGTGCGAATGTGAAGTTGCCCACCCTGGGGCATAGAAAAATAATCAGATAAAACACTCTCTCTAAATGGTGAAAAGCGAGAACGGGTGGAGGTCCAAATGGACTCTCGGTACATCGACCATTAACTGTCACAACCAGGAACTGAAAATAAACACTAAAGAGGCTCATGGGATGTAGGTCACTGTATCCGGAGGAGTGGAACACAAGGGGGTAAAGTCATTCTTTAGTTGTACAAAGCTGTGGGGGAGTGGGGGGGGCGGCGGTCGGGGGGGGAGGTGATGGGCGGGGGAGGTAGGGTTGGGCAGATGGGAAGAAGTGATGTTGATGGAGTTGGGGGGGCGAGGTGATTGGGGGCGAGGTGATGAGGTGGTGTGGGGAGATGGGGGGCGAGGGTGGAGGGGCGAGGGTGGGGGTGGGCGAGGGTGGAGGGGTGAGGGGGGGGCGAGGGTGGAGGGGGGGCGAGGATGGAGGGGGGGCGAGGGTGGGGGGGGCGAGGGTGGAGGGGAGGCGACGGTGGGGGCGGCAAGGGTGGAGGGGAGGCGACGGTGGGGGGCGAGGGTGGAGGGGAGGCGAGGGTGGGGGAGGCGAGGGTGGAGGGGAGGCGAGGGTGGAGGGGAGGCGAGGGTGGAGGGGAGGCGAGGGTGGAGGGGAGGCGAGGGTGGAGGGGAGGCGAGGGTGGAGGGGAGGCGAGGGTGGAGGGGGGGGCGAGGGTGGAGGGGGGGCGAGGGTGGAGGGGGGGTCGAGGGTGGAGGGGGGGTGGAGGCGGGGAGCGAGGGTGGAGGCGGGGAGCGAGGGTGGAGGCGGGGAGCGAGGGTGGAGGCGGGGAGCGAGGGGGGAGCGAGGGTGGAGGGGAGGCGACGGTGGGGGCGGCGACGGTGGAGGGGAGGCGACGGTGGGGGGGGGCGAGGGTGGAGGGGAGGCGAGGGTGGAGGGGAGGTGAGGGGTCGAGGGTGGAGGGGGGGTCGAGGGTGGAGGAGGGGAGCGAGGGTGGAGGGGTGTGAGGTGGTGAGGGTAAGGTGCAGTATTGGTTCACCAGAATGAAACATGGATTTGAAGGGTTTCGCGACCAGTCGAGATGAAACAAACAAGGCTTGAATTCCCTGGTGAAGGGGTGATTTGATGAAGTTTTCAGGATATTCAGGGGAACAGACTGGGTTGATGGGGAGAAATTATTTCTGCCAGTTGGGATGTCCCAAACTAGGACACATATGATCAAAACTTTGGAGTTAGACCTTGCAGGAGGAAAACTTGGAAGCACCTTGGGCGAAGTTTCAAACCCTCCTCCACAAACAGCAATCGAAACCCGATCGATTCATTTGAAACCTGAGATTAATGGATTTTCATTAATTAATGGGTATTAAGGGATATGGGGCAAAGACAGGGAAATGGAATTAGATCAAACTGATAGTTGGAATAGGCACAAGGTACTAAATGGCCAATTCCTGTTCCAATGTTTCTAATCGAGCATAATGCACATTGGTTCGATGCAGAGCAAACTCTGTCAATGTGCAGATGACACAAAGATTGGACGGGTGGTTAACAGTGAGGCTACAAGAAGATATAGACAGAATGGTCAAATGGGCAGATGAGTGGCAGATGGAATTTAACCCTGAAAAGTGTGAGGTGATACACTTTGGAAGGAGTAATTTGACAAAGTCCTCAATGAATGATAGGACACTAGGAAGTTCTGTGGAACAAAGGGACCTTGGCGTGTTTGTCCACAGATCTCTGAAAGCGGAAGGGCTTGTTAGCAGGGTGGTGAAAAAGGCATTTGGGACACTTGCCTTTATCAATCGGGGTGTAGATTACAAAAGCAGGGAAGTCATGATGGAGTTGTGTAGAACTTTGGTGAGGCCACAGCTGGAGCACTGTGTGTAGTTCCAGTTGCCACATTATAGGAAGGATGTGATTGCAGTGGAGAGGGTGCAGAGGAGGCGCGTGGAAATACCACCACCTGAAAGTTCCCACCAAGCCACGCACCAGCCCCACTTGGAACTACGTTATCATTCCTTCATTGTTCATAGGATCAAAATCCTGGAATTCCCTTCTGTGCACCTTCCCAAGAGCGCTGCGGGAGAGCTGTACTATGTGGAGAACCCGCAACAGATGGATTGCGGCAGTTCAAGATGGTGGCTCACCCACATCATCTCGAGGGCAATTAGGGATGGGAATAAATACGGCCTTAACAGTGACACCCACATCCTGTGATGAATAAAAATAGAGGATGGGGCTGGAAGTTTGTCCCTGCCCTGCCTCTGCTTTCCTATTGGTTGATCAACAATAGTACCAGTAAAATCCCTAGAGTGTAGAAAGGGGTCATTCGGCCCATCGAGCCTGCACCGACAACAATCCCACCCAGGCCCCATAACCGCATGTATTTACCCTCCTAATCCCCCTGGCACTCGGGGCCAATCAACCTAACCTGCACAACTTTGGAGTGTGGGAGGAAAGCGGAGCTCCCGGAGGAAATCCACGCAGACACTGGAAGAACGTGCAAACTCCACACAGACAGTGACCCGAGGCCGGAATCGAACCCAGGTCCCTGGCGCTGTGAGGCAGTAGTGCTAACCATTGTGCCACCGTGCCGCCCTGTTAGCAGATAAATTTACAGAGCAGCGTCCCCACAGGAGGATGGTTTGTACTGATGAATCCTTAAGGGCAGATGCAAATGAAAAGCTTTATAAGAATGTTAGGAATATAGTTTTCTATTCCCCAAGCTATACAATGGAGTGGATACTCTCAAAAACGCTGAGCAAATACTTAGTGCGGTTAATAACATCAAGCAAAGTTTTAAAAATAGTTCTTTTCAGATTTGCTTTAGAGTGTTTCAGTTAAAAGTTCTGAATAAATATAAAGTATTAAAATTACACCCTGGCACTTTAGCTTACAAATGTTTAATACACTTTTTAAGACAGTTCTTTTCCTGCCATTTTAGCAGGACCAGTTAATCCATTTTAAGTGAGGTAGTTGGTATTCTGAAGAGTGATCTCAAAGCCTTAGAAATCAAGCAACTGAATGTTAAGCGTGTTACCATCCTGGCAGGTTTTTTTTTTAAACCAAAAATAAAACTAAATTAAATAACTTGCCACATTCGATTCTCGCAAATAAAATGCGAGTGGGTTAATGCAAAGGGTTTCATATTTTGCGTCAAACTGCTTTAGAAGCAGTACATTCTGTGTTTCCCAGAAAAAAATATTCACATACATTTCATTACATGTTACTGAGTGCTTTACGTTGCTGTTGTTTCGCGACATTTTTGTCACTGAAATCCTCTTTGTTGCTTTCATGTTGGGGATCCAAGCCAACCAATGCTGCAAGAGCCTCGTTTTGCCCGTATCTAGATCAGCAGAATCTCTCTTCATTTTCTCTCTTATCACAAAGGACGTGGACACGTTCCGAGAAACAAGCTCCTGTGTCTCCACTGCCCCCTGGCAGCGTTCAGCTTGCTGCATTTATTGTGCTTCCCTGTTTGACGTCGGGATGTTATCAGGGCCGCATTTGCACCATCCCCTCCCATCCTTACGTTCAGGGTCCATCGAGGCTCCCTCTATCTGTAATCTCCTCCAGCCCGACAATCCTCTGAGACCTTTGCACTCTCCCAATTCTGGACTCTTCTGCATCACTGATTTTCATCGTTCCGTCATTGGCAGCTACCTCAGTCTTGTTAAGCTCTGGAATTCCTTTCCTAAACCACCACTCTCCCAACTTCTCTCTCGAGTTGTTCCTTAAAACCGACTATGTGAACTAAGCTTTTGTCTTGCTCTCTCTTTTTGTAACTCAGTATCATAGAATCCCTACAGTGCAGAAGGAGGCCATTCGGCCCATCGAGTCTGCACCGACCACAATCCCACCCAGGCCCTATCCCCGCAGCCCCACTTATCCACCCTACAAATTCCCCTGACGCTAAGGGGCAATTTAGCATGGCCAATCAACCTAAACCGCACATCTTTGGACTGTGGGAGGAAACCGGAGCACCCGGAGGAAACCCATGCAGACACGGGGAGAATGTGCAAACTCCACACATACAGTGACCCGAGGCTAGAATTGAACCTGGGTCCCTGGCGCTGTGAGGCAGCAGTGCTAACCACTGTTGCCACCATGCTGCCCCTGTCAAGTTATGTCAGATCATAAGTATATAAGATACTCAATGGATTGATAAAGTCAATCTTAACCAAATGTTCCCCCTTCTAGAACGGTCTAGGACAAGAGGTCACAGTTGTAGAGTAAGAGGGGGGAGGTTCAAGACAGAGATATGGAGAAGCTACTTCTCACCGAGGGTTGTGGATCTATGGAACTCACTGCCCCGGAGTGCAGAATCAATCAATGAATTCAAGAAAGAGATAGATAAATATTTGATCAAAGTGGGATAAAGGGCAATGGAGAAAAGACAGGGAAGTGGAACTAGGATGAGATGGAGATAAGCAATGATCATATAGAATGGCAGAGCAGGGGCTCGAAGGGCTGAATTGCCTACGCTTGTGCCTAATTCCTATGTTTCATAAGCGGCTTGGGTCCTTTTAACCCATGGTAAAAGTGCTACATAAATGCCAGTTGTTGTTCCTGACAGTCAAACGATTGGCTTCAGAGGACATTAAGTTGACCACTCAGTGCGTGACTGAAGCCATATGTAGGGCAGACCAAAATATTCCCTTCCCTCCCACAAAGAACAATCTTTGAACTGCTGCAACAATCTGGTCACTTACAGAGCCATTGGGTTTTTCCCTGGCACTTGTCCACACAATACCACAGCTCTTGAATTAATTTTCCGAAATGGTTATGGGGGAGGGGAAATTGAACCCACGACCTCACATTGCTGCATCGAGCTCCATGACCTCTGCCAAGTGTTGCAGGCAAATCTCCTTGCAGCAATGCAGACCTCTCCGATTATTAATTGCTAGGAATTATCCTTCTCGCATCGGAAGTGTGTCATAGACGGTATCGTTAGAATCCAGCACCTTCTGTGCCCCTCAGTCAGTGGGTGGCACAGTGGTAAGCACTGCTGCCTCACAGCTCCAGGGACCCAGGTTTGATTCCGGCCTCAGGTGACTCTCTGTGTGGAATTTGCACTTTCCCCTGTATCTGTGTGGGTTCCATCCGGGTGCTTTGGTTTCCTCCCACAGGTGTGCAGATTAGGTAGATTGGCCATGTTAAATTGCCCCTTAGGGGGATTGGCTATGCTAATTTGCCCCTTAGGGGGATTGGCTATGCTAATTTTCCCTTTAGGGGGATTGGCTATGCTAATTTGCCCCTTCGGGGGATTGGCTATGCTAAATTGCCCCTTAGGGGGATTGGCTATGCTAATTTGCCCCTTAGTGTTTAAAGATGTGTAGGTTAGGGGGATTGGCCATGCTAAATTGCCCCTTAGGGGGATTGGCTATGCTAATTTGCCTCTTAGTGCCTAAAGATGTAGGTTAGATGGATTAGCCATGGTAAAATGTGTGGGGTTATGGGGATAGGGTAGGGGAGAGTACCTGGGTAAAATAATATCAGAGTTGGTCAGACTTGATGGGCTGAATGGCCTCTTTGGCACTGTGGGGATTCTATGAGAAGGCACGAAGATTGATACAATAAGGAGCCGTTTTAAAGTCCAGTTCCGTCCTCAGATCTCCCACAGGTTACGCTGTAGCCACACCACATTTCCTCCACTCCAGTCTCACTTCCACAAATACACTCTGAGAAACCAAGCACTCTTTCAAGCAACAGCCAACAGGAAGATTATTACACTGGGCCAAGATGGATGAGAGGATTGTTATTTTATGGTAGGAATCCACCGGTGGCTATGCAGCAAACAGAGTGAGATTGAGCATTCTCATTGGATTTCTGTGCCTGCGTTCCTGATCAGTTGGAAGATGGTGCTGGGGAAATGGAATATTTATCCCGCTTATTACCCACTTAGCCCTCCAGCGTCAAACTCAAGACAGAATCCAGAGACTCTTCTCTTGTTAACTTGTACTCAAACATCCAAACGCTACGATTCTCCAAGTGCACCCAGAAAGTGATTTGGGTAAAAGCAGAATTGCAATCCAATGTGTGTTGATTTTTGTGCGTATGGAGCAGGAGTGGCTCAGTGGGGGAGCTCCCTGCCTCTGATCTGGAAGGCCCCGGGTTCAAGTCAACTTGTTGGCCACGAAAGAACCTGACCACTGGCGCAGGCAAACCAGTGCGCGGCCCGGGTAAAACTCGGCTGGGACGGAGTTTAATGGCAGGAAGAGCAAATGACTGTCAAAGGTATGTAGGTTAGGTGGATTGGCCATGCTAAGTTGCCTCTTAGCGTCCAAAGATATGTAGGTTAGGTGGATTGGCCATGCTAACTTGCCTCTTAGCATCCAAAGATATGTAGGTTAGGTGGATTGGTCATGCTCCGTTGCCTCTTAGCGTCCAAAGATATGTAGGTTAGGTGGATTGGCCATGCTAAGTTGCCTCTTAGCATCCAAAGGTATGTAGGTTAGGTGGATTGGCCATGCTAAGTTGTCTCTTAGCATCCAAAGGTATGTAGGTTAGGTGGATTGGCCATGCTAAGTTGTCTCTTAGCATCCAAAGGTATGTAGGTTAGGTGGATTGGCCATGCTAAGTTGCCTCTTAGCATCCAAAGGTATGTAGGTTAGGTGGATTGGCCATGCTAAGTTGCCTCTTAGCATCCAAAGGTATGTAGGTTAGGTGGATTGGCCATGCTAAGTTGTCTCTTAGCATCCAAAGGTATGTAGGTTAGGTGGATTGGCCATGCTAAGTTGCCTCTTAGCATCCAAAGGTATGTAGGTTCGGTGGATTGGCCATGCTAAGTTGCCTCTTAGCGTCCACCAATCCAGAAACTATGGTTGTAAAGTGAAAGTAAAATTTTATTTATTTGTCACAAGTAGACTTATATTAACACTGCAGTGAATTTACTGTGAAAATCCCCTAGTCGCCACACTCCGGCGCCTGTTCGGGTACACTGAGGGAGAATTTAGCATGGCCAATGCGCCTAACCTGCACATCTTTCGGACTGTGGGAGGAAACCGGAGCACCCGGAGGGAGAACGTGCAGACTCCACACAGACAGTGACCCGAGCCAGGAATCGAACCCGGGTCCCTGGTGCAGTGAGGCAGCAGTGCTAACCCACTGTGCTGCCTCACATTGACATTATCAAGCTGATCAAGCAACTTTGCGAAGACCCCATGCAACGAACCAGAAATGGGATCGGATCAACTGTGTGTGGGGATGTTGCTATTGGGTGTTGAGTCAGAAATTAGCTCCCCATCATCCTCCATTCACGAAAAATGACTGTTGTTCAGATATTGTTCCCTTATTGACAGCATGTGAGCCCAGAGAGCAAGTTGCAGTAGGACTGGGGTGACGGGGAGGGGGGTGGTGGAGAGACAGAGGGAGAGAAAAGGGAGGTAAAAAAAAGGCCATTTTTGTCAGCCAGTTCCGAGTCTTGACTACAGTGCTTTGAAGCCACTGACCACCCCTCCTGTTTAATGTTTTCTATGAAAATATTGCTGTCCCGTTTCATAGAATAGAATCCACACAATGCGGAAGAGGCCATTCAGCCCATTGAGTCTGTACCAACTCCCTGACAGAGCATCTTACCCAGACCCACTCCCTCACCCTATCCCTGCAACCCTGCGCATTAACCATGGCCAATCCACCTAACCTACGTATCTTTGGACGCTAAGGGGCAACTTACCATGGCCAATCCACCTAACCTACATATTGTTGGATGCTAAGGGGCAATTTAGCATGGCCAATCCACCTAACCTACATATCTTTGGACGCTAAGAGGCAACTTAGCATGGCCAATCCACCTAACCCACATATCTTTGGACACTAAGAGGCAACTTAGCATGGCCAATCCACCTAACCTACATATCTTTGGATGCTAAGAGGCAACTTAGCATGGCCAATCCACCTAACCTACATATCTTTGGACGCTAAGAGGCAACATAGCATGGCCAATCCAACTAACCTACATATCTTTGGACACTAAGGAGCAACTTAACATAACCAATCCACCTTTCATCCCTTATGCTGCTCATATTGGTGCACCTTTACATAACTTCTGTCAGTTGAAAGGAAGAACTTGCATTTATATAACACCTTTTAGGAGCTCAGGCCACCCCATAGTTTTATAGCCATTGAACTACTTGTGAAGTATCATCCCTGTTGTAATGTAGGAAACACTTGTACAGGGCAAGATCTCACCCATAGCGCACTGAATAGATAATCTGAAGATGTAGAGTGAAGGGTTAATATTGACCAGCGTACCAAGGTCAATCCCTGCACCCTCCTTCAAAATGGCGCCATGGTATCTTTTCCTAGGAGGGCTCTTCTGACAAAATGGCTCCTCCAGCAGTGGCTCCCTTGCACAGAAGCGGCAGCCTAGATTTTGTGCTCATGTCTTTGGAGTGGGACCTGAACCCAGAGCTGTCCAGGTTATAAGTGTGAGAACTCTGCACTGAACAGTTGACATGCAGTTGAAGGAGGTTCTATGTTACATGGGCCCAATTGCCTCTTCTACACTGTTGGGATTCTATGAGAAGGCAAGAAGATGTACATGATTGGGAACCATCACCAGAGTCCAGCTCCGTCCTCTGATCTCCCACAATTTACACTGCAGGTTCTATCTTCCCCATAGCAGATGGCCTTGGCAATCCATAATTGTCTAACTGGAGATAACTTGTGTAACTGGGTGCAGAGATACTTCTGCACAACACCCAACCACCCATGGTTTCACCTATGAACCCCAATGCTGGTAACGCTATCACTTGGCCATGCTAAATTCTCCCTCAGTGTACCCGAACAGGCGCCAGAGTGTGGCGCCAAGGGGATTTTCACAGTAAATTCATTGCAGCCTTAGTGTAAGCCTACTTGCGACACTAATAAATAAACTTTAATTTTCGATAGCTTAGATGATATGCCATAACTCATTATGGTGGCACTGTTGCCAGCTCTGCTGACTCATAGCTCCAGCGACCCGGGCTCGATTCCGGCGAATGACTGTTTCTGTAGAGTTTGCACGTTCTCCCCGTGTCTGCGTGGGTTTCCTCCGGGTACTCCGGTTTCTTCCCACACCCCAAATATGTGCAGGTTAGGTTGATTGGTCATGCTAAATTGTCCCTTAGTGTCCAAAGATATACGGGTTAGGTGGATTGACCATGCTAAAATTATCCCTTAGTGTCCAAGGATGTGCGGGTTAGGTTGATTGGCCATGCTAAATTTTCCCTTAGTGTCAGGGGGATTAGCAGGGTAAATATGTGGAGTCACAGAGATAGGGCCTGGGTGGGATTGTTGTCAGTGCAGACTCAATGGGTTGAATGGCCCTCTGCACTGTAGGGATTATTCTATTCTGTTTTTTCATTCCAATTTATTACATGTAACATCTCCCCCCAACAGTCTTAGTGTAAAATTTGCCTGAATTTCATTGATTTTCAGTTTATTCAGCAGGCTAGGGATTGAAAATACCAGCTGGGTGGTGCACATAGAATCATAGAATCCTTACAGTGCAGAAGGAGGCCATTTGGCCCATTGAGTCTGCCCCGACCACAATCCCACTCAGGTCCTGTCCCCGTAACCCCACATATTTACCCTGCTAATCCCCTGACACTAAGGGTCAATTTAGCACGGCCAATCAACCTAACCTGTAGATCTTTAGACTGTGGGAGGAAACCGGAGCACCCGGAGGAAACCCACGCAGACACGGGGAGAATGTGCAAACTCCACACAGACAGTGACCCAAGGCCGGAATTGAACCCGGGTCCCTGGCGCTGTGAGGCAGCAGTGCTAACCCACTGTGCCACCCCAAATGTAACATCTTCTTTCCAATTAGACATTTGCAGTCTTGGACCCTGCCTCGTAATATTGCGAATGCCGTTGTTCTATGTCATTTGTAATATCAGCTTGGGATCGAAGGAGAAACAACTTAACTCGTTCACCCAATGCCATTTAAAACAATCCCACAACAGTGTGACCGCTATCCTATCTCCCAGTTAGTGTATAAACTGAGTCCTTTCAATCTAATGTCATATAATTAGCCCATTGCAGCAATCGTGTTTCAATATCAACTCTTGGGGAGGGATAGATTTCCTGTTATCTCTCTCTGTTTGAACTGATATTTGCAAGGGTAAAATAGGCGTTTCACTACCTGTTGTGTAGCAGCCAATTCTGTGATGCTGGTTTCCAGAATTTTACTGGTGATTTTTGTTGGAACGAAGCCAGGGTTTAAAAGTAAAATAATCATTTTGTTTTGTATAATCTGCCATCATCCTCAATGCCACGAATGAATCCTCGGTATTAGCATGTGTTTGACCTGCCCAGGACCTGAATCATGCAACCAGTGTAATGGACGAGATATGAAGGCACACCTATCCCTCGTTTGTGGGTTTCAGGTTGACAACTGATCAGAATTGGTGTCGAAGGAGATCTCAAATGTTGTGTCTTTCCATAACAGTCAATAGCAATAGGACTGAAAGGGAGTAAGATCCTTTGATCGGAAAACAGGCTAACTGTCATGCTGTTGTATGGTTGTTTTATGCTGTCTGATCTGTCATGTTGTTAACGTACCAAGTCTACCTTCTCCAGTTTATTTGTCCTTTCCCCCATCCCTCTTGACTGCCTAGTTTGCATCTTGTTTTTAAATTGAGTTAATTGCGCCAAGGAATATCCATTCCTTTACCTTGCTCACTTAGGTTGCCCCTTAGCCGCATCACCTCCAGTGGCTTAATTTAGACTCGATGTGGAGATGCCGGCGTTGGACTGGGGTTGGACACAGTAAGAAGTCTCACAACACCAGGTTAAAGGCCGACAGGTTCATTTGGGATCACGAGCGTTCGGAGCACTGCACCTTCATTAGATGAGTCCTGATGAAGGAGCAGCGCTCCGAAAACTCGTGATTCCAGATAAGCCTGTCAGCCTTAAACCTGGTGTTGTGAGACTTCTTACTGTCATTTAGACTCATCATAGAATCCCTACACTGCAGAAGGAGGCAATTCGGCCCATCGAGTCTGCACTAACCCAACTTTTTATCTTACCCAGTCCCTCTCCCCATAATCCCACGTATTTACCTCATTAATCCCCCTACATCTTGGGATACTAAGGGGCAATTTGGCACGGCCAATTGGGAGGAAACCGGAGCACCCGGAGGATATCCATGCAGACACGGGAAGAATGTGCAAACTCCACACAGTCACCCAAGGCCGCAATTGAACCTGGGTCCCTGGCACTGTGAGGCAGCAGTGCTAACCACTGTGCCACCCGAAGTTAAACCTAAATTAAACTTAATCTATGATGAAATTGGAATTTGGGGCAATTTTAACCCATCCTCCCCTCCCCCTCAGGAAACTGATTATTGATTGGGAGCCATATTGGTTTTCCACCTTGGCTGATGTTACGTTTAACTCAACCTGTAAACTGGCAGGATTGTAAAATACAAGTGCAGCCTCATCTGAATCATAGAATCCCAGCAGTACTGAAGGAGGCCATTTGGCCCATCGAGTCTGTACCGACCACGATCCCACCCAGACTCTATTCCCGTAACCCCACATATTTACCCTGCTAAACCCCTGACATTAGGGTCAATTTAGCATGGCCAATCAAACTAGCCCGCACATCTTTGGACTGTGGGAGGAAACCAGAGCACCCGGAGGAAACCCACGCAGACACGGGGAGAATGTGCAAACTCCACGCAGACAGTGACCCCAACCGGGAATCGAACCTGGGTCCCTGGCGCTGTGAGGTAGCAGTGCTAACCACTGTGCCAACATGCCACCCAATCTGGTGGGTTTTCCACAAGATGAGTTGCATTAGCGTTGCCCCTAGTCTGTTTTCCCAATGGCGCAGAGACCTGCTGGTTAAATAAATCCAAACTCCAGTACCTGAGAAACCCACAGTTTACCTTGGCAGTAGATTGGACCTTTCCTTTGCTTTTGTTGTGATCCATCTATCCCTTCACAAACAACCTTTGTGCTTTTCCTATCTAACCAGTGGAAATTTCTTGTTCTCTTCCCTCTCTCTCTCTCTCTCTTTATTGAACTGTTCAGAAAAGGAAGTCCAGTTCCAGTGTTCACTTAATGGTGAGGACCTTTTGTAACTTGGAACATTTTCACCTCATCTTTTGCGTCTTGTGATCACCTGACTGTGTGCATCATCCCGCTATCCCATCCAGTGGTGTTACGAGGGGCAGATCTTAAGTGTGCCTGTGCCCTGTAATGTTTGTTGTGTTACTTGTCCTGTCGT
The DNA here is from genome assembly GCF_964213995.1 of Mustelus asterias. Classification (NCBI taxonomy): domain Eukaryota; kingdom Metazoa; phylum Chordata; class Chondrichthyes; order Carcharhiniformes; family Triakidae; genus Mustelus; species Mustelus asterias. The sequence goes on along the minus strand of NC_135828.1, from coordinate 9,847,775 downwards.
TCATTGTTCCGTGTTCATGTACGCACCACAGCCATTTTACCGAGGCATAAGACCGGCAGGTTTGAGATCACAATGATTCCTCTTCCTCCTTCTTTTCGTACTTTTAAGATAAAGCCCTGCTTCTCCTCATCTGCCAGGTGTCCACCAGAGCCTGCACGTATAAACTCACCTGATCCCTTCAAAACTGCGGCACCATTTCTTGCTTTAAGATCCTTAGGCTCATCTGCTAACAATTATCAAAGGACATACTTGTCACCATGTTAACCCCCAAGCATAATCATCATTTCACAGGATGATGTGGAGATGCCGGCGTTGGACTGGGGTGGGGCACAGTAAGAAGTCTCACAACGCCAGGTTAAAGTCCAACAGGTTTATTTGGAATCACGAGAGCGCTGCTCCTTCATCAGGTGTGTGGTGAAGGAGCAGCGCTCACCTGATGAAGGAGCGTTGCTCCGAAAGCTCGTGATTTCAAATAAACCTGCTGGACTTTAACCTGGTGTGGTGAGACTTCTTACTATTCACAGGGTGAAGGTTGCACCGGATGCTTCTTCACTAGCGTGGTTCCATTTGGGAGGCTCATTTTAGCCGGGAAGGATTATCCTGGGATTACATAATAACTGGCAGCAAAACACAACGGTGGACTTGGCCATTTAAATTATGGAATGAATGGAACTTAAAATAAAAAGACCCGACATAATGCAGGAAATATAAGACAGTTTCACGCAGAGTTAGAGAAGCATCTCCATGCCACCCCACCGGTAAATTTGCCCACAAGAGTGGTCTAAAAATATTAGCCGAAAGAGAAATGTTTTCGGGGGAGGGGGTGACCTTGAGGATCAGGAACTTGAGTCCAAATCAACAGAGTGGAAGTTCCCCCTCTCACAGTGGTAAGGATCTTACCTGAGGTGGTTCAGGGGACAGTGGAGGTGGGGGGGGGGGGGGGGGGGGGGCGGGGGACATGATGGAAGCTATGCGGGCAGTGGTAATTGGACGATGAGAAACTGCAAGTGTTGGTTGGTTTGGAAAGATAAGTGTTCGCTTGGTAGCGCAGACATTTTTCGTCTTGGACAAACCTTTGAAAGTTGGCATTCTTGCGTTTGTCCTGATGAGTGCCAGGTGAAAAGCTTCAACATGCCTCTCTTTTCAGTGATACGCATGGCACGGTTACAATGACACGACGGAGGGTTAAAACACTTGGTGTGAGCAGAAAATAAAAGGCACTGTGAAGGTTCAGAAGTGATAAATTTACAAAAATTAATTGACCGAAAATTGATTGGGGTGGCACAGTGATTAGCACTGCTGCCTCACAGCGCCAGGGACCCGGGTTCGATTCCCAGCTTGGATCACTGTCTGTGGGGAGTTTGCACATTCTCCACGTGTCTGCGTGGGTTTCCTCTGGGGTGCTCTGGTTTCCTCTCACAGTCCAAAGATGTGCGGGGAAGTTGCATTGGCCGTGCTAAATTCCCCTTTAGTGCCAGAGGGACCAGCTAAGGTAAATGCATGGGGTTATGGGGATGGGGCTTGGACGGGATTGTGGATGGGTGCAGACTCAATGGGCCGAACGGCCTCCTTCTGCACTGTAGGATGCTATGAAAGCAAGAGATACTGTCCCAGTTCTATTATCCGTGTGCACGATTGCCCTTAATGCTATCCAGACAGATAATCCGGTCGGGAAAGCTTTAAATGACAGGGGAAAGTGTTCTCAAGTGAAGAATTCTTTCCAAACAGATTTAACGCTGGATTCATTCAAATCCTGTGCATGTATCTAAGTTGCCTTTAAATACAAACGGCCGCATTAAATCCCTGACAAATATAACTAATATAATTGACAGATTATGTGCGCCTTTACTTTACCCAGTTGGTTTTGGGCGTGCAAAATTATTATTTCTTTAGCTGTGCTTATAGGACAGGAACTGCACTTATTTGGAAAGCAAGCTACACAGACAGGATGTTAGTGAGTTACATCATGGGAAAGCCAATGGAAGAGTAGCCAAAGTGTTAAAGTTTATTTATTAAGTCACAGGTAAGGCTTACATTAACACTGCAATGAAGTTCCTGTGAAAATCCCCCAAGGTTAAGACCTGAGACCAGTACTTCCCCAACTACTTCTTGGTGCGACCCCCATTTTAAACCTCCTAGACTTCACATGACCCCCGAATGCAAATTTGGGGACGGGGTGGGTAAGAGAGGTGAGCAGGGCGGGGTTGGCTGGGATGTGGTGATCAGTACAGTGTCAGGGGATTTTATTTTGCGGCAGCAATCTCAAAGATCTGCCACGTCCATCATGACATAAATTTGTGAGAGGCAGCTTTGCGGTTGTTAGCGTTCAGTCCGAGCGCCATGGCAGCCATTGCCGCCTTGGCACTCATGACCTTTATTATCCCGTCACATGACCTTACTCGGGGTCGTGACTCAAACGTTTGAGAAGCCCTGGCTTCGACCAACCAGAAATGGGAATTGTGGCCAAGGAGTCCATATCCTGTCAAGAGAGGTACCTTTGACCGATTAACGTGTGTGTGTGTCAGGGTGTGGGTGTGTGTGTCTGGGTGGGTGGGTGTGTGTGTCTGGGTGGGTGGGTGTGTGTGTCTGGGTGGGTGGGTGTGTGTGTCTGGGTGGGTGGGTGTGTGTGTCTGGCTGGGTGGGTGTGTGTGCACCTGGGTGGGTGCGGTTGTGTGTGTACAACTGGGTGGGTGGGGGTTTATGTGTGTGTGTGTGCGTGTCTTGGTGGGTGTGTGTGTGTGCGTGTCTGGGTGGGTGTGTGTGTGTGCGTGTCTGGGTGGGTGTGTGTGTGTGCGTGTCTGGGTGGGTGTGTGTGTGTGCGTGTCTGGGTGGGTGTGTGTGTGTGCGTGTCTGGGTGGGTGTGTGTCTGGGTGGATGTGTGGGTGGGTGTGTGTGTGTGTTTCTGGGTGTGGGTGGGTGGGGGTGTCTGGGTGGGTGGGTGTGTGTCTGGGTGGGTCTGTGTGTGTGTCTGGGTGGGTGGGTGTCAGTGTGTGGGTGTCTGTGTGGGTGTGGGTGTGTGTGTGTGCGGGTCTGGATGGGTGTGTGTGCGTGTCTGGGTGTGTGTGTGCGTGTCTGGGTGTGTGTGTGCGTGTCTGGGTGGGGGTGTGTGTGTGTCTGGGTGGGTGTGTGCGTGCGTGTCTGGGTGGGTGTGTGTGTGTCTGGGTGGGTGCGTGTGTGTGTGCGTGCGTGTCTGGGTGGGTGTGTGTGTGTTCATGTCTGGGTGGGTGTGTGTGTGTGGGCGTGCGTGTCTGGGTGGGTGTGTGTGTGTTCATGTCTGGGTGTGTGTGTGCGTGTCTGGGTGGGTGTGTGTGTGTGCGTGTCTGGGTGGGTGTGTGTGTGTGCGTGTCTGGGTGGGTGTGTGTGTGTGCGTGTCTGGGTGGGTGTGTGTGTGTGCGTATGTCTGGGTGGGGATGTGTGTATGAGTGTGTTTGTGCATGTCTGGGTGGGTGTGTGTGTGTGCGTGTCTGGGTGGGTGTGTGTGTGTGCGTGTCTGGGTGGGTGTGTGTGTGTGCATGTCTGGGTGTGTGTGTGTGTGTGCGTGTCTGGGTGGGTGTGTGTGTGTGCGTGTCTGGGTGGGTGTGTGTGTGTGCGTGTCTGGGTGGGTGTGTGTGTGTGCGTGTCTGGGTGGGTGTGTGTGTGTGCGTGTCTGGGTGGGTGTGTGTGTGTGCATGTCTGGGTGGGTGTGTGTGTGTGCGTGTCTGGGTGGGTGTGGGTGTGTGTGCGTGTCTGGGTGGGTGTGTGTGTGCGTGTCTGGGTGGGTGTGGGTGTGTGTGCGTGTCTGGGTGAGTGTGGGTGTGTGTGTGTGTCTGGGTGAGTGTGGGTGTGTGTGCGTGTCTGGGTGTGTCTGTGCGTGTCTGGGTGGGTGTGTGTGTGTGTCTGGGTGGGTGTGTGTGTGTGCGTGTCTGGGTGGGTGTGTGTGTGCATGTCTGGGTGGGTGTGTGTGTGCGTGTCTGGGTGGATGTGTGTGTGTGCGTGTCTGGGTGGGTGTGTGTGTGTGCGTGTCTGGGTGGGTGTGTGTGTGTGTGTGCGTGTCTGGGTGGGTGTGTGTGTGCGTGTCTGGGTGGGTGTGTGTGTGCGTGTCTTGGTGGGTGTGTGTGTGCGCGTGTCTGGGTGGGTGTGTGTGTGCGCGTGTCTGGGTGGGTGTGTGTGTGTGCGTGTCTGGGTGTGTGTGTGCGTGTCTGGGTGGGTGTGTGTGTGCGTGTCTGGGTGGGTGTGTGTGTGCGTGTCTGGGTGGGTGTGTGTGTGTGCGTGTCTGGGTGTGTGTGCGCGTGTCTGGGTGTGTGTGTGCGTGTCTGGGTGGGTGTGTGTGTGTGCGTGTCTTGGTGGGTGTGTGTGTGTGCGTGTCTGGGTGTGTGTGTGCGTGTCTGGGTGGGTGTGTGTGTGCGTGTCTGGGTGGGTGTGTGTGTGCGTGTCTGGGTCGGTGTGTGTGTGTGCGTGTCTGGGTGGGTGTGTGTGTGTGCGTGTCTGGGTTGGTGTGTGTGTGTGTGCGTGTCTGGGTGTGTGTGTGCGTGTCTTGGTGGGTGTGTGTGTGTGCGTGTCTTGGTGGGTGTGTGTGTGTGCGTGTCTGGGTGTGTGTGTGCGTGTCTGGGTGGGTGTGTGTGTGCGTGTCTGGGTGTGTGTGTGTGTGCGTGTCTGGGTGTGTGTGTGTGTGCGTGTCTGGGTGGGTGTGTGTGTGCGTGTCTGGGTGGGTGTGTGTGTGCGTGTCTGGGTGGGTGTGTGTGTGTGTGTGTGCGTGTCTGGGTGGGTGTGTGTGTGCATTTCTGGGTGGGTGTGTGTGTGTGTGCGTGTCTGGGTGTGTGTGTGCGTGTCTTGGTGGGTGTGTGTGTGCGTGTCTGGGTGGGTGTGTGTGTGCGCGTGTCTGGGTGGGTGTGTGTGTGTGCGTGTCTTGGTGGGTGTGTGTGTGCGCGTGTCTGGGTGGGTGTGTGTGTGCGTGTCTTGGTGGGTGTGTGTGTGTGTGTGTGCGTGTCTGGGTGGGTGTGTGTGTGCATTTCTGGGTGGGTGTGTGTGTGTGTGCGTGTCTGGGTGTGTGTGTGCGTGTCTTGGTGGGTGTGTGTGTGCGTGTCTTGGTGGGTGTGTGTGTGTGCGTGTCTGGGTGGGTGTGTGTGTGTGCGTGTCTGGGTGGGTGTGTGTGTGTGCGTGTCTGGGTGGGTGTGTGTGTGTGCGTGTCTGGGTGGGTGTGTGTGTGTGCGTGTCTGGGTGGATGTGTGTGTGCGCGTGTCTGGGTGGGTGTGTGTGTGCGTGTCTTGGTGGGTGTGTGTGTGTGCGTGTCTGGGTGGGTGTGTGTGTGTGTGCGTGTCTGGGTGGGTGTGTGTGTGTGCGTGTCTGGGTGGGTGTGTGTGTGCGCGTGTCTGGGTGGGTGTGTGTGTGTGCGTGTCTGGGTGGGTGTGTGTGTGCGCGTGTCTTGGTGGGTGTGTGTGTGCGCGTGTCTGGGTGGGTGTGTGTGTGCGCGTGTCTGGGTGGGTGTGTGTGTGTGTGTGTCTGGGTGGGTGTGTGTGTGTGCGTGTCTGGGTGGGTGTGTGTGTGCGTGTCTGGGTGGGTGTGTGTGTGTGCGTGTCTGGGAGGGTGTGTGTGTGCGCGTGTCTTGGTGGGTGTGTGTGTGCGCGTGTCTTGGTGGGTGTGTGTGTGTGCGTGTCTGGGTGGGTGTGTGTGTGTCTGGGTGGGTGTGTGTGTGTGCGTGTCTGGGTGGGTGTGTGTGTGTGCGTGTCTGGGTGGGTGTGTGTGTGCGCGTGTCTTGGTGGGTGTGTGTGTGCGCGTGTCTTGGTGGGTGTGTGTGTGCGCGTGTCTTGGTGGGTGTGTGTGTGTGCGTGTCTGGGTGGGTGTGTGTGTGTGCGTGTCTGGGTGGGTGTGTGTGTGTGCGTGTCTGGGTGGGTGTGTGTGTGTGCGTGTCTGGGTGGGTGTGTGTGTGTGCGTGTCTGGGTGGGTGTGTGTGTGCGCGTGTCTTGGTGGGTGTGTGTGTGCGCGTGTCTTGGTGGGTGTGTGTGTGCGTGTCTGGGTGGGTGTGTGTGTGTGTGTGTCTGGGTGGGTGTGTGTGTGTGTGTGTCTGGGTGGGTGTGTGTGTGTGCGTGTCTGGGTGGGTGTGTGTGTGTGTGTGTCTGGGTGGGTGTGTGTGTGTGCGTGTCTGGGTGGGTGTGTGTGTGTGCGTGTCTGGGTGGGTGTGTGTGTGTGCGTGTCTGGGTGGGTGTGTGTGTGCGCGTGTCTGGGTGGGTGTGTGTGTGCGCGTGTCTGGGTGGGTGTGTGTGTGTGTGTCTGGGTGGGTGTGTGTGTGTCTGGGTGGGTGTGTGTGTGTGTGCGTGTCTGGGTGGGTGTGTGTGTGCGCGTGTCTTGGTGGGTGTGTGTGTGCGCGTGTCTTGGTGGGTGTGTGTGTGCGCGTGTCTGGGTGGGTGTGTTTGTGTGTGTCTGGGTGGGTGTGTGTGTGTGCGTGTCTGGGTGGGTGTGTGTGTGCGCGTGTCTGGGTGGGTGTGTGTGTGTGCGTGTCTGGGTGGGTGTGTGTGTGCGCGTGTCTTGGTGGGTGTGTGTGTGCGCGTGTCTTGGTGGGTGTGTGTGTGCGCGTGTCTGGGTGGGTGTGTGTGTGCGTGCGTGTCTGGGTTGGTGTGTGTGTGTGTCTGGGTGGGTGTGTGTGGGCACGTGTCTGGGTGGGTGTGTGTGTGCGTGTCTGGGTGGGTGTGTGTGTGCGTGCGTGTCTGGGTTGGTGTGTGTGTGCGTGCGTGTCTGGGTGGGTGTGTGCGTGCGTGTCTGGGTGGGTGTGTGTGTGTGCGTGTCTGGGTGGGTGTGTGTGTGTGCGTGTCTGGGTGGGTGTGTGTGTGTGCGTGTCTGGGTGTGCGTGTCTGGGTGTGCGTGTCTGGGTGTGCGTGTCTGGGTGTGCGTGTCTGGGTGTGCGTGTCTGGCTGTGCGTGTCTGGCTGTGCGTGTCTGGCTGTGCGTGTCTGGCTGTGCGTGTCTGGCTGTGCGTGTCTGGGTGTGCGTGTCTGGGTGTGCGTGTCTGGGTGTGCGTGTCTGGGTGTGCGTGTCTGGGTGTGCGTGTCTGGGTGTGCGTGTCTGGGTGTGCGTGTCTGGGTGTGCGTGTCTGGGTGTGCGTGTCTGGGTGTGCGTGTCTGGGTGTGCGTGTCTGGGTGTGCGTGTCTGTGCGTGTCTGTCTGTGCGTGTCTGTCTGTGCGTGTCTGTCTGTGCGTGCCTGTCTGTGTGTGTGTCTGGGTGCGTGTGTGTGTGTGCGTGTCTGGGTGTGCGTGTCTGGGTGTGCGTGTCTCGGTGTGCGTGTCTGTCTGTGCGTGCCTGTCTGTGCGTGTGTCTGTGTGTGTGTGTGTGAGGAATGTGTTCAGTGTGACGCTGTCAGACCACACTGTGGATGTGTATTTTGTGGCATTGTTTGAACTTGCAGAGATGCCACATTCTACCCCGACTGGTCACCAACTCAATGTCCACCCTTACCTAATGGGTGAATCATAGAATCCTACAGTGCAGAAGGAGGCCATTCGGCCCATCAAGTCTGCACCGACTACAATCCCATCCAGGCCCTATTCCCATAACCCCATGCATTTACCCTGCTAATCCCCCAACACGAAGTGGCATTTTAGCATGGCCGATCCACCTAACCCGCGCATCTTTGGAGTGTGGGAGGAAATCGGAGCACCCGGAGGAAATCCAAGCAGACACGGGGAGAATGTGCAAACTCCACACAAACAGTGACCCAAGCCGGGAATCGAACCCGGGTCCCTGGCGCTGTGAGGCAGCAGTGAATGGTGTTCCTGTAAATGACCACAGTACGTGCACGGTCATTAGCTCCATCCTTCTCGTACTGTAGCCCCATGCTATCCTTGCAGTGACAATTAAATTTAAACCACTGCCACTTAGCATTAGTCCTTTTGATGCACAGTTAACCAATAGCAAAATGAAACATGGGCCTGAATTTTTAGGATGAGCCTTAGTCATCTTAAGAGTCGGCAGGGACCATCGCCCTGCCAACTCCAGCTGCCCTGCAACCACTCTGTCCTAATGAGTGTTGATTGGCAGTGGGTGGGACTCTCGCCCCCTCACTCAGGACTATGAGCCACCTTGGCAAGCTGCCAGCCAATCAAATTGGTTCTCCAGTCCCTGTGGCAACAGCGTTGCAGTGGCTGGAAGAGGAATGGTGGGGAGTTGGCCTGAGACTAAATCCAGGGAACTAGAGATCCAGGTAAGTGCCAGGCCTCCCGGTGTGGGAGGGTAGAGAAGGCCCGGGAGGTCACGAGTGGGGCGGGGGCAATCGGGTTCTCAGGCTGTGGGGGAGAGGGGGTTCCGGCGATCCCAGTCAGAAGGGGGATGCTAATGGAACCCACCCCCGTAATCTAACTTCCCTTATTTTTGGGTTTCCCCCATGGCATTTAAATCTGTCCGCCAGCCTCAAAGTTGAGGCTGAGTGGGAAGTGGTCATTCCTAAGGGCCTCAGCTGGGGCAAGAGCAGACTTCTTGTCTAAGAGCTTTGCCCACCTTAGTGTAACATCACTGCAAGGTCCCCTTCCACCATCATCCTCCTCACTTCCACCATCACCAGTCGTGTGACAAACCTCCAGGACGGGGGAAGGAGTATAAATTTCTGGCCAAGGTGTTGACTTAACAGGAGTATTCTTAAAGAAAATTCAAAAAAACTCCTCCTTATTCCCAGCTTGTGGTTTCGGTACAGGATAGGAGAAAGTATTCAATGTCGCTCAGACCCTCTACTTAATCCTTCCTCAAAGTGCTGTTGATAAAGTCTCTCCCCGCTGAATGATTCTTTCATCTGCCTCTGACATCCTTGAATCCATCCGCGATTAAAGTTTGACGTGCAGATAAAGTATTTGATTCAAGGGAGCAGATACAGTCTGGAGATTGTCTAGCTTTAAGGAGCTCTTTCTCACATTAGGAGGTTCATGCTTCGCTTCCAAACAGAGCTGGAATCAAGCGTACTTTCAATCAAAGACATAACAATGGTCCCAATAGATATGCTGGGGCAGAGTAAAGTATTTAATGATGCGAGAAGGCTTCCCCAACAAATCTACTATGGGGCAGCACGGTGGCACAGTGGTCGGCACTGCTGCCTCACAGCGCCAGGGTCCCAGGTTCGATTCCCGGCTTGGGTCACTTGGGTCTGTGTGGAGTTTGCACGTTCTCCCCGTGTCTGTGTGGGTTTCCTCCGGGTGCTCCGGTTTCCTCCCACAGTCTGAAAGACATGCTGGTTAGGGTGCATTGGCCGGAACAGGCGCCGGACTGTGGCGACTAGGGGAATTTCACAGTGTCTTCATTGCTGTGTTAATGTAATCCTTACTTGTGACCAATAAATAAACTTTATGAACTTTACTAGACCAAGAATGAGATTCTCTGGCCTCCCCTCAGTGTTTTTCTCAGCAACGGGAGATAGCGTGCTGTTTGTTGGTGGGGGGGGAGGGGTGGGGGGGGGGGGAATCCTCTGGTCCTCCCATCTCTTGTCAATGGGACAGGGGGTGGCATGAACGGCCAGAGAATTTCTGAACAACTCCACTAAAACCGAGCTCTGAATTTTTGTTCCTCTCCGACGGGTAATTTGGGCCCCAATCCCCAAACTGAGATCAGCAGACTCGCTCTCGGCCATAGATAACAGACCAAAAGTGTTAAATTGTGGGGACAGGTTGCAAAGACCTTGGGCGGTGGGGGGAAGTGGGGGCGGGTTTGGATCCGACTGGCTCGTCACGCTGGTGGATCGGTGTGGGCGAGCTGGTAAGATTGCGAGCGTGGTGAAAAACCGGGTTCGTGTGCCCAGTTTCCCGCCTCTCGCCCTGATACCGGCACTGAGATACTGGCCCTGAATGAATTGCCGACGGAATCTGGGCGGGAGGCTGATTTTAATATTTAAATCTGAATTTAAATATTATTAGTGAGCCGGGGCAGCAATCGTCCGGGCTCACTTGCCTTCGTGGCCTCGCTGGTGTAGGTCCTCGCCGGCAAGGATCACGTATGGTCCCTAGCAATGGTTAATTTGTATCCCCACAGTGCAGAAAGAGGCCATTTGGCCCATCGAGCCTGCACTGACTCTCTGAAAGAGCATCTTAGCCAGGACCAACCCCGCACCCCCCCACCAACCTACTGCCGTAACCCTACGCATTCACTATGTCTGATCCACCTAACCTAATCCTCTTTGGACACTAAGGGGCAATTTAGCATGGCCCAATCCACTTGACCTGCACAACTTTGGAGTGTGGGAGGAAACCGGAGCACCCGGAGGAAACCCACGCAGACACTGGGAGAAGGTGCAAACTCCACACAGACAGTGACCCAAAATATCATTAATTTGTTATTAGAGTGCAAAGCAGTTTACAGCCAATTAAATACATTTGAAGTGAAGTGTCCTCATTGTTGTAGTGAAGGCAATGTGGCCACCACATTGTGCACAGTAAGCATCAACCTGATAATAACCAGATAATCTTCTCTGGTAGTTTGGGTTGCAGGATTAATATTGGCCAGGGGACCAGATAAACTTCCCAATTCTTCCTCCGTGTGTTCTTTCTGTCCTCCTGGTTTAATGGCTCCTTTGCAGAGCGGCACTGTGCAGCATTGCCTCAGCACTCTGGGCTTGGAGTGAAACTCAAACCACCAAAATCTAACGAGAGTGATGCCAGCTTGAGCCGGGGCTGACTGATGAGTTTTAGCTCCTCGAGGAATCCAGGGATATGGGGAGTAGGATGAAGTTTGAGACAAGCTGTGATCATATTGGATGATAGAACATAGAAAAAATACAGCACAAACAGCCCCTTCGGCCCACAAGTTGCGCCGGTCATGTCCCTACCTACCTAGGCTTATGTATAGGCTTACCTATAACCCTCAATCCTATTAAGTCCCATGTACTCATCCAGAAGTCTCTTAAAAGACTGATGGAGTGGACTCAATGGGCCGAATGTCTATTCCTGTTCCTAACTCTTGTGAAAGTTACCTCGATTATATCAGTGCAACAGATGTGCCCTTTGCTCCAACGCGGCAGCGTATAGCTGCCAATTAATACCCTAAAGGGTTAAACCTTAGCTCTCCGCATTGAACTCATTTGTGAACCTTCTCCCTTAAGCAAGCAATATTTTCTGTCTGTTCAGTTAAAAAGTCAGGAATGGAATTAATAGGGAATAGGTTGTCCATCTTCAAAACCCAAGTAAGACTTGTACTTAGGTAGAATGTTCATCCATTCACAGATTGCCTTGTGACCTGTGCACTAGTAGTGATTGGTAATGGTAGGGAGGGCGCTGGAGCTGTCTCTCGTGTGGCTACAGGCGTGGCGTGTAAGAGAGGTTGAGCACCTTTGTATTAAACTGTTAAAGTTGTCGCGTGTGTCACCATTTCTGTACAAGTACACAACAACACAAGCAATACAAAGAAAGAAGCTGTGTTACACATACAGCGTTCTTCACAAATCCCCGGGACATGTCAAAGCATTCAGGCAGGCGTGTGATTATCATGGATGCCACGGTGGCGCAGTGGTTAGCACCGCTGCCTCATAGCTCCAGGGACCCGGGTTCGATTTCCGGCTCGGGTCACTGCCTGTGTGGTGTTTTGCAGGTTCTCCCCGTGTCTGTGTGGGTTTCGTCCAGGTGCTCCGACAGTCCAAAGACGTGCTGGTTAGGTGCATTGGCCATGCGAAGTTGCCCCTTCGTGTCCTGGGATGCGTAGGTTGGAGGGATTAGAGGGGTAAATATGTGGGATTACGAGGATAGGGCTTGGGTGGGATTGTTGTCGGTATAGACTCGATGGGCCGAAAGGCCTTCTTCTGCACTGTATGGTTTCTACCATTGTAATGTACAAATGTGATGCAGCAAATTTTGGAACATGAGAAGTCTGAGACGCGTGGCCTGGTAAGTCTAAGGCAGAAGTGTTGGAACGAAATCAGTTATGTAAAATCCGTGTTTCAATACAAAGATGGAATGAACTGCGCGGCATGACGCTGGGGAATTAACACTTTTGCTCCGGCTGATTTCAGCCTTTGATGTACTACAACCCTTGACATGCAGCTGTGCAACTCTCCACGGTTCAGGCTTTGGTTGGTATTAATCTTGGATGAATGGCTGGTAAAAATAGTCGCTGACCTTCCAACAAAAAGACAAACCCTTCGTTCTTATTATCCTGCCCCCTCAACCCACCCCCTAACCGACCGCAACCCCAAACTCGAAGGCAGCCAAGTGCAGCTGAATCAGGACCTGAAGGCATTCAGGACATTGCGGTATCTGCATGTTCTACATTGGTTGGTGTTAACAGTTTCTTCTTTGGTTTTCCAATTTCTTTGTGAAAAGCTAAACCATCCTTTTGTTTCCCGTACAGCCACAGACAAACAACAGCAAAAACAACATAGTCAGTGCCCCGAAGGAACCCTCTACAGCAACCACAATGGTACCTGCTGACTTCTTTTCATTACCTTGGCGTTGTAACTCTGCTTTGGTGCCGTCAAGATGTGTGTCTTGTGTTTATCTTTCCAGGGACAGTCCGGTTGGCCTGTCATTTTTTTATTTTCCATCTTTTTTTCTGGTTGTGTAATGATGGGTTAGACATTCCACCTTTCTTTTACGTGCCTGCCAGAAAATGACTGGTCGGCAATGTTCACCCGAGATCCGGAGCACATTCCCGCTCCACTGTTTTAAGACAAAAGGGTGGGATTTTCTTGCCTTGCTGGAAAATCCCGCCCGAGGTCAACGGATCTCTGCATGCTCCGTGTCCCGCCCGCTACGATTCCCCGTGGCGGGCGGGACGGGAAAATTCCACCCATTTTCACAAAAATGCTGCTGGAAATCTGAGATCCAAGACCGAAAGTGCTGGAAATGCTCAGCACATCTGGCGGCATCTGGTGAAAGAGGAGAGGAGTTAATGTTTCAGGTCAATGACCTACCGTCGGGACGCGAAGACGTTTGGGATCGAGAGCTTTTAAGGAAACACAGACCCAGGGATGTGGGGGTCTAGAAAGGAATAAAAGGGGGTTCAATGACTGGTGGTGCAAGGCAAAAAGATGAGAATGAGACAAATAACGGAAGGATGGGCCCAGAGGAGGCATAAGTTGTTTAAGAGAATAGTGAGGAGGGCAACATGGAAAATCTGGCAAAGCAGAGAGGGTTGGTTTGATCGGGGAATGCGGCCAAAGGAAGTCAGGTCAACCCCATGGGTGCGGCCTACCCTCGTGTATCGCTTAGGGATCCCCATCCTGAACAGCAGCCCACACCTCTTCATTCCCAGCGGTCTCCCATTACCAGAAAACAGGGGCAATGGAAAGTTGGTCAGACTGTATCTGGTGATGGTTAACCCTTCCATTAAAGTCAGACAGAGGAATGTGATACAGTTGTGTGAAGTACTTATACACCAAGAGCAGGGATAGTAAGATCCAGCCAAATCTTTCCACAGAGGAGAATGTTGAAAGGAAGGTAGTCGGAAACATTTTCAACCCTGCGTTGTTTACTCTCCAAGTACAATAAAAGTTCATACAGGTACAAGCAGATAAAAAGACAACACCCCAACATGTTTTGACTATGTTGGCCATTTAGAGACAAGCATGGGAAGTAACCTTATAATTATAGAATCATAGAATCTTACAGTACAGGCCATTCAGCCCATCGAGTCTGCACCGACCACAATCCCACCCAGGCCCTATCCCCATAACCCCATGCATTTACCCTAGCTAGTCCCCCTGACACTAAGGGTCAATTTAGCACGGCCAATCCACCTAACCCGCACATCTTTGGACTGTGGGAGGAAACCGGAACACCCGGAGGAAACCCTCGCAGACACGAGGAGAATGTGCAAACTCCACACAGTATATAATCTAGGGAATACCCTAGTGATCACTTAACGCACTAGTATGAAGTACTTCTGTCCACTAGAGTAAGAGATTCTAATCCATTTAAAATAAATGTCTCCATCAAAATAATAGGCAGAAGGTTTTCATAAGCATGCTCTTTGTAATTTTTTTGGCCTTTTTTTTATTGGTACAGTATAGCTGCAATCTTCTTGAAGCAAATATAATCCAAATGCGATGCGTTTCCACTCTGCGAAAGGCATTTTGTTATTTTCTTTACTCGATGGGAAGAGCATAACGTATTATTTTTTAAAACCCTAAACTAAGTTGGAATGGAACAGAAGTCAGTCAGCACTTGAAATGAATAGTTCATGAATGAGCAATTCAACAGGAAGCAATCTAAACATTAATGTACCGTTCTCTTTTAGATGCCAGTTTCTCTACTGAGCATTCCTATCATTCCTTGGTTTTATTTCAGATTTGCAGAACTCATGGGGTTTTGTTTTCCTTCTAGAATTTAACCTCAATCTGCCTTCAAGGAACAAGGAGAAGTACAGTACAGGAACAGGCCCTTCGGCCCTCCAAGCCTGTGCCAATCATGATGCCCTAACTAAACTTAAAAAAAACCTTCTGCCCTTACTGGGTCCGTATCCCTCTATCCCCTTCCTATTCATGTACCCGTCCAGATGCCTCTTAAATGTTGCTAATGTCTCTGCTTCCACCACCTCCTCTGGCAGCGCGTTCCAGGCACCCACCACTCTCTGCATGAAAAACCTTCCCCCGCACATCTCCCTTAAACTTTCCCCCCTCTCACCTTGAACTTGTGCACCCTTGAATTGACACTTCCACCCTGGGGAGAAGCTGACTATCCTGACTATCTGACTATCCATCCCGTCTATGCCTCTCAATTTTGTAGACCTCGATCAGGTCTCCCCCTCAGCCTCCGTCATGGAGCATCTTCAGATAACAAGGAGGGATGCTGTTTAATTTGGTTATTATTCCCATATCTTCCAACCGGGCCGGTGGCAATTGCCAAGAGTCTATGGATCTACAGTAAATGCAAGCAGGCTTTTTCCGCTGAGGCGAGGGGAGAAAAAAACCAGAGGGCATGGGTTAAGGGTGAAAGGAGAAAAGTTTAAAGGGAATATTAGGGGGGGCTTCTTCACGCAGAGAGTGGTGGGAGTGTGGAATGAGCTGCCGGATAAAGTGGTAAATGCGGGGTCACTTTTAACATTTAAGAAAAACTTGGACGGGTTCATGGATGAGAGGGGTGTGGAGGGATATGGTCCAAGTGCAGGTCAGTGGGACTAGGCATAAAATGGTTCGGCACAGACAAGAAGGGCCAAAAGGCCTGTTTCTGAGCTGTAATTTTCTATGGTTCTATGGATCCAGAGCAGATATGGGCACCTCTGCTGAGTGGTCACCTCGGCCATCACTGTTCTGGGATTTCATAGTTGTGTAGGGTTAGTGATCTGTAGCTGAAGGATGGAAGGATTAGCAGTGAACTTCTCAAGCCAGTCGCCCAGTGCCTAGCTCAGTGGTGGGCAACCTGCAGGCTGGGGGCCACATGCGGCCCATCTGAGTTCTGAGTGTGGCCACGAGACAGTTTGTTAACCGTTGCCCGAATACAGGGTTGGCACTTTCTGCTGATTTCCGTCCGTGTAGTTTTTTTTTCCTATCAGTGACTGAAGTGATTCGCACGTAAAGAAAGGGCGAGTAAAGTGAGGTGGGTGCTGATTGCTCACAACACTGACTGTGAGAGCCGTGCGCTCCCTCTGGGTCCAAAGTATAAATATTTATTTTGCTTTTACCATAGAATAGAAAGAATAGATCATAGAATCCCTACAGTACAGAACAAGGCCATTCAGCCCATTGAGTCTGTACCGACCACAATCCCACCCAGGTCCTATTCCCGTAATCCCACACATTTACCCTAGCTAGTCTCCCTGACACTAAGGGGCAATTCAGCATGGCCAATCAACCTAACCCGCACATCTTTGGAGTGTGAGAGGAAACCGGAGCACCCGGAGGAAACCCACACAGACACAGGGAGAATGTGCAAACTCCGCACAGATGGTGACCCAAGCTGGGAATCGAACCCGGGTCCCTGGCGTTGCGAGGCAGCAGTGCTAACCACTGTGCCACCCACTTGAAGTTGATGAGAATTCTGCTAATATAAAAATGATGAAGCATTTTCTATAATTCGTTCCAAAATATTTGGCGTGTATTAAATGTATTTAATCCTATTCACGGGGTCAAGGTTAGTGAACAAGCCTGATTTCAATCTTGTGGTCCATTGAGATGAAGGAGGGCCACTCATGCTGCCCACTCACTAGCCGAGGTTGCCCATCACTGGCCTAGAGATTGAAGGTTCAATGTTTCTAGGGAGATTGTTACATCGTTAATACTAATTTTGCCATTTTGATGCTTCTTTTCCTGCACACTAGCATTACTGTAAAAAGGGATCGATTAATGCGTATTAAAGCTTATCTGTTGTAGTTTTATTCCTGTCATTAAAAAACTAAGGCAGATGTCACTGAACGTTGGACTGAAGGATTTATCCATTAAATCTCCTTTTTTTTGCTGTCTTATCTACTCAGGAACCACAGACAACAGTAGTCCATAATCCCACAGATGGCATTAAGGTACCAGTTTGAAATCAGTTGTTCATGAAAACTGTTCACATGTTTGAAATTCCTGGAATGTGTTTGTGTTTACAGGCCTTGCCGTTTCTTGTTGAAATTGGAACAGTATCTGTGACGGGTTTTTAAGGGGTCTAACTTCAAAAAGCAGGTTTCAGAGATGCCACCTTCCTCACCCTGTGTAAAATGGACAGATTTACCTCCACTGCACCTTCACTTGCAACTTGACATTCCACGGCTTTACCGTCGCTGAATCCCCACCCCCAACACTGTCACCATCCTAGGAGTTACCATTGACCAGAAACTGAACTGGAGCAATGATATAAATGTGACTACAAGAGCAGGTCAGAGACTGGGAATCCTGCGGTGAGTAACTCACCTACTGACTCCCCAGTGCCTGTCCACTGTCTACAAGGCACAAGTCAGGAGTGTGATGGAATACACTCCCCTTCCCTGCCTGAGTGCAGCTCCAACAACACTCAAGAGGCTTAACACCATCCAGGACAAAGCAACCCATTTGATTGGCACCCCATCCACAAATATTCCCTCGGTCTACCATCGACACACAGTAGCATTAACATGTGTGCCATCTGCAGGTCTCCTCCGGGTGCTCCGGTTTCCTCCCACACTCCAAAGTTGTACAGATCAAGTGGATTGGCCATGCTAAGTTGCCTCTTACTGTCCAAAGAGGTCGATCGGACATAGTAAATGCACAGGGTCATTGCAATAGGTTGGGGAGGTGGGTGCTCCTGGCTAAGATGCTCTTTCAGAGAGTCGGTGCAGACTCAATGGGCCGAATGGCCTCTTTCTGCACTGTAGGTATTCTATAGTTCTATTCTATGGTTCTAAAAGCAACATTGTTTTTTGAAAAGTTTAGTGTAACTAAAGGTTCTGTCCTGGCTTGAACTATTACGATAAGAAGTTTAACAACACCAGGTTAAAGTCCAACAGGTTTATTTGGTAGCAAATGCCACTGCAAATGCTACCAAATAAACCTGTTGGACTTTAACCTGGTGTTGTTAAACTCCTTACTGTGTTTACCCCAGTCCAACGCCAACATCTCCACATCTTGAACTATTATGCCCAATTCTAGACATCAAACTTCAGGAAGGATGTCAAGGCCTGAGAGAGCGTACAGAGGAGATTTACTAGACTGGTACCAGGGAGTATGTGGACCTGTTGGAGAAGCTGGAATTGTTATCTGGGTCAAGAAGGTCAAGAAGTGGTTGGCACTGCTGCCTCTCAGTGCCAGGGACCTGGGTTCAATTCCGGCCTTGGGTCACTGAGTGCCAGTAGTATGGCACTCAGTGACTCTAGTATGCCTCGATTTGCTAACTATTTTTAAAGAGGGGTTTAAATGTGTATGGAGTTTGCACATTCTCCCCGTCTCGGCGTGGGTTTCCTACGGGTACTCCGGTTTCCTCCCACATTCTGAAAGACGTGCTGGTTAGGTGCATTGACCCGAACAGGCGCCAGAGTGTGGCGACTAGGGGAAATTTCACAGTGGCTTCATTGCAGTGTTAATGTAAGCCTTGTGATGAATAAATAAACTTTAACTTTAACTTTTTACTTTTGAAAGTGTAAGGGTGCCAGATCAGAAACCCCAGACTATTAAGCCAGACAATTTTTCTATTTTGGTGTAAATGTGAGGAAAAGATGCTTTGACCCAGGGGTGATTCCACGAACAAATTAGGGATCTTTTTATCAAAACAAGCTTTATTCATAACACAGTTTAAGTATAACTCTAACAAGATAAAACAGTTTAACTCTTGACCATTGAAAAATATTTAAACATGCAAAGAAACAAACTCTTAACTTCTAACTTATTGCTATTCAGTTCCAATTAATCAGAATTTCTCTTACACATTTAAACCCCTCTTTAAAAATAGTTAGCAAATCTAGGCATACTCGGGTTAACTGCTTTGGAGCTTTCAATTGGGTCTTTTCAGAGAAAGAGAGAGAGCCTCCAAGCTTCTGTCTTTCACCAGCTCCAGGCAGCAACTGCTCTTTTTTAAAAAATGAAAATGAAACGGCTTTTCTGCTACAAGCCAAACTCCTCCCATTTATAGTATCACATGATTCTATACTTGTATGCATAACTCACCTTTTAATTTAATTGAAAACACCCAATTAAACCTTCTGCTAAATGAACACTTACATGACTAAAATGGGTAATTATCCTGCTTTCTCAGCATCTGCTGCATTCCCACCAGATAAACCGATTGCTTTTAACAAAACACTGCCTTTTATAGCAGTCCCCACTTAAACATAGAATATTAATAGCACAGTATCGTCACAAAAGGAAATTGAATGGGCAGTTGAAGGGGAAAATTTTGCAAGGTCATGGAAAAGGAGCAGAGAGCTGGGATAGATAACTGGATATCAGAAAGAGCCTGGCACAGGCATGATGGGCCAAGTGGCCTCCTCCTGTGCTACATGAATGAATGCAATGCTTCAATTGTACCGTTATCTAGGATTAATGATGAATGCCTTAAGTGCTGAGGCCAGATTGATGGCACCAGGCCGTTTTATCTAATGTTGTTTAGTCAGCACCTTGACCACCCTCAATGATAATCCTAAATTTAGTGGCAAGCATGGGTTACAGAGTGAAAGCTCAGTATTGCAGATATAACACTCAGTGCCAGTAGCAGTGGTGAATCAATGGAATTGAAGTTGGTAAAGCATCTATTTTACTCGAAGAGTTTCAATCTGGCATCATGGTTAAATACAGTAAAATCCCAATTGAGGCAGATCCAAGGGAATCTGTCTCCAGGTTAGTGTTAAGTGGAGCTTTGTGATCTCCAAGGAGGCCCTACTCCCACTCAAATCCATCCCTCCAACTGGACATGCCTACAAACACAGCCTCTGTCAAAAACGACAGATTCAGATGCTGAATGAAGACAGAGTTAAGCAGGGAATGTGTGAGAAAGCCTTTATTCAACTTGTCTGCACCTTACAATAGCTTGACCTTGCAAAGAAGTTGGGAGTTTTGCATTGAAACATGCCGAGAGTTCACTTTGGAAAAGCTCCATGGTCACTTTCTGCTCAGCGTTCTGACTTTGGACACTGTCCACTTTTTCATTAATGCAGTCAAAATATTTCTGTTGCCAGTGTGAGATTCTGAAGCATCTCCATGGCCTTTGCAGTATTACCTGGGGAAACAGGGCAGGCAAGTGGGCAGGTGTTCCTTCGACTCGTCCAGTCACTGGCCTCCT
This sequence comes from Mustelus asterias, assembly GCF_964213995.1. NCBI lineage: Eukaryota > Metazoa > Chordata > Chondrichthyes > Carcharhiniformes > Triakidae > Mustelus > Mustelus asterias. The sequence continues at coordinate 9,828,175 of NC_135828.1, read as the reverse complement.
CCGGCTCCTCAGTTAAAGAATGTGCTTCATCTACGATGGCATTGTCTGCCATTCCCATCATGCAGCATACAGTATCGTCCATGTCCCTGTAAGGGTTGGCTCTGCTGGATGGTCCATGCCAGTCTCCTGCAGGCGAGCGCAAAGTACCTCGCCATGGGGTTGCTTGGCCTCCTTGTTCTCGATGTCTGTTGCGGTCGTAACCTGTTTGAAGCCAGTGTGAAGGAAGCAGTTAGCAATTGTGGCTTCCATCACGGTCATCCTCACCTCCTTCAGCATGGTCTCTGTTGGATTATTGTTTTTTTTATTCATTTGTGGGACATGGGGCGTTGCTGTCTGGCCAGCATTTATTGCCCATCCCTAATTGCCCTTGAGAAGATGGTGGTGAGCTGCCTTCTTGAATCACTGCAGTTCACATTCTGTGGGTTGATCCACAATGCCATTAGGGAGGGAATTCCAGGATTTTGACCCAGTGACAGTGAAGGAACAGCCGATATATTTCCAAGTCAGGATGATGAGTGGCTTGCAGGGGAACTTGCAGGTGGCGGTGTTCCCCACGTATCTCATAGAAACCCTACAGTGCAGAAGGAGGCCATTCGGCCCATCGAGTCTGCACCGACCACAATCCCACCCAGGCCCTACCCCCACATATTTACCCACTAATCCCTCTAACCTACACATCTCAGGGGCAATTTTAACCTGGCCAATCAACCTAACCCGCACATCTTTGGACTGTGGGAGGAAACCGGAGCACCCGGAGGAAACCCACGCAAACACGAGGAGAATGTGCAAACTCCAGACAGACAGTGACCCGAGCCGGGAATCGAACCCGGGACCCTGGAGCTGTGAAGCAGCAGTGCTAACCACTGTGCTACCGTGCCGCCCAAGTAGTATCTGCTGCCCTTGTCCTTCTAGATGGCAGCGGTTGTGAGTTTGGAAGGTGCTGTTTAAGGATCTTCGGTGAATTGCTGCAGTGCATCTTGTAGATAGCACACACTGCTGCTACTGAGCGTTGGTGATGGAGGGAGTGGGTGTTTATAGATGTGGTGCCAATCAAGAGGGCTGCTTTGTCCGGGATGGTGTCGAGCTTCTTGAGTGTTGTTGGAGCTGCTCCCATCCAGGCAAGTGGGGAGTGTTCCATCACACTCCTGACTTGTTCCTTGTAGATGGTGGATAGGCTTTGGGGAGTCAGGAGGTGAGTTACTCGCTGCAGTATTCTGCTCCTCATCAGTCACCTCGATAAACTGAGAGATCGTCTGTTGTCAGTAGTGGGTTTCCGGGATCCTAATCATCCTCCGATCCATTGGTTGGAGTTTAACAGTGGTGTTGGGAAACAAGATGCAAGTTTGATACTCTGGAGGCCAGTGTTGGGTGCACAGGGAGTTGGCTGTAATGATGACAATCTTCCTTTTCTTTCCCCGATGCGTTTCGCCTCCTTTCCCTGATCCAACCCTCAAAACTGCTGGAGCGCATTCAAGCAGTTTCATTAACTTCGTACTGCATGGATAGCGTCTTAACATTTGCGAAGCCATGTGGCTTCTTGGACAACTTTCTGGTGCAAACCATGGCAGTGACATGTTCCTTACTCAGTTTTCCACATTATGTCTTCCATCTTTAAACATCAAAGAATGGTCTGGCAAAAGATAGTCCGGTTTCATCCACATTAAAGACGTCTCATGGTCCATACATGTTCAAAATCTAGGAGAGTCCATTTTGGTGCCAATCATCTGTCATTGTTGCCATAACCACTGTTATAACGCAGAAGTTAATCCCCTTTACCTCGCCTCGTAATCTGGTAAACGTGTTTGGGAAGATGTTAACTCTTCTACATTAACATTTAGAGGTTCATTAACATGAAGATCTGACACTCACTTTAAGTGAATAATTAACAAGTTATTTTATTTAACTAACCAAAACTTTAACTAAACAAGTAACATATTAATTAAAGGATGGCTCGACTGAAATGCTGTTCAAATAAAGACAAGGACCATTCAGTACCAAAAGAGTAATAGCAGAATCTTAGTCACTCTCAATAAAACTATATACAACCAAGTCTGATGGCTTGGAAAAGATTTGGATAAAGGGTCATCTGGACTCGAAACATCGGCTCTTTTCTCTCCTTACAGATGCTGCCAGACCTGCTGAGATTTTCCAGCATTTTCTCTTTTGGTTAAAAGTTTTGGAGTTTTGTTCTGGTGATTTCTCTGTAAGGTCTTTCTGACTTGATATCCTGTTGTTGGATAGATGGAGAATTCTCTTCAGAGAGAGTTCTTTTAGCTGGCAGGGTGGAGAACCGCCCCAGAGATGACCTTCTCAGCTGAGCTCACTAACTGAACTGGAGTCACTGAAGACAGGCAGTTGAATTCCTATATTTATGTTCTTGATGATCTGTGTATTTTCTATATCAGGATTGGATTGATGTTGACAGCAAAAGCAAAATTTAAGTTTGATCGGTTCCTTTGAGCTGAGTGTCTCCTTTTAAACTGATAGGCTGTTAGCTGAGTGTCTTCTTTAATCCAATATGCTATCAAAATGCAACTGCCTGCAAAGTCTGTCACCAAGGCAACCCTGATGCTTGGTCCTGGTTACGATTGTTGCAACCTATGTACCCTGTATTTTAAACATTCAAGCTTTTAAAGGCACTGTTGTCCTCCTTCTGGTATTTTACAATCTTTACAAGCCGCCTTTACATCTTTACAAGCTCCACTTCATAACACCGCCATCCCTCACCGAGTGGAAGACAATGTCGTCTTGAATAGTTCCACCCATTCGTCACCCGCAGGTGAACTCCACGTAGCTTCTTGGCCAGAGCTACTCCCTCTTTGCTGCAGGATTGGACCGGAGGTGAGAGTGTTCTCTCTCGGGCTGCCTCGAACCACGTTGACAGAGCTTCTTCAGTGTCAGGATGGGTAGCTGTTCTTCCCTTGCAGGAGAGATAGTGCCAGCTTGTTGAACTCTTCCAAGGTTTTCGCCTCGTTTCGTATTGATGGATAGACGTGATGGTGGAGTGTCTCACCCCTCCGCGATGTCCCCTTTCCACTTTACCCCACAGTTTTCCACTTGTTCCAGCTTCACCCTCTCTCCGATCGACAACACTTTTTCAACTTCCTCTCAGGCTTAGCCGTACTCAAGGGCCTAACACTTCCTCCCATGGGGAGATCTCAGTGTCAGATGGTGGCTTGCCCAGCTGACTGCGATTTTGTGCTCTTGCGCGGTCTAACTCGATTGATCAGAGCAGAGTTGGGTGACAGGCATAGCTAAATCCGGCTAATTTGTAGTTACCGTTGCTGAATCTCAGTTTGTCACGGGCATAGTTCCATAGGATTTGCTGCTCTCTGGCACGAATGGGTGACAACTTCAACATAACGTGAATCTTGTGTCATCCAAGTTTGACTCATTGCCATTTCACTGCAGTTAAATATCCACGGGCTACGGTAACCATGGAGCTTGAGGTCTTAACTAGTGAGAGCGTGAGTTATTTTAATCTATTTTTTTCCTGTCATAATTGCAAGCATCAAGGAGCAGTCAAACTGTAGAGTTCCACACTCTGGCGTTCCGAATAAATAATGCAATAAGGGTGGGAAATAAATGGATTCCATTATCTGTATGAAATGAACTGCCACAATATTGTACCTACTCTTTTGAAAAATGTGTTCTGTTTTGTATCACAAATGGGGGATTATTTTTGTATCTGATCCTGAGAAAGGCAGACACATCTACCATCCAACCAAAATTCCCAAAGAAGGTGGTGAGGGATTATGCCATCGACCTCTCCAACCCTGTGATAATAGACCATAAGACGTCAGAGCAGAATTAGGCCACTCGGCCCATCGAGTCTGCTGCGCCATTCAATCATGGCTGATATTTTTCTCATCCCCATCCCACTGCCTTTCCCCCATAACCCCTGATCCCCTTATTGATCAAGAACCGATCTATCTCTGTCTTAAAGACACTCAGTGACCTGGCCTCCATAGCCTTCTGCGGCAAAGAGTTCCACAGGTTCACCACCCTCTGGCTGAAGAAATTCCTCCTCCTCTCTGTTTTTAAGGATCGTCCCTTGAGCCTGAGCCTACAATGGTGTCAAGTAGAATGAAGTTGTTCTTTCCATTGACTCAGTGACAATGGTGGAACGAGGATGTTGGTCCAAGTTGGGATGGTGTCTGACGGGGGAAGGTGTGCAGTTGAAGGCATGGTGGCCACAGTGGTTTGCACTACTGCCTCACAGCGCCAGGGACCCGGGTTCAATTCCGCCCTTGGGTGACTCTCCGTGTGGAGTTTGCACGTTCTCCCCGTGTCTGCGTGGGTTTCCTCCCGGTGCTCCGGTTTCCTCCTACAGTTCAAAGATGTGCGGATTCTCTGATCTCATCCGTGGCCGCACTCCGGTGCAATTCCGAACGGAGAATGTGACGTTCCAGCTGTAATGACTTCAATCAGGCCATTGAGGTTGGCCTATTGGAATATGAACTCCCCAATTAAGGATCCAATTGATGGGCCAACCAGGGAATCTTTGCCTTGTACTTTACCGTGAGTGTCAATTCCTCTGACACCCCCGGAGATAGACTGCTAACTATTAGCACTCTGGGCGGAATTTTACCAGCATGTCCGCCCGAGGTTCGTACGATCCTTCCCGAGGCCAATAGAGAATACCGGAATCGGGGCGGGATGCCGGTAAAATTCCGGCCTCTGTGTACTGCTGTTAGAGTTTGTAAATAAAGGGATTTTGGTGAAGGGACTTCTGCCTCTGAAGACTTATTACTTCAACCAAAACTCCATTCAGTTTCAGCAGGACTGGAGGATCCCAGCCTCGAATGAGGATGGACGTTTTTAAGAGTGTGGTTAGCCAGCAGAATGCTGAATTGAAGTTAGAACACCATTTACTTGGAGAAAAGAAACAGCATTGACTTCCTGGGCTAAACCCAATCGATGAAATAAGACAACATCATTAACATAAATGTACTGAGGAGTTTGACAGGAGCGGTGTCAAATAAAATTTGTCACTGAGCCACATATGGAGGTATTAGTTCAGGTGACCAAGAGCTTGGTCAAGGAGGTTGATTTCAAACGTCTTAATAGAGGGAAGTTTTTTTTTAAAGTTTATTTATTGGTTTCACAAATAGGCTTACATTAACACTGCACTCCAAGCCACTCGCCATCCTGGCTTGGAAATATATCACTCACCTGATGAAGGAGCAGCGCTCCAAAAGCTCGTGATTCCAAATAAACCTGTTGGACTTTAACCTGGTGTTGTGAGACTTCTTACTGTGCCCACTCCAGTCCAACGCCGGCATCTCCACATCATGGAAATATATCGGCCGTTCCTTCGCAGCCGCTGGGTCAAAATCCTGGAATTCCCTCCCTAACGGCATTGTGGGTCAACCCACAGCACGTGGACTGCAGCGATTCAAGAAGGCAGCTCACCACCACCTTCTCAAGGGCAACTAGGGATGGGCAAAAAATGCTGGCCTAGCCATGTCCCACGAATGAATTTTTAAAAAACTGAAGTTACTGTGAAAATCCCCTAGTTGCCACACTCCAGCATCTATTCGGGTACACTGAGGGAGAATTTAGCACGGCCAATGCACCTAACCAGCTCATCTTAGGAACTGTGGGAGGAAACCGGAGCACCCGGAGGAAACCCACGCAGACACAGGGAGAACGTGCAGACTCAGCACAGACAGTGACCCAAGCTGGGAATTGAACCCAGGTTCCCTGGCGCTGTGAGGCAGCTGTCCAACCACTGTGAAGAGGGGGAAGGGAGGAAATTCTGGCGTTTGGGGCCAAGACAACTGAAGATGGAGCAATAAAAATAGAGAATGTGTCATGAGTGCGATTAGATGAGTGCAAATCTTGCAGGGTTGTGGTGTTGGCAGAGATGGGGGCAAGCAAAGGCCATGGAGCGATTTGAAAACTAGGACGAGAATTTTTACGTCAAGACATTGCTTGACTGGGTGGGAGTCAATGTAAGTCAGCGAGCATGGTAGACTTGTTGCTGCTTCCCCAGTGATAAAGCCTCCCTACCAACGCTTAAAAAAAGTGGTAATACGTATTAAACTTAAAGGGTGGTTATGGGTTCAGCGCTCTGAAGCCATAGTAAAAGAACATCCATTAAGATACATTAGCTCCAGCAGAAGCAGCATTATTCACCCAGGTGTATAACTGCGTGTAACAGCTTACATCCCAACACAATTGTCATAGAGACGAGCACGCTGCTTTTGGATGTTTTCTTCGGCGAAAGTGCTAATTTGCCAAAAGAAAAAGCCTTTGAATTGAATTAGGAAATTACACGTGGGGATAATGTGTTTTGAAATTCAGCAAACATCGATATTGTAGAATTCTGTGTTTCTTATGTGCTTTGAGACACTTTTACAACCTACACCGGATCTGCCAGGTGGTAAAGTTTTGAATTTAATGTAATGTCGATTGTGCTGAGTGCATTTGCATTCGTTTAGAGATCTGTTCCTTGCAGATGTTTCCCCTACAGGCCTGCTTTATTAATGCATTCCTCCCGCATCTCGAAGCCTTGCATTCCTGGAGGCCTGACTGTTGCGAGGATTGGGAGCATTTGCCATATGTTTAGGGGCTATTGGGGTCCTTTTAAATGCAGCCCCGATGACGTGGTTCGTTCTTTCAGTGACCAGTTCAAAACTGAACGTATGGGCTGGACTTCAGATGAGACATTAAATCCGCGTCCAGTCTGCCCTCTCAATTAGATGCAATGATTCCATGGCACTTACTTTGAAGAAGGGCTGTGGAGGCAGTGGCGCAGTGGTACTGTCACTGCACTGATAACCCAGAGATCTAGGGTAATGCTCTGGGGACCCAGGTTCAAATCCCATGATTGCAGATTGTGAAATTGGAATTCAATTTTTTAAAAACCTGTAATTAAATGTCTAATGATGACCATGGAATAGTTGTCGATTGTTGTAAAACCTATCTGGTTCACTAATAAGGAAGGAAAGCTGTCATCCTTACCTGGTCTGGCCAACATGTGACTCCAGAGCCACAGCAATGTGGTTGACTCTTAAAAGTGCCCTCTGAAATGGCCGAATGAACCACTCAGTTCAAGGACAGTTAGGGATGGGCAACAAATGCTGGCCCAGCCAGCGATGCCCATATCCCGTGAATGAATTTTTAAAATCCTAAGACGAAGAGTCATCCAGACTTGAAACGTTGGCTCTATTCTCTCTCCACAGATGCTGTCAGATCTGCTGAGATTTTCCAGCATTTTTTGTGGAAAAACAAATCTATACCCTGGTCAACATTTAAGTTACAACCAACATCAGTAATGCACTTTACCCGGTTATTATCGTAATGCTGCTTGTGGGAGCTTGCTGTTTGTAAATTGGCAAACTTTACCACAACGGTGACCATGTTTCAGAGGCATTTCATTGCTTGTAAAGTGCTTGGAGACGTCCTGAGGTTATGGACGGCGCTTTATGAATGCAAATCCTATTCTTTCAACGTTATTGCCTCCCTAGACCTGTTGTCTGTGAAGGCCAGTGAACAATAAGAAGTCTCCCAACACCAGGTTAAAGTCCAACAGGTTTATTTGGAATCACAAGCTTTCGGAGCACTGCTCCTTCATCAGGCAACTCACCTGATGAAGGAGCAGTGCTCCGAAAGATTGTGATTCCAAATAAACCTGTTGAACTTTAACCTGGTGTTGTGAGACTTCTTACTGTGCCTCACCGCAGTCCAACGCCGGCATCTCCATGTCAAGGCTAATGAAGCCAAGGAACTGTGTTTAGAGGAAGATACGAGTTCTGTGCATCCGTTTGAAGTGTGACCCAAAACTGGTGCAAACCGATTGTGGCCAGCATATGCACCATGTGTCTGCATGTCGCCTCTGTGTCTTCTTTCACCGTTCCTTCCAATTCGCCTCCTCTCTCTAATGGGAAAGGTGCTGATCACGGTTCTACCCACGCTGGCTAAAAGCAAAGAGCTGGTGTCTAAGATGGGCAGAAAGTATCAAAAATCATGGCTGCTGAAGAATAATAACTTACTGGTCGCCTGTCTTCCTTGGGTTACTGAGTGTGCGAGCAAGTCCACATGTGAAACATGTCCACATATCCAGCAGCTCCTTGGGCTCTTGTCCGGGAGTGATACCCTGCCCTTGGAAATAAGTAAAAGTGTTGGCAAAAAAAGTTACCCAGCGATTCCCATCCATCTTCACGAAGACTCCATTATAGCAAATATTTTCAGAGGACAATCTGTAAACAGTTCTGTTTGACCTGAGACATCTCTGGAGATGAACCAGTGTTGCAGACACTGAGGTGGGGGTGGGGGGTGGGGGAAGGGGTGCACATCGTTATTACAATAATGTTTCAAATGCACCTTGAAAATAGCCCGAGAAACTAAAACCCTGGTTTTGTTTTAAGCTGTAATCATTATTTTAGAGGACAATGCTTTTCATGTTTTTGAAGATAATCGCAGGATTTTTGCAAAAAGGTTTGTTGGCAGGGATATTTCCCCGAGTTATATTCTCCCCACCAATAGCAATTTGCTACAAGCCTTTAACTAATGGCCCTCAATGTTCTTTGCAAAATGACAGGAGGCTGAGATGATTTAGAAGTGTTTACTGCTGACAACCTCAACAATAAAAGAGCTACAGCTCCCTCCGGCAAATCTCGAGAACAGTAACTCTCCACGCGTCGTTGGAAGAGAGCAGCTGCTTACTGAAAGCACACTGACGCAGTGGATCAGATGGACTGCAGCCTGCGACTTGTGTTACACAGGCTGGCTCTGTACCAGAGCACTGTCATTACACTGGCTACAGTGGTGATGCAGGCATCTGCATTATTTATATTATTATACACTCGTGGGACATGGGCATCGCTGGCTGGGCCAGCATTTATTGCCCACCCCGAGTTGCCTTTGGAGGGCAGTTGAGAGTCAACCACATTGCTTCTGGTTCTGGAGTCACATGTAGGCCAGACCAGGTAAGGACATAGAATCCATAGAATCCGACAGTGTAGAAGGAGGCCATTCGGCCACTGACCACAATCCCACTCAGACCCTACACCCATAACCCCATACGTTTACCCCAACTAGTCCCCATGATACTATGGGGCAATTTAGCATGGCCAATCCACCTAACCCGCACATCTTTGAATGGCAGATTTCCTTCCCTAAAGGACATGAGTGAACCAGATGGGTTTTCCAACAATCGACAATGGTTTCATGGTCATCAACCGATTCTTAATTCCAGATAATTTTTATTGAATTCAAGTTCCACCACCTGCCATGGCGGGAATTCGAACCCGGGTCCACGGGACATTAGCTGATAATACCAGTAGGCTATCACCTCCCCTATTTTCATCCACAACCAGCTCTGGTTAAGATTATTTCTGTTGTGGGCTTGGAAGGGTGAGTGGGGGGGAGGGGATTTCCCCTTAATATCAGGGGGATTGACAGGGTAAATATGTGGGGTTATGGGAATAGGGCCTGGGTGGGATTGTTGTTGGTGAAGACTCGTTAGGCTGAATGGCCTCCTTCTGCACTGTAGGATTCTATGATTCTGTGATTCTATGATCCCAGTATGTTGCACTTTTCCCAAAGCTTTCCTGCGCGGTTTGACTCCGGGTGACTTGAGGTTCTCCGCTGAATTGGAGCTCCCAACAACCAACCTAATGGTGTTGGATTTATTTATTTTAGTGGTGACACAGTAGGCTTACATTAACACTGCAATGAAGCTGCTGTGAAAATCCCCTAGTCGCCACACTCCGGCGCCCGTTCGGCTACACTGAGGGAGAATTTAGCACGGCCAATGCACCTAACCAGCACGTCTTTCGAACTTTGGGAGGAAACCAGAGCACCCGGAGGAAACCCATGCAGACACGGGGAGAACGTGCAGAGTCCACACAGACAGTGACTCAAGCCGGGAATCGAACCCGGGTCCCTGGCGCTGTGACACAGCAGTGCTAACCGCTGTGCCACCTGGATTAAAAGTGACAGCTTTAGCCATTTGTGGCTACTGATTGCACAGTTTCTGTGTTGCCTTTGTCACAAACAGCACCAGCAGCAGAACTTGTCGGGACTTTGGAGGTGTGACGTGAGAATTGGTTTTCGAGTGGAGAGCTTGAATTTTCACACGTTTGAACCACTTTGAGAAAATTTGCTTTCTCCTGGGAGGATATGATTCGTCACAGCGTGCGTACAGTTTTGCTAAGACCTGGAAGACCGCACAATTGGTGTGAAATGCTGTCACCCCTCAGGTTTCACATGCCTTGTGCGTTTTGAGTGGTTACAGAGTAGTCCTCGTTGTAGGCATGGCAACCCGCAAAGGTTGCGGAAAGTGGCTGCTGTAGGGACAACCTTTGCTCATTCCCAGAACACCAGGCAGTGAGTGGCCCCTCCGGAGATCTTGAGCTCAACTTCACCCAACTCTTGAATGTATCTAGCCAAATTCAAATTGTGCGAAAACTCGATGGAAAGGACATCGCAAGATCCAATTGGGAAGGGAATTAAAAAATTCAACAAACTCCCAAATTTGAACTCCAAATCATGAGAGGAATGAGCAATATTTCATAGAATCCCTACAGTGCAGAAGGAGGCCATTTGGCCTATCGAACCTGCACCAACAACAATCCCACCCAAGCTCTAACCCCGCAATCCATGTATTTACCCTGCTGATCCCCATGACACTAAGGGTCAATTTATCATGGCCAATCAACCTAACCCGCACATCTTTGGACTGTGGAGGGAAATAGGAGCACTTGGAGGAAACCCACGCAGACATGGGGAGAATGTGCAAACTCCACACAACAGTGACCCGAGGCTGGACTTGAACCCGGATCCCTGGCGCTGTGAGGCAGTAGAGCTAACCACTGTGCCATCGCGCCTTTTAAAAAGTAAAGTGATTCTTGATGTGTAAGCAACATTTAGGCTGAGTATTGAGTTCACTTATCATCTTGACCAACTTTGTGAATCACTTCACAAACCCAACGTGGAAATCTCGGAGAATTGTTCGGTGTTTAAGGGTTCAAGTAACAGAAAGTGGGGGGAAAAAATAACGACTCAGATGCAAGAAGGGAAGTCAGGCGGAGCTCTTTCATCCAATGGTTAATGGATGTAGTGGAAATGGACGTTGGGTATTCCAAACCTCCCAGATTGTTCTGGATTTTCATAATTGTAAGACTGATCTTTCGGGTACTACTGCTAGCAACCCGGGATGAATATAAACCTTTTTGTATTACGCTATCTGGGAAAAGCTAGTGTGCTGAGTAATATGCTGATTTGTGACTCAAAGCAGAGTTACAGATTGAGAATCATCTTGGGTTGACTGTTGCGATTATGTCAGTAAGCCTCCCACGTAACTGAATGCAGCAAGAAGCCCTCTTCGATAAAGGTTTAAGAAGACGTCACGTTCAAAACATACCGGGGCAGGCAGTGGCCTGGTGGTATTGTCACTGGACTAGTAATCCAGAAACCCAGAGTAATTCTCTGGGGACCCAGGTTCGAATCCCATCACGGCAGATGAATTCAATAAAAATGAAATCTGGGATTCAAAATCTACTGATGACCATGAAACCATTGTCGATTGTCGGAAAAACCCATCTGGTTCACTGAAGTCCTTTAGGGAAGGAAGTCTGCCATCCTTACTTGGTCTGGCCTACATGTGACTCCAGAGCCACAGCAATGGCCTAGCAAGGCTCTCAATTCAAGGACAATTAGGGATGGGCAACAAATACTGGCCCAGCCAGCGACGCCCGCATCCCATGAAAGAACTTTTAAAAATACCAATCATATTAAATTTGCCATGCACTCCTTATTTGCACATCACTGTTCCTTAATGCATAGTCACACATGTTCCTGTACACAACCACCCATTGATGGAGTTTTAGATGTTGCAGATTCATGTACCTGCAGTATCAGTAATGAACCCCTATACTGACACCCTAATCCCAGTCAGAATGAACCCTTATACTGACACCCCTAATCACAGTCAAAATGGACCCCTATACTGACACCCTAATCCCAGTCAGAATGGACCCCTATACTGACACCCCTAATCCCAGTCAGAATGGACCCCTATACTGACACCCCTAATCCCAGTCAGATTGGACCCCTATACTGACACCCCTAATCCCAGTCAGAATGGACCCCTATACTGACACCCTAATCCCATTCAGAATGGGCCCCTATACTGACACCCCTAATCCCAGTCAGAATGGACCCCTATACTAACACCCCTAATCCCAGTCAGAAAGGCGATAATTGGGTATTCACCCCATCACAGTGGCCCAGTGGTTAGCACTGCTGCCTCACAGCGCCAGAGTCCCGGGTTCAATTCCGGCCTTGGGTCACTGTTTTTGCGAAGTTTGTACATTCTCCCCATGTCTGCGTGGGTTTCCTCCGGGTGCTCCGGTTTCCTCCCACAGCTCAAAGTTGTGCGGGCTCAGTCGATTGGCCATGCTAAATTGACCCTTAGTGTCAGGGGGATTAGCAAGGTGAGTCTGTGGGGTTGTGGGAATATGGCCTGGTTGGGATTGTGGTCAGTGCAGACTCAAAGGGCCGAAAGGCTTCCTTCTGCACTGTAGGGTCATAGAGTCATAGAATCCCTACAGTGCAGAAGGAGGCCATTCAGCCCAACGAGCCTGCACCGACCACAATACCACCCAGGCCATATTCCCGTAATCCCACATATTTACCCTGCTAGTTCCTCCTGACACTAAGGGGCAATTTAGCATGGCCAAACAACCTAACCCGCACATCTTTGGACTGTGGGAGGAAACCGGAGCACCCGGAGGAAACCCACGCAGACACGGGGAGAATCTGCAAACTCCACACAGACAGTGACCCAAGGCCGGAATTGAACCCAGGTCCCTGGCACTGAGAGGCAGCAGTGCTAGCCACCGTGCCGCCCCCTAGGGATTCTATGATCCTTTATGGAGATTGTATCACTGCAAGTGACTGGGCTTGAGTTTATGCACACATAACCATCTTCTACTCATTCCAGTTTGCTGGAGAAATGACCCTGCTCTTGTCGGGAGACTTTGCAGTGTTCGTGAATTCTATTTGCTGTAGTTTGTGGCGACTCTCTACATTCCGTACATAGGCTTCAGTTTGTTTTGCTGTTTGATTTTTGATTTGAGTTGATTTATTATTGTCACATGTATTAGCATACAGTGAAAAGTATTGTTTCTTACGTGCTATACAGACAAAGCATACCGTTCATAGAGAAGGAAAGGAGAGAGTGCAGAATGTAGTGTTACAGTCAGAGCTAGGGTGCAGAGAAAGATCAGCTTAATGCGAGGTAAGTCCTCGCATTAAGTTGAGTCCTGCCACGAATTGGCTGAGGGGAAGTCAATTGTGTGGTTCACGGAATTGCAGAACTATCGCCCCTAAGCCAGCCCGCCCACTGTGAAAACTCCGCAAATTCTATGTACGGATGCAGCTAATTATCTGTTCTTGCAACAAGGTTTGTGGGTGGTTTAATCATTTAACTTGATCATGAACATCAAAATAAAATGTTAGCACCGCTGCCTCACAGCGCCAGGTTTGATTCTGAGCTTGGGTCACTGTCTGTGCGGAGTCTGCACGTTCTCCCCGTGTCTGCGTGGGTTTCCTCCGGGTGCTCCGGTTTCCTCCCACAGTCTGAAAGACGTGCTGGTTAGGGTGCATTGGCCGTGCTAAATTCTCCCTGAGTGTGCCCGAATAGGAGTGTGGCGACTGGGGAATTTTGACAGCAACTTCATTGCGGTGTTAATGTAAGCCGACTTGTGACAGTAATAAAAATAAAACTTTATTCATAAGGTGCAAATAATAATTGCCTGTGTGAGAGATCGATCAGTTTTGGGGGAAGGTGTTCAAATCTCTCAATTTCTTCTTTTGTGATCCTTATACCTCTCACACAGTGCTCGATGTTGAAAGTCTGTTCTGTTTTTTTATAAAAATGTTTGTGTCTCCTAGGGGTCAACTGAGAGCTGCAACACGACCACTGAAGATGAGGAGGGGAAAGGTAGGTGTTTATCTAAGCTGACCCAGTATTTTAATATCAATCTGTGTGTGAAGGATCCATGTAACAGTGCAGACTTGCAGGCAAACTGGAGCCGGCCATCTTTTTCTGGTCTAGTTGAGTGAAGACACACACTATTTTTGTGATCGTATCTGAGTAATAATGCAACTCCTTTACAAAAACAATTCTTTCACTTTGCTCACTTGATTCGGTCAAAAGTATGAAGATGGGTGAGAGATTTAGGGTGGCACAGTGGGTTAGCACTGCTGCCTCACGACGCCAGGGACCCGGGTTCGATTCCGACCTCGGGTCACTGTCTGTGCGGAGTCTGCACCTTCTCCCCCCGTGTCTGCGTGGGTTTCCTCCGGGTGCTCCGGTTTCCTCCCACAGCCCAAAGATATGCGGGTTAGGTGGATTGGCCGTGCTAAGTTGCCCCTTCGTGTCTCAAGACGTGTAGATTAGGGGGAATGGTGGGGTAAATACATGGGGTCAGGGTCTGGGTAGGACGCTTTGTTGGAGAGTCAGTGCAGACTCGATGGGCCAAATGAACTCCTCCTGCACTGTAGGGATTCTATTCTATGATCTTCTACACCAGGCCAAAGATGTGCAGGTTAGGGGGATTAGCAGGGTAAATATGTAGGATTACGAGGAAAGGGCAGGGGTGGGCCTGGGTAAGAAGCTGAGTCGGAGAGTTGGTGCAGACTCGATGGGCCGACTGGCCTCCTTGTGCACTATAGGGATTCTATTTAAATTAGTATGTGTGATTTGGATCATGTGTGAGGATGGATTCATCTTCCCTTCCATTCTGTCCCAAGCACTGAAGCTCAGATCTTACGGCTAACCAGGCCCCCTGGCGATTTTAGTTAAACATCAAAGCATTGAAGAAGATTTTATGACACACATATGAATGTGACCTGTTCACCTGCAGTCTCTGTAGCTATTCATCATCCCCGTTTTGCTTGATATCTTCCCCTTTAACTTTGCTACCGATTTTTGCGTGCTTGGTTTAATACTGCTTCTGCTTTGGGAAGGGGTTAGCATCCACAGAAAACAGCATTTAGATCTTAAACTGTATGTAGGCTGCAGCTATGTCATTGCAAAACCAAGAGCCAGTATCGCAAACCACAACTTGTGAGCACGGCAAAGCAGAATTGGAGGATCTTTGGTACAAATGTTGAAAGATCCATCCATCTTCTACTGAAGATCTGATTAACTGTGTACGGTTCTGTGGAAATGAGTAGTACCGGGTGCTCCAGTTTCCTTCCACAGTCCAAAAGACGTGCTGGTTAGGTGCATTGACCATGCTAAATTCTCCCTCAGTGTACCCGAACAGACGCCGGAGTGTGGCGACTAGGGGATTTTCACAGTAACTTCATTGCAGTGTTAATGTAAGCCGACTTGTGACACTGTTAAACTTAAAAACCTTACTCCAGTTTGCTTTGGAGTTGCTAGGTCAGGTGAGTGTTGTATATGGAATAAAGTAACCTGTTACAATCAAGCCCTGTTTAGCTGGCTTGGGTATTATAGAAGCTTCATGACCTTTGTGGAAAAATGGGATTGATACACACGGTCTGGGTTCAGAATGCTACTAATCTGTAGCCTAACCAATGACTAACAAAGGACTTTTAGCTTGGCAAAGAAAAATTCAATAGCGAGTGACACTAAAATGTAGTTTTTAAAGGATGAAAGACATCTCTTTGAAGACACTTATCAGGTTCTTAAGCCTCCACAATTTTGCTGAAAATCTTAAAAGTGTTTGCCTACTGCTTTGCTACCTGTTTGTACCTGTAAATCATTCCTTGTATTTGGTCAACTGCACTTGGATACTGAAAGTTTGCATTCTGGAAGAACACAAAAATATGGAAGTGTTGCTTCTTGATCTACACTTGATAATCTTGAAGGTAGCCCTTCAACGGTATGCCTAACCTTTTAACTTCCCTGCAAGTGATTTAAGTACCAAATCACCACTGCTCTCAATCCAGTGTCTTTCACATCCCTTGATACACACACAACATGACGGAAGATATCTGTCTACATCAATGGGGGCGAAGTAGAAATGGTCGACAGCTTCAAGTTTTTAGGTGTCCAGATCACCAACAACCTGTCCTGGTCCCCCCATGCTTGAGGATTAGATAGGGTGGATAGTGAGAGCCTTTTTCCTCGGATGGTGTTGGCTAGCACGAGGGGACATAGCTTTAAATTGAGGGGTGAGAGATATCGGACAGATGTTAGAGGTAGGTTCTTTACTCAGAGAGTAGTAAGGGCGTGGAATGCCCTGCCTGCAGCAGTGGTGGACTCGTCAACGTTGAGAGCGTTCAAGTGGTTATTGGATAAACATATGGATGATATTGGAATAGTGTAGATTAGAGGGGCTTTAGATTGGTACCACTGGTCGGCGCAACATCGAGGGCCGAAGGGCCTGTACTGCACTGTAATGTTCTATGTTCTATGACACTATAGTTAAGAAAGCCCACCAACGCCTCTAACTCCTCAGAAGACTAAGGAAATTTGGCATGTCAGCCACGACTCTCACCAACTTTTACAGCTGCACCATAGAAAGCATTTTTTCTGCTTGTATCACAGCTTGGTATGGCTCCTGCTCTGCCCAAGACCGCAAGGAACTACAAAAGGTTGTGAATGTAGCCCAATCCATCACGCAAACCAGCCTCCCATCCATTGACTCTGTCTACGCTTCCCGCTGCCTCGGCAAAGCAGCCAGCATAACTAAGGACCCCATGCACCCCAGACATTCTCTCTTCCACCTTCTTCCCATCGGGAAAAAGGTACAATAGTCTGAGGTCACGTACCAACCGACTCAAGAACAGCTTGTTCCCTGCTGCCATCAGACTTTTGAATGGATCTACCTTGCATTAAGTTGATCTTTCTCTACACTCTAGCTATGACTGTAACTCTACATTCTGCACTCTCTCCTTTCCTTCTCTATGAACGGTATGCTTTGTCTGTATAGCGCGCAAGAAACAATACTTTTCACTGTATGCTAATACATGCAGCAATAATAAATCAAATCAAATCAAAAGACATGTTCACTACAATTGTGGCCTTCTCACCAAGATCAGCCACAAATGTTCTGTGTCCACAGCACAGAACTCACAGTGGAAACCCATTCTCAGCTCTGCTTCTGAAAGCTCCTTGATGTCGAGGTTAACCAGTCAAGCTCAGCGGGGCTCCCACACACATGCCACTGAGAATATACATCACAAGGATAACACTGAACATCGAGGACACTTGGAATGCATCGAATCTAGAAGCCTTCAGAATGAAAGACGCCAATTCTTTTGTACTTCCAAAGAGAAAATGCTGTTGATTAAATAAACAGGAACAAAACTAACCTTCTCACCTTCCAAACTTGGCTGCCATGGTGAGCGATGTCGGCAAAACATAGCGGACTAAGAATCCACCATACACCGCGAGTGCTCACCATGGGGCGGCATGGTGGCACAGTGGGTTAGCACTGCTGCCTCACAGCGCCAGGGACCCGGGTTTGATTCCGGCCTTGGGTCACTGTCTGTGTGGAGTTTGCACGTTCTTCCCGTATCTGCGTGGGTTTCCTCCGGGTGCTCCGGTTTCCTCCCACACTCCAAAGATGTGCGGGTTAGGTGGATTGACCCTTAGTGCCCCTTAGTGTCAGGGGGACTAACAGTGTAAATATGTGAGGTTACGGGGATAGGGCCTGGGTGGGATTGTGGTCGGTGGAGACTCGATGGGCCGAATGGCCTCCTTCTGCACTGTAGGGATTCTAATTCTATTCCCCCCGGTTCAGACACATGCGTGAAAGTAATCATGTGTAAAAGGGTTACCTTGCAATATGTTTAGCCTGTAATATACGTGTAATATATATGGGGGCGGCACAGTGGTTAGCATTGCTGCCTCACAGTTCCAGGGACCTGAGTTCAATTCCCGGCTGTCTTTGTGGAGTTTGCACATTCTCCCCGTGTCTCCATGGGTTTCCTCCGGGTACTCCGGTTTCCTCCCACATTCCAAAGATGTGCGGGTTAGGTTGATTGGCCGTGCTAAATTGCCCCTTAGTGTCCCGGGATGCGTAAATTAGAGGGATTAGCGGGGTAAGTATGTCGGGTTTTGGGGGTAGGCCTGGGTGAGATTGTTGATGGTGCAGACGCGATGGGCCAAATGGCCTCCTTCTGCACTGTAGTGTTTCTATGATTCTCTGTGATTCACTGTAGGACCCTGCACTAAGCAGTCACGTTGGTGGACTTCAGGAAGATTTGAGAGCAGGTTTGATTGCAAGTGAGAGGGAAAGGTTTCTTGCATCCGTCCCCTCTCTGAGGCACCCTTTGAAAGGAGCGTGAACCTTTTCTCCAGACCCATCAATCGCAGGACCCCTAACCCATGGTGCCAGGGTGGGGAGTCTTTCTTACAGAGCAGGAACAATGGGGGGGATATATTCGCTTGAATAAGACTTGGAGGCTTTCGAGAAATAAATCAAGAGGACGTGGATGAAGGAAAGTGAATTTTGCATAAATGGCCTGATCCTTCAATGCTGCTGTAGCCTCCAAACCTGACAACTGCTACTAGTCCAGAGAGACACGGCCATGAACTACACTGAATGCAGTGGGAATAAAACATGATGAGTGTGTTATGCACTCGCCGTGGGGCAATTTAAGAACCGTCTATGCGGACTATGACAAAAATCAGGCACTCCAAAAAAATGACGCAAGGAAAATGATTAGACCAGGATACTATTCTAGACCTCAGTGTTTGTTACACAGGTGTAAATTAAAGTATTGGTACGGTATCGCATGATGTTGATAAAGGCAAGTCAATCTCAGTGCAAAATCCTGCAGTGAGGGTAATGGAAGAGAGAGTATATATTGATAATGTTAGTAAAAACGACCCAGTATCAGTAAGGACCTGTGAAATCCTGTTACATATCCTTTATGAACTGTGAGATGCAGCATCACATCTCATTTTTGCTATGGGGTTGTATTATGTAGGCGGCACGGTGGCACAGTGGGTTAGCACTGCTGCTTCACAGCGCCAGGGACCCGGGTTCGATTCCCGGCCTCGGGTCACTGTCTGTGTGGAGTTTGCACGTTCTCCCCGTGTCTGCGTGGATTTCCTCCGGGTGCTCCGGTTTCCTCCCACAGTCCGAAAGATGTGCTGGTTAGGTGGATTGACCCGAACAGGCATCGGAGTGTGGCGACCAGGGGAATTTCACAGTAACTTCATTGCAGTGTTAATGTAAGCCTTACTTGTGACTAATAAGTAAACTTTACTTTTATTACTTCTGAAATTTCATGGCACATCCTTTATGTCTTGTGAGGACTTGCATTACATACATGATGTACGCCTTGTGAGGTTATACGTCACATTGCCCACGCTCAATGTGATGTCCCATCACATTCAATCTTGCCAGTTGGTTATTTTAGTACATCCTGTGTGCCCTGCGACATCCAAAGTGGCGTTAAATTCAACCTGCAGACACGTGGGGACACCACCACCTGCAAGTTCCCCTCCAATCCACTCACCATCCCGACCTGGAAATATATCGGCCGTTCCTTCACCGTCGCTGGGTCAAAATCCTGCTCCCTTCCCCAACAGCACTGTGGGTGTACCTACACCACATGAGCGGCAACAATTCAAGAAGGCGGCTCACCACCACCTTCTCAAGGGCAACTAGGGAGGGGCAACAAATGCTGCACTAGCTAGTGATGCTCCATGCCGTGGAAGAATTTTGGATTAGGTTTAATAGCCTGAAGGCCAACTAACTCTCCCTTTATATCAGGGCTGGAGATTGGTAATAACACATGCTGGTTTGCCTGCACCAGTTAGTTTCAGGCGCCTGGGCTTAGTGGTGGGGGTAGATGGAAGTATGGAGATTAAGCAATGGATTAGCACTGATTTGATTTGATTTATTATTGTCACATGTATTAACATACAGTGAAAAGTATTGTTTCTTGCGCAAAGCATACCGTTCATAGAGAAGGAAAGGAGAGAGTGCAGAATGTAGTGCTACAGTCATAGCTAGGGTGTAGAGAGAGATCAACTTAATGCGAGGTAGGTCCATTCAAAAGTCTGACAGCAGCAGGGAAGAAGCTGTTCTTGAGTCAGTTGGTACGTGACCTCAGACTTTTGTATCTTTTTCCCGACGGAAGAAGGTGGAAGAGAGAATGTCCGGGGTGCGTGGGGTCCTTAATTATGTTGGCTGCTTTGCCGAGGCAGCGGGACAGAGCCAATGGAATGGGAGGCTGGTTTGCGTGATGAATTGGGCTACATTCACAACCTTTTGTAGTTCCTTGCAGTCTTGGGCAGAGCAGGAGCCATACCAAGCTGTGATACAAGCAGAAAGAATGCTTTCTATGGTGCATCTGTAAAAGTCGGTGAGAGTCGTAGCTGACATGCCAAATTTCCTTAGTCTTCTGAGAAAATAGAGGCGTTGATGGGCTTTCTTAACTATAGTGTCGACATGGTGGGGGGGGGACCAGGACAGGTTGTTGGTGATCTGGGCACCTAAAAACGTGAAGCTCTCGACCCTTTCTACTTCATCCCCGTTGATGTAGACAGGGGCATGTTCTCCACGACGCTTCCTGAAGTCGATGACAATCTCCTTCATTCGGATCGATTCGAAGTATTTGGGAGAAACTCAGTAATAGAAAAGGGTCACTGCAACTGAAAAGAAAAACCTGTAAAACAGTTGTGGGACCGGCTTTGTAAAATAGTGCAGAAATCTGGACACTATCAAAAGGAGAGGAACAGCAGGTGGACACTAACGGGTTGCAGTTGCTGAGATGGATGTGTGGAGTAACAAGAAAGGACAAAAACTCATCGGGTCAGTGAAGATTGTGGGACCGTCGGAGAAGGTTTTTTTCGGGCAGAGATGGTATGGTCATCCACTGCGGGAGAGAGGGGAAATGTGGTGAGGCGAGTGATGGAGTTGGCACTGCCAGGAAGAAGAGGAAAGAGAAAGGCCTGAGACAAGATGGAAAAATGTGGAGGCGGGACAGTTAAACACGGTGGGATTGGAAACGGAATGGGTTACTGACTGAGGAGATGGGTGATCAAATCAGCACAACTGGAGCGTGTGTGTGTCCACGTGTACGTATGTACATGTGTACGTGTGTCCTTTGTGGAGCTGTGTGTGTGCACGCACCTGTGTGTATGTACCTGTGTGTGTGTGTGTCTGTGTACACACCTGTGTGTATGTAACTATGTGTGTGTGCGTGCACCTGTATGTGTGTGTGTGTGTGTATGTACCTGTGTGTGTGCACATGTGTGTATGTACCTGTGTGTGTGCGCACACATCTGTGTATGTACCTGTGTGTGTGTTCGTTTGTGTGTGTATGTACCTGTGTGTGTGTGTCTGTGTGTGCGCACACCTGTGTGCATGTACCTGTGAGTTGTGTGTGTGTGCACACCTGTGTATGTACCTGTTTGTGTATGTACCTGTGAGTGGTGTGTGTATGTGCGCACACCTGTGTGTATGTACCTGTGTGTGTATGTACATGAGTGGTGTATGTGCGCACACCTGTGTGTATGTACCTGTGTGTGTATGTACATGAGTGGTGTATGTGCGCACACCTGTGTGTATGTACCTGTGAGTTGTGTGTGTGTGCACACCTGTGTGTATGTACCTGTATGTGTGTGTACCTGAGTGGTGTGTGTGTGTGTGCACATCTGTGTGTATGTACCTGTTTGTGTATGTATCTGTGAGTGGTGTGTGTGTGTGCACACACCTGGGTGTGTATGTACCTGTGAGTGGTGTGTGTGTGTGCACACACCTGGGTGTGTATGTACCTGTGAGTGGTGTGTGTGTGTGTGCGCGCGCTCTGGTTTATTGGGTAACAATATCAAAATAACTGCTTCGGTTGATGGGTTCAAATAGTTGGAAAAGTAAAACCTCTGTTGATATTCCTCCTCCCTCCTCCTGTTTTTGCTCCTGGAAAGAAATATGTTTCATGTTTTTGTACCATTTTATTTCTGTGTCTTCTGTCTCCTGTTTGCAAACGGCTGCTTGTTCTCTGCCATGCTGCTGTGCCATGAATGCCAGCACCGGCCCCCGAGGTTGGCAGTAACGGCGTTACGAAGAGTCAGTCCACTGCTTTGCACTCGGCTGAATCGGTGCCCACTGACCAACCCCCCGAGGTGGCACCCAGTAAGTCAGCAGCGATTGGCCCCCTGGTTGCTGCCCCCTCCCCGCCCCCCCTCCCCCCCCAGTGTGTGTTGTGTGCTGTCGAGTGACATGGTAATCTACCCTGGGTGTGGCTTTCTGCATGCTAAACTGGAAAATAGGATCGTAATGGCAGGTTTCAGCCAGCTGACTTCTTCACTTGGACTTTGCAATCTGTTTTTGCAAACTTAAAGCTTTGTAAGTGTGTGTGTGTGTGTGTGTGGTTGATGGTAAAACTTACAAAGGTGTGCAGCTTGTTGCAGATAAAAATGCACAATAACAAACCAGTTGGTTTGGTTGTTTTTGCTTTAATAAGCCTACAGAGCTACAAATGTGTGTTATCTTCCCCACTTGCAAAGCTAATAACTACATATTATCTTGCAGCGTTCCTCAGGAGCATGTACACAGCCCAGCCAGCCTGCTCACGTGCACTATCCAGTGGCTGTTTTACAGAATAGCAATTGGCAGGGACCCTATGAGTCAACTGCCTCCCCAGCCTGGCCTGTGCTCTTTGGAAGGACACGCCATAAGAACGGTCAAACGATAACGTAACAGACATCCCCTTAACTGCACTGCAATAGATCACTTCCCCCTCCCACGTAACCCTCACTTTGTTGTTAACCGGGGAGTCCGTAATTAGTGTGATATTGTAAAGATATCACAGCAGAAGCCTTCGCAAATCAACTCTGATACGTCGGGTAAGTGGTTTGTCTCAAAAGGCACTCGCTGCAATGGAATAGGAAGCGTCGCTTTCTCCATGGGAGTTCCTGATGGATTTTAGATTGCATCAAATTGCATAGAGTTCACAGCACAATTCACCGTCTCTTTTGCGGTGGAAACAAGCCTCACATATTTCGCTTTCCTCTTGGCTTAAATTGCTGATGGCAGGGGTCCTTTCAAGTCTTGACTCGGCACTCTTACAGTGTCCTGCGTGTGATTCAGTGATCAGGACTGTATGTCAGGTGTTAAATCAAAATCAACTGGTGCCCTTTGCATCAACAGGTCAACCCCATTGATTTAGCTGTCTGCTAATGAGACATAATTTGCCAATTTTTTGAATCGGGACAGTTTGATAGATTTATCCACCAGAAACACTACATTTCTTCATGATTAACACCTCACAGCAGTGCCCCCATTTAACGCACGCGTCCTCTTTTGGTCTCACACTCCTGTAGTAATCAGTTTGCACACAAACTTTTCACTTCAGTATCTTTATCCTTTTTGGAAGCAGTGTTACTATTCCTTGTGATCCACCTGAGCCTCTATTTAGGTATCATCTACAAAACTGACAATAAAATTAAATCACAGGATCATTACGGTGCAGAGGGAGGCCATTCGGCCCATCATATCTGCACCGGCTCTCCAAACGGCCATCATGACTTAGCACCATTCCCCTGCCTCTTCCCCGTACCCCTGCACATTGTTTCCATTCGAATCATCATCCAAATGCCCTTTCGAATGCCCCGATTGAACCTGCCTCCACCACACTTCCAGGCAGCGCATTCCAGACCCCAACCACTCGCTGGTGAAAAAGATTCTACTCACGCCTCATTTGCAAATCACTTTAAATCCGTGCCCCTCTCATTCTCGATCCTTTTACCAGCGGGAACAGTTCCTCCCTCTCTACTCTGTCCAGCTCCCTCATGCTATTGAACATCTCAATCAAATCTCCTCTTAGCCTTCTTCTCTCCAAGGAGAACAGTCCCAATCTCTCCAATCTATCCTCATCACTGAAGTTTCTCATCCCGGGAACCAGGGAATGGAAACATAGAAGATAGGAGGAGGCCATTTGGCCCTTCGAGCCTGCTCCGCCATTCATCACGATCACGGCAGATCGTCCAACTCAATAGCCTAATCCTGCTTTCTCCCCATAACCTTTGATCCCATTCGCCCCAGGTGCTATATCCAGCCGCCTCTTGAATACATTCAATGTTTTGGCATCAACTACTTCCTGTGGTAATGAATTCCACAGGCTCACCACTCTTTGGGTGAAGAAATGCCTCCTCATCTCCGTCCTAAATGGTCTACCCCGAATCCTCAGACTGTGACCCCTGCTTCTCCCACCTTCGGGAACATCCTCCCTGCATCTACCCTGTCTAGTCCTGTTGAAATTTTATAAATCTCTGAGATCCCCCCTCATTCGTCTGAACTCCAGCAAAAACAATCCTAACCTAGTCAATCTCTCCTCATATTAGTCCCACCATCCCCGGAATCAGCCTGGTAAACCTTCGCTGCGCTCCGTGAAGAAATTGAAGAACAACAGATAACAAATTGCCACTGGGAGAGCTGTTTTGGCACAAAATATTCTTTCTTTCAATGCAGGAGACCAAAGTCTCCGCACAATGCTTGGAGATGGTGTCTGGAAGTCCAAAACCTTTGCACCTTCGTATCATCAGGTCATACAGAGCTAATAATCTCCCGTATGCTTCTCCCAAATGCTGATGTGTTGCTAACTCTGTCTCTGGTTGCCTGTTTCGACTGAGACCCTAACATTTCAACAACAGTTGCAGCCTTCCCTCCACATCAGGGAAACTCAGGTCAGAAATCAATTGTTATTCCAAAGGGATAGGGGTTGGGATCCGACTGAAGTGGAGCAAGTTGCAAATACTCAGGAAACATCTCTAGAGGGAGTTCTGAGAAGATTCACTCGGCTGATTTGATTCCTGGGACATGTTGATGGGATCATAGAATGATAGAATCCTACAGTGCAGAAGGAGGCCATTCGGCCCATCGGATCTGCAACAACCACAATCCCACCCAGGCCCTATCCCCGTAACCCCATGCATTTACCCTAGCTAGTCTCCCTGACACTAAGGGGCAATTTAGCATGGCCAATCCACCTAGCCCGCACATCTTTGGACTGTGGGAGGAAACCCACACAGACACGGGGAGAATGTGCAAACTCCACACAGACAGTGACCCAAGCCGGGAATCGAACCCGGGTCCTTGGTGCTGTAGGCAGCAGTGCTAACCACTGCTACCGTGCCACCCCCAAGGGGGCGAAGGGGGTTGTCTTATGAGGAAAAGTTGAGCAGGTTGGACCTATATTCATTGGAGTTTAGAAGAATGAGAGGTGATCTTATTGAAACGTATGAGATTCTGAAGAGGCTTGATGGGGTGGATGCTGAGAGGATGTTTCCCCTTGTGGGGGAATCTAGGACCAGGGGGCACCGTTTCAAATTAAGGGGCCTCCTATTTAAGATGGAGATGAGGAGGAATCTGTTCTCTCTTGGGGTCCATCATCTTTGGAATTCTCCACCCCAGAGAGGAGTGGAGGCTGAGTCATTGAATGTATTCAAGGCTGTGTTGGACAGATTCTTGATCTATGAGGGAATCGAGGGTTTTGGGGGGCAGGCGGGAAAGTCACGATCCGATCAGCCATGATATTATTGAATGTTGGGGCAGACTCAAAGGGCCGAATGACCTCTTTCTGCTCCTATAATACTGCCCTAGGATGTTCTTGCTCTCGAGGGAGTGCAGCGAATGTTTACCAGGCTGATTCCGGGGATGGCGGGACTGATGTATGAGGAGAGATTGACTAGGTTAGGATTGTTTTCGCTGGAGTTCAGACCGAATGAGAAGGGAATCGCATAGAGACTTATAAAATTCTAATAAGACTAGACAGGGTAGATGCAGGGAGGATGTT
Source organism: Mustelus asterias (assembly GCF_964213995.1). Lineage (NCBI taxonomy): Eukaryota > Metazoa > Chordata > Chondrichthyes > Carcharhiniformes > Triakidae > Mustelus > Mustelus asterias. The sequence goes on along the minus strand of NC_135828.1, from coordinate 9,802,429 downwards.
CCCGGTGGCGGGGGAGTCCAGAACCAGGGGTCACAGTCTGAGGATTCGGGGTAGACCATTTAGGACGGAGGTGAGGAGACATTTCTTCACCCAAAGAGTGGTGAGCCTGTGGAATTCATTACCACAGGAAGTAGTTGATGCCAAAACATTGAATGTATTCAAGAGGCGGCTGGATATAGCACTTGGGGCGAATGGGATCAAAGGTTATGGGGAGAAAGCAGGATTAGGCTATTGAGTTGGACGATCAGCCATGATTGTGATGAATGGCGGAGCAGGCTCGAAGGGCCGAATGGCCTCCTCCTGCTCCTATCTTCTATGTTTCCACATGAAAAACAAATTGTAGTGGAAAGCTGACTGAAGGCTGTTCGCAGAGTACAAGAAACATTCCCAGTTTGTGCTTCAGTTCAAGATTTTATCAACATGAAAAATTGATATTTCCTCACCGCTTGCAGTATTCCTATTACTGGATTTCAACCTGCCCTGTGTTAACCAGCTGTGTTTTTTCTCATTACACCTTGGGTAATAACAGACTATCTCTTTTCTATTACACGCATCACTGCACTCTCACCTTCGTTAACTACAGTGAAGCATTTTGAGCTGGATTAACAAAAGAAGCATGTCTTAACACTCTATCTCACCTTAAACAGCCGCTGTCGGGTTTTACACAGGGGATAGCAGAAATATTGTCTGTTTCTCTAGCTCTCGGGCATTCTTCAAGACACTCCTTCATGCCTCCCTCTTTTGGTCACCTGCCCCTCGACTTTTAGTGATGTGATGTGATGGTTACGTTCCAGAGCAGAGCCATGTGACATTCTGCCATGTTAAAGGTGCTATATAGATGCAAGATGCTGTTGCTGCCACTTCACGTAGGATCGGGATAAGGTCCATCTGACTGCCTGTTGGCGGCAGGACACTTGGAAGGGGAGAACGCTGCAGGGCCTTAATCGAGTCCCTGCAAGGGGCGGCGGCATGGTGGCACAGTGGTTAACACTGCTGCCTCACCAGGCCAGGGACCAGGTTCAATTCCGGCCTTGGGTCACTGTCTGTGCGGAGTCTGCGCGTTCTCCCCGTGTCTGCGTGGGTTTCCTCCGGGTGCTCCAGTTGCCTCCCGCAGTCCAAAGATGTGCGGGTTAGTTTGATTGGCCATGCTAAAATGCCCCTTAGTGTCAGGGGGATTAGCAGGGTAAATATATGGGGTTACGAGAATAGAGCCTGGCTGGGATTGTGGTCGGTACAGACTCGATGGGCTGAATGTCCTCTTCCTGTACTGTAGGGATTCTATGGAAACAACAAGGGGAACTTTCATGGCATGGGCATGATGGGCCAAGGTGCCTTATTTCTGCAATCTTCTCCACAGAGGAGCGCAGATAAACTCGTTCCATGGGAATTCTTTTTTTTATTCATTTGTGGGACACGGGCATCGCTGGCTGGCCAGCATTTATTGCCCATCCCTAGTTACACTTGGAGGGCAGTTGAGAGTCAACCACATTGCTGTGGCTCTGGAGTCACATGTAGGCCAGACCAGCTAAGAACAGCAGGTTTCCTTTCCTAAAGGACATTAATGAACCAGATGGGTTTTTCCGACAATGGTTTCATGGTCATCAGTAGATTCCCAATTCCAGATTTTCTTTTATTTTGAATTCAAATTCCACCAGTGGCGGGATTCGAACCCAGGGTCCCCAGAACATTAACTGAGTTTCTGGATTAATAGTTTAGCGATAATACCACTCGGCCATCGCCTGGCTACCCAGGAAAATATCCACTCCGTTCTTGCCACTGAGTTAAGCCCTTCCTCTCTCTATTTCCCGCATGGCTGTGTGGATTGAATCATTTATTCAGCAGGCTGTGAATCAGTGCATATTATAACAAATATCAAGAAAAATTTGTAACAAGGGGAAAGTATGAGTCATACTTTTATATAAGAAGCTATTTGTAATCTTATTGTTAATGCAATCCTTCAGGGCATTGTCTCCTGTATTATCCAACTCTCACCATCAAACAACAACACTTAAGTTATTGGTCATTGATTAAGTATGATAGCTGATTTCTGCTGTCACCTCCTGAATGAAATCCTTGTCTCTGGCACATGCAGAGTCCTTGTGTTTAATAGCCGTGCTCCATCCTTCATTGCAAGCCAGTATCCCTTTGTCAACCCCATCTCCAGTTTATACAGTTATCGGAAAGCTGGATTGGGTCCAAACTGCAGCACCTTTCAGGTTCCACCTGGCACTGTGACAATGGAGAACTCGGGAAGCAGATTGCCTCTGCGCTGTGAGCGCTCTCACTTCGCAGAATGTCCTCCAGGTCGGTCTGGAAGCAAATCATGATTATCTATCGAAATCATTTCCGACACGGCAGAAAACGGCCGTCACTTCCCAAGGAGTTGGTCAGCTATGCTGCCGATGGCGAATCAAGGGAAAGGAACAATGTCTGAAGGCCCACCTTTGGTAGCAGGAGAGCCCATCAACCCCGTTGTCAGATGTTGTCAGTTATTTCTATAACCAGGGGTCACCGTCTGAGGATTCGGGGTAGACCATTTAGGACTGAGATGAGAAGACATTTCTTCACCCAAAGAGTGGTGAGCCTGTGGAATTCATTACCACAGGAAGTAGTTGATGCCAAAACATTGAATGTATTCAAGAGGCGGCTGGATATAGCACTTGGGGCGAATGGGATCAAAGGTTATGGGGAGAAAGCAGGATTAGGCTATTGAGTTGGACGATCAGCCATGATTGTGATGAATGGCGGAGCAGAATCGAAGGCCGAATGGCCTCCTCCTGCTCCTATCTTCTTCTATGTTTTTATGTGTGTAGCATGGTCTCCTGAAGAGGTCTAGTTTAACAGTAAGTGCCTATTAAAACAATAAGACATAGGAGCAGAATTAGGCCACTCAGCCCATCGAGTCTGCTCCACCATTCAATCATGGCTGATTTTCTTTCTCATCCCCATTCTCCTGCCTTTTCACCATAACCCCTGATCCCCGTATTAATCAAGAACCCACCTATCTCTGACTTAAAGACACTCAATGACCTGGCCTCCACAGCCTTCTGCGGCAAAGAGTTCCATAGATTCACCACTCCCTGGCTGAAGAGATTCCTCCTCATCTCTGTTTTAAAGGATCGTCTCTTTAACCTGAGGTTGTGCCCTCTGATTCTAGTTTTTCCTACCAGTGGAAACATTCTCTCCACATCCACTCTATCCAGGCCTCGCAGTATCCTGTAAGTTTCAATAAGATCTCCCCCCTCATCCTTCTAAATTCCAACGAGTACAGACCCAGAGTCCTCAAACCATTCCTCATGCGACAACTTGTAATTAACTACTTGTAATTATCAACATATATTCAGTGGAAGGTCTAAGCTAGTAGCTGTCTCCATGCTTGCTTCTACACACGTCTCTGTCCAATACAAGACTGCCCTCTAGACTCGGGTCATCTGTTCCTTTCTGTCACACCGGAGGCGGCCCTGTACCCAGTGCCATGTTAACTCCTTCTATGCCAGTCCCTTATCAACCCACAAATATCACTAGTTGGATAGGCTGTGAATTCAGCAGTTTTAGGAGCCTGATAGCCAAGGTTTGATTGCAGCTTTTTGCCTGAAAATTCCCCCCTTTTAAAAAAATATCCTGATGTTTTATAACCGCTTGGGTTTGTTCACTGCCGCAGAGAATCCAGGACAACACTGGTTGGTCGGTGAGGGTAAGACTCTTGGCTTGGGAGTGGGATGCTGCCACAGGGGAGAAACTCGTACACCGGGAGCAAGCGACTCACTCACTCCGATCTTGGCTGAGGGCTCAGTAATGCGCACAGCGCCCATTTCTATGTGTCTTTGCCACAAGATGTTCTGGCACTACTCTCCTAATCTGGGCAGCACGGTGGCACAGTGGTTAGCACTGCTGCCTCACTGCGCCAGGAACCCAGGTTCGATTCCGACCCGGGGTCACTGTCTGTGCGGAGGCTGCACATTCTCCCCGTGTCTGCGTGGGTTTCCTCCAGGTGCTCCGGTTTCCTCCCACAGTCCAAAGATGTGCGGGTTAGGTGGATTGGCCATGCTAAATTGACCCTAGTATCAGGGGGATTAGCAGGGTAAATATGTGGGGTTACGGGGATAGGGCCTGGGTGGGATTGTGGTCGGTGCAGACTCGATGGGCCGGATGGCCTCTTTCTGCACTGCAGAGATTCCAATTCACAATCTGGGGGAAAAATGAACAGAGAGAGCTTCCCCGGCACCAATCCTATCTGCTTGTTTGAAGTTGTATGTGATATTCCGGTGCTGTGTTTTATTTGCTTAAAGTTCCATGCCTGTTTGCTGTTGCATTTGCTGTTTTGTGTGTACGTGTGTGTGCGTGTGTGTGCGTGTGTGTGTGTGTGTATTTATATATACATATTTTACGTTTGTGTCTTTTTTTTTTCCTCCCCACCCTACCTCCCCCCACCCCACATACACTCAGCCACTGAAAGTGTGGAGCTCACATGTGCAGTGAATCATACAGATAATGCGGAGCTGTTTCCGCCCATCTCTCCTCCCACGCTGTGTAAGTCGAAGATTCTTCTGAGCCATGCCTCAATTTCAGTGCCTGTACTGGCCAGAGATTAGGCGGAGTGAATAACACTAACACTTTTTCTTTTTTTCCCTCTGTACTTAATACCTACATTTTTTTAAAAAATTAACAAGCATATCTGCATATTAATTTTCTACACAGTTTTTTTTAAACATTCCGCTGTACTAAAGAAAATGCCAATTGCTAATCTTTCATTTGAATTTGCTCATTGCTCCTTCTTAATTCTCCGATGGGGTTGAGCTTGCTCCTGGCTATCGGTTTAATATGAGCGTCACTTTGCAATTAATCACCATAATTATTCCAATGCTTACTTGAGCGAAGGATGACTTCATGCATTTTTTTTTAAATGTTTGATGAAGTCTAGTTGCTTAGTAGTTTTAAGTCTCTGCTGCAAGTGTGAAATTATCCATTATGGTCGGGAAAATAAGAAAAGGCATAATTTCTTTTCCTGGAATGTTGACAGACTGGGAAACGTTTATATCCAGAGGGACCTGGGTCCCTCCGAATAGGGCGGCGCAGTGGGTAGCACTGCTGCCTCACAGCGCCAGGGACTTGGGTTCGATTCCCAGCTTGGGTCACTGTCTGTGCGGAGTTTGCACAGTCTTCCCGTGTCTGCGTGGGTTTCCTCTGGGTGCTCCTCCCACAGTCCCAAAGATGTGTCTTTTAGGTGCATTGGCCGTGCTAAATTCTCCCTCGGTGTACCCGAACAGGTGCTGGAGTGTGGCGACTAGGGGATTTTCACAGTGACTTCATTACAGTGTTAATGTAAGCCAACTTGTGACACTAATAAATAAACTTAACCTTAAATCACAACTGACGTTCCAGTGCGTTGCGAGGGTGTCCTGCACCGTCTTCATTGCAGTGTTAATGTAAGCCTACTTGTGACACTAATAAATAAACTTTAACTTTAAACTGGGTGTTCTTGTACATGTGTCACAGGCAGAGAAAATCTTGGTTTTCTGTTATGAAAGGATTTGGATGTAAGAGTAAAGAAGTCTTAACACAGGACATTGATGAGACCACGTGAAAAGTACCGTCTGCAGTTTTTTCCTCTTTACTTAAAGGACATGCTTGCCCGAGAGGGAGTGTGACGGTTCACTAGTCTGATTCCTGGGATGAGGGCAGAGTGGAGGCTGGGTCACTGAATATATTCAGGGCTGAGTGAGATGGATTTTTGATTTATAAGGGAGTAGGGCTGAGGGCAGACTGGAAAATGGAGTTACTGCCGCAGTCAGATTGGGGCTATGTTCTTGCAGAGCAGGTTTGACGGGCCGGATGCTCCTCATTCCTATATTCCTACCTTCACTGGGTTACTATCTCACCATAAGGGATTGGCCTTTTGGCACCGAGGTAACAAAGAACTTCTTTACTCCAAGGGCTTTGCAACTTTCTATCTCAGAGCTGTGACTGCTTATTCATTGAGCATATTTAAGACTTTATGGGTGGCACGGTGGTTAGCACTACTGCCTCACAGCACCAGGGACCCGGGTTCGATTCCCGGCTTGGGTCACTGTCTGTGCGGAGTCTGCACGTTCTCCCCGTGTCCGCGTGGGTTTCCTCCGGGTGCTCCGGTTTCCCCCCACAGTCCAAAGATGTGTGGGTTAGGTGGATCTACCATTCTATAATTGCCTCTTGCTGTCAGGGGGACTAGCTAGGGTAAATGCATGGGGTAATGGGGATAGGGCCTGGGTGGGATTGTGGTCGGTGCAGACTCGATGGGCCGAATGGCCTCCTTCTGCACTGTAGGATTCTATAAACCTCTGACTTAGAACATAGAACATTACAGCGCAGTACAGGCCCTTCGGCCCTCGATGTTGCGCCGACCTGTGAAACCAATCTAAAGCCCATCTAACCTACACTATTCCAATATCATAGAGAACATAGAACATAGAACAGTACAGCACAGAACAGGCCCTTCGGCCCACGATGTTGTGCCGAGCTTTATCTGAAACCAAGATCAAGCTATCCCACTCCCTATCATCCTGGTGTGCTCCATGTGCCTATCCAATAACCGCTTAAATGTTCCTAAAGTGTCTGACTCCACTATCACTGCAGGCAGTCCATTCCACACCCCAACCACTCTCTGCGTAAAGACCCTACCTCTGATATCCTTCCTGTATCTCCCACCATGAACCCTATAGTTATGCCCCCTTGTAATAGCTCCATCCACCTGAGGAAATAGTCTTTGAACGTTCACTCTATCTATCCTGAGTACTAAAGGACTTCTGAGTATTAAAGGAATTAAGGGATATGGGGAGAATATGGAAAGGGAGGAAATTGGCCAAGGTGTTATTGAATAAAGCAGCAGATTCAATGGGCCAAGTGGCCTACTGTTGCACACATTGTTTCTGTGATTTTCAACCTGGTGACAGTTGTGGGGGAGGTAACCCGCAGGTTGGAAATCTGATAGGATTGGGTGCGAAAATAATTTTACACCCCGTCCGATATGGCTCCCCACTGAAGTCACCAGTGAGTTATATCGAGTGGGGTGAGAATCCTCTGTCTATTGGGAATCTTTCATCCAGTTCCGATTCCCCGGTGCCTCTGATATTGCAACCCGGTTGCCCTCAGCATTTAACCCAGCACTGCTAAAGTTATCTCCATTAATATTTAATGGAAGGCTGAGCCAACAGATTGAAAAACTCTCCCCCCCTCCTCCTCCCCCAATAAAATAATTCAAGAATTTCACAACAATTCTCTCTGACGAGTTACCGATCTGTCAGCACAGGATTCCTTGGGAACTGAACAATTATCCTTTGTTTTATGTCATTGATTCTCTCTGAATTTAGTCCATTTTCTTTGCAGGTTTGTTGCCTTTTTTTTGTTCAAACTAGCCAGTTTACCTAATGTGTTTTTTTTTTCGTTTGTGGATTTTGATCATTTCATTGGAAGTTTACAGCATGGAAACAGGCCCTTCGGCCCAACTTGTCCATGCCGCCCATATTTTTTTTTTAAAACCCCTAAACTAATCCCAATTGCCCGCATTTGGTCCATATTCCTCTATACCCATCGTACCCATGTAACTGTCTAAATGCTTTTTAAAAGATAAAATTGTACCCACCTCTAATACTACCTCTGGCAGCTCGTTCCAGACACTCACCACCCTCTGTGTGAAAAAATTGCCCCCCTGGACACTTTTGTATCTCTCCCCTCATCTGATTGTTGTGTTGTGTGCACGTGCTCATACTGATTTTTATAAACCATTCTGTTGTTCTCTCTCCTTCTCCCAACCCCAGCACGGTGGCGCAGTGGTTAGCACTGCTGCCTCACAGCGCCAGGGACCCTGGGTTCGATTCCAGGCTCAGGTCACTGTCTGTGCGGAGTCTGCACATTCTCCCCGTGTCTGCGTGGGTTTCCTCCAGGTGCCCCAGTTTCCTACCACAGTCCGAAAGACAAACTGGTTAGGTGCTAAATTCTCCCTCAGTGTACCCGAACAGGCGCTGGGGTGTGGCGACTGGGGGATTTTCAAAGTAACTTCATTGCACTGCTAATGTAAGCCTACTTGTGACACTAATAAATAAACTATAAAAACTAAGCAATATAGGGGCGGCACAGTGATTAGCACTGCTGCCTCACACGCCAGGGACCCAGGTTCAATTTCCAGCTTGGGTGACTGCCTGTGCAGAGTCTGCACGTTCTCCTCGTGTCTGCGTGGGTTTCCTTCGGGTGCTCCAGCTTTCCCCCACAGTCCGAAAGATGTGCTGGTTAGGTGCATTGGCCGTGCTAAATTCTCCCTCAGTGTACCCGAACAGGCGCCGGGGTGTGGCGACTAGGGGATTTTCACAGTAACTTTATTGCAGTGTTAATGTAAGCCTACTTGTGACACTAACAAATAAACTATTAAAACTAAGCAATAAAAGGGCAGCACAGTGGTTAACACTGCTGCCTCACAGCGTCAGGGACCCGGGTTCGATTCCCGGCTTGGGTAGCTGCCTGTGCAGAGCCTGCACGTTCTCCCCGTGTCTGCGAGGGTTTCCTCCGGGGCGCTCCGGTTTCCTCCCACAGTCCAAAGATGTGTGGGTTAGATGGATTGGCCATGCTGAATCGCCCCTTAGTGTCAGGGGTACTGGCTAGGGTAAATACGTAGGGTTACGGGGGTAGGGCCTGGGTGGGATTGTTGTCGGTGCAGGCTCGGTGGACCAAATGGCCTCCTTCTGCACTGTAGAGATTGTAGGGATTCTACGAAAAGGGGAAGATGTAAAGCCTGTGCTTCAACATCTTAAGAGTGAAAAATAAATATTCACCATTCCATGAAAAGACCTTTGAGCTACATGTTAATCTAATTTCCCTTCTCATTTCTGTGCTCTTGCTATTTATTCCCAACATTTTCTGCTTAATGTTACAGAATTCCAGGATGAATACACAACAATGTAGTGAGTCACCATAAACCGGAGACCCTATTTATCCCTCCAAGTAGTTATGTATCTAAAGTCAAGCTGCCGCCTTGGGACCTGGTTTTCCCATCACCATGGCCATGTTTGCAGCTGCCTTATAAAAACAGCATTTTATTTCTCCCCCAGCACTATTATTCCACAGTAACAAGCGGCTGCATCCATGGGGTGGCCTCGTTATTCGGAATCGTGATTCTAAAGGGAGTAAGCAGGTCAAGTCAACTGAAGGGAAAAGCCGTGAATGAACCTTTGTTGGCCTACATTGTATCCAGATGGGGCTTGACAGTGGATTTAACCATCAGTCGATGTTTGGTTGCTAATGTAATGCCTTCACCGTGCAGTTTATTTGTTACTTTAGTGAATAACACGAGCACTGTTGAAAATCAGATCAGAAACTCCAAGGTATTTTCTGAAGTTAGCCTAGAGCCCTAACTTGTACATTTGATTTTGACATTAGGGGGAGCATAATCGCTCTAGGTATGATTCAAGTGACCCACTGGGGAGCTTTTATCAAAACAAGCTTTAGTGACCACAACTCTGTTAACTTTAGGATAGTAATGGACAAGGATGAGTGCTGTCCTACGGGCAGGGTGCTAAATTGGGGGAAGGCTGACTATAGCCGGATTAGGCAGGAATTGGTGGATGTTGATTGGGAGAGGATGTTCGAGGGTAAGTCCGCGTCTGGCATGTGGGAGTCTTTTAAGGAACTATTGATAAGGCTGCAGGATAGGCATGTGCCTGTAAAAAGGAAAGATAGGAAAGGTAGGATTCGAGAGCCGTGGATAACCAGGGAAATTGAGGATCTGATTAAAATGAAAAGGGAGGCGTACGTTAAGCCCAGGCAACTGAAAACAGATGGAGCTCTGGAGGAATACAGAGAGAGTAGGAAAGAACTCAAACGGGGAGTTAGAAGGGCAAAAAGAGGTCACGAGATGTTCTTGGCAGGCAGGATTAAGGAGAATCCTAAGGCATTCTATTCATACGTTAGGAACAAAAGAGTTGTCAGGGAGAAAATCGGACCTCTCAGGGACAAAGGAGGGGAATTATGCTTAGAACCCAAGGGAATAGGGGAGATCCTAAATGAATACTTTGCATCGGTATTCACGAAGGAGAGGGGCGTGTTAACCGGGAGTGTCTCGGAGGGAGGTGTTGACCCGTTAGAGAAAATCTCCATTACAAGAGAGGAAGTGTTAGGTTTTTTAGGGAACCTTAAAACTGACAAAGCCCCAGGGCCTGATGGCATCTATCCTCGACTGCTCAGGGAGACGAGAGATGAAATTGCTGGGCCTCTGACGGAAATCTTTGTCGCTTCTTTGGACACGGGTGAGGTCCCTGAGGATTGGAGGATAGCGAATGTGGTCCCGTTGTTTAAGAAGGGTAGCAGGGATAACCCAGGAAATTATAGGCCGGTGAGCTTGACGTCCGTGGTAGGGAAGGTGTTGGAGAGGATTCTTAGAGACAGGATGTATGTGCATTTAGAACGGAACAATCTCATTAGTGACAGACAGCATGGTTTTGTAAGAGGGAGGTCGTGCCTTACAAATTTGGTGGAGTTTTTTGAGGAAGTGACAAAAACGGTTGATGAAGGAAGGGCCGTGGATGTCGTCTATATGGATTTCAGTAAGGCATTTGACAAAGTCCCACATGGCAGGTTGGTTAAGAAGGTTAAGGCTCATGGGATACAAGGAGAAGTGGCTAGATGGGTGGAGAACTGGCTTGGCCATAGGAGACAGAGGGTAGTGGTCGAAGGGTCTTTTTCCGGCTGGAGGTCTGTGACCAGTGGTGTTCCGCAGGGCTCTGTACTGGGACCTCTGCTATTTGTGATATATATAAATGATTTGGAAGAAGGTGTAACTGGTGTAATCAGCAAGTTTGCGGATGACACGAAGATGGCTGGACTTGCGAATAGCGAAGAGCATTGTCGGGCAATACAGCAGGATATAGATAGGCTGGAAAATTGGGCGGAGAGGTGGCAGATGGAGTTTAATCCGGATAAATGCGAAGTGATGCATTTTGGAAGAAATAATGTAGGGAGGAGTTATACAATAAATGGCAGAGTCATCAGAAGTATAGAAACACAGAGGGACCTAGGTGTGCAAGTCCACAAATCCTTGAAGGTGGCAACACAGGTGGAGAAGGTGGTGAAGAAGGCATATGGTATGTTTGCCTTTATAGGACGGGGTATAGAGTATAAAAGCTGGAGTCTGATGATGCAGCTGTATAGAACGCTGGTTAGGCCACATTTGGAATACTGCGTCCAGTTCTGGTCGCCGCACTACCAGAAGGACGTGGAGGCGTTAGAGAGAGTGCAGAGAAGGTTTACCAGGATGTTGCCTGGTATGGAGGGTCTTAGCTATGAGGAGAGATTGGGTAGACTGGGGTTGTTCTCCTTGGAAAGACGGAGAATGAGGGGAGATCTAATAGAGGTGTACAAGATTATGAAGGGTATATATAGGGTGAACAGTGGGAAGCTTTTTCCCAGGTCGGAGGTGACGATCACGAGGGGTCATGGGCTCAAGCTGAGAGGGACCTCACCCGTGTCCAAAGAAGCGACAAAGATTTCCGTCAGAGGCCCAGCAATTTCATCTCTCGTCTCCCTGAGCAGTCGAGGATAGATGCCATCAGGCCCTGGGGCTTTGTCAGTTTTAATGTTCCCTAAAAAACCTAACACTTCCTCTCTTGTAATGGAGATTTTCTCTAACGGGTCAACACCTCCCTCCGAGACACTCCCGGTTAACACGCCCCTCTCCTTCGTGAATACCGATGCAAAGTATTCATTTAGGATCTCCCCTATTCCCTCGGATATCAGAGGGACGTTTTTTACACAGAGGGTGGTGGGGGTCTGGAATGCGCTGCCAAGTAGGGTGGTGGAGGCAGGCACGCTGACATCGTTTAAGACTTACCTGGATAGTCACATGAGCAGCCTGGGAATGGAGGGATACAAACGATTGGTCTAGTTGGACCAAGGAGCGGCACAGGCTTGGAGGGCCGAAGGGCCTGTTTCCTGTGCTGTACTGTTCTTTGTTCTTTGTTGTTCTTTGTTCTTAGAATATAACAAAAAGAATCAGCTAAACGGTGGCACAGTGGTTAGCACTGCTGCCTCACAGCGCCAGGGACCCAGGTTCAATTCTGGCCTCAGGTCACTGTCTGTGCAGAGCCTGTGTCTGCGTGGGTTTCCTCCGGGTGCTCCGGTTTCCTCCCACATTCCAAAGATGTGCGGGTTAGGTTGATTGGCCATGCTAAGTTGACCTTGGTGTCAGGGGGATTAGCAGGATAAATATGTGGGGTTACGGGAATAGGGTGGGATTGTGGTCAGTGCAGACTTGATAGGCCAAATGGTCTCCTTCTGCACTGTAGCGTTTCTATGACTCTATAATTCTACTTAAACATGACCAAGTTTAATTCTAAATGTTCCAATTTAGCAGTCTCCCCCTTCTTTAGAACCAGTTAGCACATAAACCAAAAATGTTTATGTAGGTAACAGATTTCCAGCCTTTTGACCCTTCTGGAGACTGACCCAGACAGGCACTTGTCTTCTAATCCTCATGCAGCAACTTCTAGAGAAAGCTCCACCCCCCAAACATTGGACAATTCCCCAGGGCCAGATAGGGTCTATCCCAGAATACTGAGAGAGGCAAGGGGAGAAATTGCTGACGCCTTGGCTAAAATAATACATGAATAGGATGGGGATAGAGGGATATGGTCCCCGGAGGAGTAGGGGGTTCAAGTTTAGTCGGGCAGCATGGTCGGTGCAGGCTTGGAGGGCTGAAGAGCCTGTTCCTATGCTGTAATTTTGTTCTCAAACAATAGAATCTCTGAAAGAAAGGCTGATTTCAGAGCAAGAGATACAGAGAAAGCAACCTCTCTCTAAATATCCCAAAAGCAAACTGTCTTGAGTTCTATGCGAAAGCCAAGCTGCACCCAGTCATATGACCCTACAAGCCAATCAACCTAATCAAACCGCACTCTGCAATATCTCAGGGGAAAACACAATGCAACAGAACTCTGCATTAATTCAGATTAAAACAAACATTGTATCAATTAAGATCAATCATGTTGCTGCAGTGACAATACAGTGCTCTGTGATCCAGACAAAATGGCTCCAATAAAATGGACGGGACTTATAAACACATTCAGCACACAAACATGGCTAAAATACATTTCTTAAAAGCACAGTATCATTGCACCACCCCATTTTCTTATTATTCATTCTTGGAACGTCACTGGCATGACCAGTTGCACGGTGGCACAGTGGTTAGCACTGCTGCCTCACAGCGCCAGGGACCCAGGTTCAGTTCCTGGCTTGAGTCACTGTCTGTGCGGAGTCTGCACGTTCTCCCCGTGTCTGCATGGGTTTTCCTCTGGGTGCTCCGGTTTCCTCCCACAATCCAAAAGACGTGCTGGTTAGGTGCATTGGCCATGCTGAATTCCCCCTCAGTGTAACCCGAACAGGTGCCAGAGTGTGGCGACTGTGGGATTTTCACAGTAACTTCATTGCAGTGTTAATGTAAGCCTACTTGTGACTAATAAATTTTTTTTTAAAAATAAACTTAAACAGTATTTATTGCTCATCCCCAATTGCCCCTGAGAAGGTGGTGGTGAGCTGCCAGTCCCTGTATCAGAGGCACTCCAAAGTAAGAAGTCTAACAACGCCAGGCAGTCCCACAGTCCAGATCGATGGCGAGTTGCATGACTTTGACCCATGAATGAATTTAAGATAAATGGGTTAGTGAGTGCATTAAAATAGCAGTCGCACCCCAACTGAATTCTACACCAGTGAGATTTTTATTTTGTCCTTCCATGGGATGCAGGGCAGCATCAAATGCCCATCGCCAGCTGCCCTTGAAAAGCACTTGGATTGCAATTCTGCGGTTATACTCAATTTGAGTTGCACTCAAAGTCCATTTGAAGTCCGTTCATTGTTGCTGCACGGTGATGTAGTTGTTCCTGTGCTTGTTACACAGCTTTTAATTTAAACACCTTCCAAGCATTCCAGTTTAATGAGACAAATAAAGACAGTCATTCAATTATTTCTTTATTTAACACTTCTAGCACCAACTCAAACATAAACAGTTTCAACTCATTAACTCCTCACTGAACTATAACTCTAACTGAACATCAACTTTAACTATTTAACTGAAAATAGATGCCAACGAGTTTAGGAAAGCCTGGCCAAGAAATATTCTAGATCTATCATCTTCTTCTCTGAAGCATCCTTCAGGGCACAGGTCTTCCTGCGATGGTTAGTCTCTTCGAGTTATCGCTGGCAAACAAAGGCTCACATGTCTTTTTATCCACAATTCCCCACTCACTTCCGGAAGATTCTCTGTCATCCAGCCAATGATTTGATCAGTAACCTCAATTGCATTATTCGATTAGGCCAATCAAATAAGCCAGAGTGATGGCATCGGCCACTCCAGACCTCACCCTAGGCCCCTTAAGTGCATATTGTTTACACTCCAATGCCCAGTTAAGGAACACTGGCTCCAAAAGTCTGTAAAGAACTCCTCTCTGCCAAGGACAAGCTGTTAAATCTGACATCTTATGTCCATTGACAAACTCTAGGCCACTGGTCACAAGAAATCCCAGCATGCTTAACTCTCAGCCAGAAAAGCCATTTTAAAGCCACTATTGCCATTATAGTTGTTAAATTATTGTTGCAGCTGTCATCCACATGCTGCGCTGAGTAATGTCCCTACCTCTGAGCCAGAAGCTCCGGGTTCGAACCTCACTCCAGAGTGAGAATCCTCCCAGATTCTTCCAGATTCGCCAACAACCGCCTGGTGACTTTTAAAAGCAATTGAGGGGATTTTAAAAGGCCAAGGGTTCACTTCTACTCCCCTCCTTGCACCCCCGTCGCTGGGAATAGTAATCAGAAATTAACGGCATAAACACTAACCCAAGTTAATGGGTTTGTTTCCCTACATTATGTTGGGATCGAGAGACATGTTCAAAATTAGATAATTCTCCTCACTTGGTGCTTAGGGAATCTCTGATAACAGACAGCACGGTGGCACAGTGGTTAGCACTGCTGCCTCACAGCGCCAGGGACCTGGGTTCGATTCCTGGCTTGGGTCACTGTCTATGTGGAGTTTGCACATTCTCCCTGTGTCTGTTTGTTTTCTCCGGGTGCTCCGGTTTCCTCCCACAGTCCAAAGATGAGCGGATAAGGTGGATTGGCCATGCTAAATTGCCCCTTAGTGTCAGTGGTACGAGCTAGGGTAAATGCATGGAGTTATGGGGACCACAATGGGTGGGATTGTGGTCGGTGCAGACTCAGTGGACCGAATGGTCTCCTTCTGCACTGAAGGATTCTGTGTTTCCTGGCTTGGGTCACTGTCTGTACGCAGTCTGCACATTCTCCCCGTGTCTGCATGGGTTTTCTCCGAGTGCTCCGGTTTCCTTCCACAGTCCGAAAGACGTGCTGGTTAGGTGGATTGGGCCTTGCTAAATTCTCCCTCAGTGTAACCTGAACAGGCGCCGGAGATTTTCACACTAACTTCATTGCAGCGTTAATGTAAGCCGATTTGTGACACTCATAAATAAACTTAAACTTAAATCAGTAAATGTGACCAAGATTCGAGGTTGCGTAGAAGCGAGCTCACCAACGGGGACAGACAGGCGGACAGAGTGGAACTACAGTTCCGAGCCGCTGTTGTGTTGCAGATTCTGTCTGTGTGCTGCACGCTTCCGGGTTCTGCAAATGGTGTTCAGGTGGAGCGTGTGGCTCTGGCCTTCAAGTATTGGTGCGAGATTACACCAGTTAAGTGTTTGATATTTCAAACGCATCTCAGTTCAAGTAAATCCATCAGATACTGTCTGCATTCACGTGGAGATCTGTCTGCCAGAGAAAGGTGCTGGTTAAATTATTCATTTCACTGAATTGAAAGGGCAGTCCAAGGACTTTTATAATGTTTAGCGTCATGTCAGTTGCTGCCCAACTAATGCCCTGTTCACTCAGTCAGCGCATTGCGAGTGGTGCGTTGCTTGTTTTCTTCTAATCTTGGGACCCTTGGACAAAACCCCTGTCCAAGCCAGAAGTTGGAATTGAATGTTTAAAGGTCCCCACGGTGCTTGTTGCCGGGGAGAGAAAGGAGGAACCGCAGAGAGGAATAAATGTTTCAAAAGAGAACTGAATCTGAGGCAGTGGCCAGGGGAAATGGGGTAAGATGACGGTGTGCGTGGGAAATTGGGCCAGTGAAGCCATTATCCCGCTGGCGCCATGCCACTGCCTTTTCGTAACCCCACTTCCACCATCGTTTCCCGGAATACATCCAGCCCGAGGTGGCAACTCATCCAAGGCCTAGATGGTCCAAAGGAAGGTGGGTTCATAACATGGCCAAACAGGGTTGAGTATCGACCTGCAAATCATTCCAACACGCCCCAGTGGTGGGGCGATAAATGTGGGAGAAATTCCTGGACAGCCATGTGATGTTTAAGCTTTAAGTTTATTTGAAATGATGAGCTTTCGGAGCGCTACTCCTTCATCAGGTGAGCAGCGCTCCGAAAGCTCGTGATTCCTGTTGGACTTTAACCTGGTGTTGGTGAGATTTCTCACTGCGCTCCAGTCCAAGTCGGCATCTCCACATTGTTTATTTCTTAATGTCATAAGTAGGCTTACATCAACACCGCAATGAAGTTACTGTGAAAATCCCCTAGTCGCCACACTCTGGCGCCTTTTCGGGGACACTGAGAGAGAATTTAGCATGGCCAATCCACCTAACCAGCACGTCTTTTGGACTGAGAGGGGAAACCGGAACACCCGGAATAAATAAACTTAAACTTGATTGGACTGGTGATGGGCAACCTTGGCTCGTGAGTGGGCCGCATGAGTGGCCTGTCTTCATCTCAGTGGGCCACAAGATTGAAATCGGGCTTGTTCACTAACCGTGACCCCATGAATAAGATTAAACACATTTAATACACGCTGAATATTTCATAAAGAGTTATAGAAAATGCTTCATCATTTATATATTAATGGAACTCTCATCAACTTCAAATGGTAAAGACAAACGAAATATTGACGCTTTGGACACAGAGGGAGCGCACGGCTCTCTCAGCCAATGGTGTGAGCAATCAGCACCCACCTCATGTCACTCGCCCTTGCGACAGAATCACTTCTGTCATATCGGTCGGGAAAAAAAACTGCACGGACGGAAATCAGCGGAATGTGACAACCCTGCTCGTGGGCAAAGATCAACAAAATGTCTCGTTGGGCCGCACTCAGATGGGCCTCATGTGACCCCCTCCCCCGCAGGCCGCAGGATGCCCACCACTGGCTTAGACCCAATGTTCTTTTGAGACAGTCTAGTTAGATTGGCCAACATGGCGAGATTAAACTTCTGAACCCTATTGCAGAGAACCCAGTCAGAAAATCATGGGCGGGCGTGATTTTACTTTTTGAGCTGATTATTCGTTAGTTATACAACGTTAAAGATGGGGATATAAAGGCTGTTTGGCCAGTTGGGGCAGTGGAGGTCTTGTAACCTCCAGGAAAAGGTCCTACCAATATTGGCAACCCTAAGTAGCGCGTGACAGCGGGACTGCACCTCAGCAGGGACTATTCAAGGGAGCAAATGAGTCATGAGGAAACCTTGGTCTACAGCAGTGTTACTTTACTTTAACAAACTACATTCTGCTCAACCAGTGAGCCTAAAAGCACAATTTGGTGGCTGGGTCAGTGCAGTTCCTAATGGAGGCTGGTGATACTGGTGCAGGATAGCAGGAGCGGTCTGTATTGCGGCCAAGAGGCCCAAATGGCACAGGCACCTTTTGTCAACCGCCCACCTGTTCCTGAGGAAGGAGTTCAGAGTGGCGCATGAGCACAAGCTCCTTGCTGGGAGGAAGAGGGCGAGCCTCGTGCTCTCCGAAGCCAGGTGCACACACCAAGTGAAAATCACCTTCATCAGTGAAAACACCTCGTGCATCTGGAAATTCAAGCAGAGAACAAGTGGTCATCATTTACAATTAGCATTGTTGCTTCTATCTTGATGAGTGCAAGGGAAAAACTTTGACTGCATTGCCTTTTTCAGAAATACTCGAATAGTTGTAATGGGCAACTCAAGTTATTGGGAATTATCCTATACATATTGGGAATCATTCCACACTTATTGGGAATTCTCCTGTACATATTGAGAATCATCCTACACTTATTGGGAATTATCCTATACATATTGGGAATCATCCTACACATATTGGGAATTCTCTGTACCAATTAGGAATTATCCTGTATCTATTGGGAATTATCCTATACATATTGGGAATTATCCTATACATATTGGGAATCATCCTACACATATTGGGAATTCTCTGTACCTATTAGGAATTATCCTGTATCTATTGGGAATTATCCTATACATATTGGGAATCATCCTACACATATTGGGAATTCTCTGTACCTATTAGGAATTATCCTGTATCTATTGGGAATTATCCTATACATATTGGGAATTCTCCTATACATATTGGGAATTATCCTGTACCTATTGGGAAACTAAGAGTGTAAAGAGCAGGGAGTTCTTCGAGTGGAATTCACTTGAATGTAAGTGACGCTGATATTTTTTTATTTGCTGTGTTCTGGCGGCTTTCCTCTGAGCTGCTGAGTGTATCCTAGTTTCTATCTCATGCTTACACTCCTACACTCACCCCTGTGATCACTAGGTAAATGTTGGGTGAGTCAGGGTTTCTGCTGAATATATTGATGCAAACGTGCTGCAGTGAGACCAGGCGGGTAAGGTCTGGAAGGTGAGTACCCGTGTGATTAGCTCCTCCTCTTGTTGGGCTGGTGCTGCAACTTTTGAAATCTCCATTCGAAGGGAGGGTTTGCCACCGATTTTTAAGCCATGTTAGCTATTCCCCTGGAGACGGTGGTCGAAGGTGGCTTAAGTGAACGTTTCCATTGAGAAGCAGAGCTGTTGTTACACACATAGGCTGGCGAGTCTAATGCCCTTCGCTTGATCAGTGTCTACAGCCTCATACTACAGAAGGCAACCTCATGTTCGACCGCGCTGGATTATTTTTGCACCGCAGAGGCACAGACGTTAGTGTAACTTAACGTCTCAACTGAGGAAGGAGCAGCGCCCCAAAAGCTCGTGATTCCAAATAAACCTGTTGGACTTTAACCTGGTGTTGTGAGGCTTCTTACTGCGCCCACCCCAGTCCAACGCCGGCATCTCCGTATCTTGGTGTAATTTGGAATTGTACTCAAGAAAAATGTGCTCAATTCAGTTAAATTTGCCTGATATGTTTTAGAAATTATAACTTTTTTTCACAGCAAGTATTGGAGTTTTTGGAATCTCAGATGTTCTGACACCTGACACTTTACTGTGACAGCTCTTCATTTTTCTCCCTCTTTCTGTGTTTCCACAACTTGTAGCACGCAAGCAGGACATCATCAAGATTACCGAACAACTCATCGAAGCAATCAACAATGGAGATTTTGAAGCCTACACGTGAGTTCAGACTAGTTCCGTCCTGTTGGCTCTCCGCGCAAAGAGAGAGACCACCAGCCGTGTGATCGACTTGGGGAGCGAGTGGGCTTGATTCCATAATGTTGCACCTTTGGGTTTGTGTCACAGTGTTTGGCAGATCCTTCAACCTGTTGAGGGGCAGTGGGATGGAAGAAAAACTCAAGGACAGGTAACTGGGGAGGTGATGGCCTAGTGGTATTATCGCTAGACTATTAATCCAGAAACCCAGCTCATGTTCTGGGGACCTGGGTTCAAATCCCGCCACGGCAGATGGTGGAATTTGAATTCAATAAAAAATATCTGGAATTAAGAATCTACTGATAACCATTGTCGGAAAAACCCATCTGGTTCACTAATGTCCTTTAGGGAATAGAAATCTGCCGTCCTTACCCGGTCTGGCCTACACGTGACTCCAGAGCCACAGCAAGGTGGTTGACTCTCAAATGTCCTCTGAGTAAGGACAACTAGGGATGGGCAATAAATGCTGGCCAGCCTGCAATGCCCATGTCCCACGAATTAATTAAAAAACTTTAGATCGAGCAAGCCCCTCCGGGAAAGATAACCCCCATTTTGAGGCATTGATTGGTGAGCCCTCACCTCAGATTCATGCTGAGGCTTCAAGAAGATGTTGTCTGTCCTTGCACAACAAGGATGTATTAAGAATAACTCAGCGACCAGTTACTAAGAAGTGTTACAAGTCAGGTCGGATACTTCAAGGTGTTTTATGAAGCTCGCCTGACCTGTAACGTTTTACGGTGAATTTGGCTAGGACGAGCATGAGAGGTTTCACTCCGGGCATGATTCAACTGACCCACGAGGAGCTTTTATCAAAAACAAAGTTTAATTAAGAATATTGTTGAAATGTATAGTAAGACAATTAGCAAGAACTTTTAACAATTACAAACAAGAAACACAACAACCACGATAATGTATAACTCTTAAGGAAATATCTCTATTGTGTTCCAACCAAAGCCAACATCTAAAACACACAAACTTCCAAATAAACACTATACACCATAGGTTAACGCCCACTTGTTACAGGAATCCAGCCTCCTGAGTTCAATGCTGAAAATCCCTTGTGAAGAAACTCAGAAGAGATTGTAGTCGAATCTGTTTCCCAAAACACAGCTTCTTTAAGGCAGGATGGCAATAAGCCTCTCCCTCAGCTAACTGATAATAGTTTCAGAACCAAACAAAGAGAACAGGGAGAGAGAGAGAGACTGCTTCTTAGCTTGCTGCTAAACTGCTTCCAGCATACTCCCCAAAACGAAACTGAAAGCCCAAAAGAAAACCCCCCATCACCTGACTGCCACAAACGAAACTGAAACCCATATCACCTGACTGTCACAGCTTAGCTCCACCCCCAATGACATCACTGAAGCTGTAAGCTGCATGATTTTTTAAAAACCTTTCTTAAAGGTACACTCACATGACAGAAGGCCTAACAGAATTTTTGAGGAGCCGGTGTCACACAGAAAGGGGAGTTAATCCACAAGTCCTTCCCGAGAATTGGATCTTCTTGTCTTCACATTTCACTGATTGACATTCAGTTCAACTCCATTGTGGCCAGTCTCGCACATTCAACTGTCTTTATGTGACAAGTTAGGTGAGGGATATTCAGCCAGAATTCTTGGTGGTTTATTCCGTGGGATAAGACTGGTAATGGCTGGGAAGCTAAGTTGTGGAAGGAAAACTATAGAGGGAATCTGCGGACAGTTGAGGAAGACAAGTAGGAATTCCAACATTGTTTTTCCAGGGAAGTTTCATCATCCATCCATTGATTACAGCACAGGGATGTGGTAAATGAGGCAAAAAGAATTTCTAAAATGTGTGCAGGATTCCTTATTTGACCTACAAAGGGGAAGAAGGTGTTGCTAAAATTGGTTGCGAATAACAAAATAGGTCAGGTAGATAAATTAAATGTAAGCGAGCACTTTGGCAACAGTGATCATAATATGGTGAGATACAAGTTGCAAATAGAGCGGTTAAAGGAGGTTAGTGGAGAACAATGGCACCAGTTTGGACTTCGGCAAATCTTGGAAAGGTAATGAGTTAACTCACCATTAAGAGCTAGATGCAGGAATTAGTACACAGGACTGGGCAATGGTATGAAACTAGGGAAGGATAATACATTGCATTAATTTTCATTTGTGGGACATGGGCGTCGCTGGCTGGGCCAGCATTTATTGCCCAACCCTAGTTGCCTGAGGGCAGTTGAGAGTCAACCACATTGCTGTGGCTCTGGAGTCACATGTAGGCCAGAACGGGTAAGGACGGCAGATTTCCTTCCCTAAAGGACATTAGTGAACCAGATGGGTTTTTCCGACAATCGACAATGGTTTCATGCTCGTCAGTAGATACTTAATTTTTATTGAATTCAAATTCCACCATCCTCCGTGGCAGGATTTGAAACCGGGTCCTCAGAGCATTGGCTGAGTTTCTGGAATAATAGTCTGGCGAAAATACCACGAGGCCATCGCCTCCCACAAGATGAGAGTAAAGGCAAATTTCTGGGAGCGAATGGGATTGTGTAGCAATGACTCAGAGCATTCTGTTCTGGGACTCCATCTGTTCGCCATGTGCATCAATGATTTGGGTTTGTAAAGCGTTGCACCAATGAGTAAAAAATGTTAAAATAGGAAACGTAGTAAATAATTCTGAGCAGCAACACAAACTGCAAGTCTTCTTCCTTCTCGCAAACAAAGGAGCGTTTAAAAATACAGCTTAAGCAAATTGCCTTTTTTTAAGCACACAATACTTTGCACTGTCTAATATTGTAATGCAGAGAACTTACAGTATGAAGCTGTAATTTTGTTATGCATAAGGATAGTCTTTAATCATTTATTTTTATAACACGCGAGTTGATGCATTTTGGATGATCAAATTCGGGTGCGAATTATTCTGTAAATGGCAGAACCCTTCGGAGCATTGACATACAGAGGGATCTGGGCGTACAGGTCCACAGATCCCTGACAGTGGCAACACATTTGGATAAGGTGGCCAAGAAGGCATACAGACGAGGCATCGAGTATAAAAGTTGGCAAGTTATGTTACAGGTGTATAAAACTTTCGCTAGGCCGCATTTGGAATATTGCGTGCAGTTCTGGTCGCCACACTACCAGAAGGACGTGGATGCTTTGGAAAGGGTGCAATGAATGTTTATCAGGATGTTGCCTGGTCTGGAGGATTTGGGCTATGAGGAGAGGTTGGATAAACTCGGATTGTTTTCAGTGGAAAGATGGAAGCTGAGGGGAGACCTGATAGAAGTCTACAAAATTATGAGAGGTACAGATAGGGTGGATAGTCAGAGGGTTTTTCCCAGGGTGGAAAGCTCGACTACAAGAAGGCACACATTTAAGATGAGAGGGGGTAAGTTTAGGGGAGAGTCTTTCTCCCCTAAACTGGTGGTCTCCCTTTCTGTGGGGAAAATCTTGCCAGTGGAGGTGGTGGAAGCAGGCATGTTAGCAACGTTCAAGGTGTATCGTGATAGACTCATGAACGGGAGGTGAACAGAGGGATAGAAATCATGCACCGGTGCAGGCCTGGTGGGCCAAAGGGCCTGTTCCTGTGCTGTATTGTTCTTTATAGGGTTTTGTTTTAAATAGACAATGTTTCACAGGTAGGATTCGAGAGCCGTGGATAACCAGGGAAATTGAGGATCTGATTAAAATGAAAAGGGAGGCGTACGTTAAGTCCAGGCAACTGAAAACAAATGGAGCTCTGGAGGAATACAGAGAGAGTAGGAAAGATCTCAAACGGGGAGTTAGAAGGGCAAAAAGAGGTCACGAGATGTTCTTGGCAGGCAGGATTAAGGAGAATCCTAAGGCATTCTATTCATACGTTAGGAACAAAAGAGTTGTCAGGGAGAAAATCGGACCTCTCAGGGACAAAGGAGGGGAATTATGCTTAGAACCCAAGGGAATAGGGGAGATCCTAAATGAATACTTTGCATCGGTATTCACGAAGGAGAGGGGCGTGTTAACCGGGAGTGTCTCGGAGGGAGGTGTTGACCCGTTAGAGAAAATCTCCATTACAAGAGAGGAAGTGTTAGGTTTTTTAGGGAACATTAAAACTGACAAAGCTCCAAGGCCTGATGGCATCTATCCTCGACTGCTCAGGGAGACGAGAGGTGAAATTGCTGGGCCTCTGACGGAAGTCTTTGTCGCTTCTTTGGACACGGGTGAGGTCCCTGAGGATTGGAGGATAGCGAATGTGGTCCCGTTGTTTAAGAATGGTAGCAGGGATAACCCAGGAAATTATAGGCCGGTGAGCTTGACGTCCGTGGTAGGGAAGTTGTTGGAGAGGATTCTTAGAGACAGGATGTATGTGCATTTAGAACGAAACAATCTCATTAGTGACAGACAGCATGGTTTTGTAAGAGGGAGGTCGTGCCTTACAAATTTGGTGGAGTTTTTTGAGGAAGTGACAAAAACGGTTGATGAAGGAAGGGCCGTGGATGTCGTCTATATGGATTTCAGTAAGGCATTTGACAAAGTCCCACATGGCAGGTTGGTTAAGAAGGTTAAGGCTCATGGGATACAAGGAGAAGTGGCTAGATGGGTGGAGAACTGGCTTGGCCATAGGAGACAGAGGGTAGTGGTCGAAGGGTCTTTTTCCGGCTGGAGGTCTGTGACCAGTGGTGTTCCGCAGGGCTCTGTACTGGGACCTCTGCTATTTGTGATATATATAAATGATTTGGAAGAAGGTGTAACTGGTGTAATCAGCAAGTTTGCGGATGACACGAAGATGGCTGGAATTGCGGATAGCGAAGAGCATTGTTGGGCAATACAGCAGGATATAGATAGGCTGGAAAATTGGGCGGAGAGGTGGCAGATGGAGTTTAATCCGGATAAATGTGAAGTGATGCATTTTGGAAGAAATAATGTAGGGAGGAGTTATACAATAAATGGCAGAGTCATCAGGAGTATAGAAACACAGAGGGACCTAGGTGTGCAAGTCCACAAATCCTTGAAGGTGGCAACACAGGTGGAGAAGGTGGTGAAGAAGGCATATGGTATGCTTGCCTTTATAGGACGGGGTATAGAGTATAAAAGCTGGAGTCTGATGATGCAGCTGTATAGAACGCTGGTTGGGCCACATTTGGAGTACTGCGTCCAGTTCTGGTCGCCGCACTACCAGAAGGACGTGGAGGCATTGGAGAGAGTGCAGAGAAGGTTTACCAGGATGTTGCCTGGTATGGAGGGTCTTAGCTATGAGGAGAGATTGGGTAGACTGGGGTTGTTCTCCTTGGAAAGACGGAGAATGAGGGGCGATCTAATAGAGGTATACAAGATTATGAAGGGTATAGATAGGGTGAACAGTGGGAAGCTTTTTCCCAGGTCGGAGGTGACGATCACGAGGGGGCACGGGCTCAAGCTGAGAGGGGCGAAGTATAACTCAGATATCAGAGGGATGTTTTTTACACAGAGGGTGGTGGGGGCCTGGAATGCGCTGCCAAGTAGGGTGGTGGAGGCAGGCACGCTGACATCGTTTAAGACTTACCTGGATAGTCACATGAGCAGCCTGGGAATGGAGGGATACAAACGATTGGTCTAGTTGGACCAAGGAGCGGCACAGGCTTGGAGGGCCGAAGGGCCTGTTTCCTGTGCTGTACTGTTCTTTGTTCTTTGTTCTTTGTTTCCTGCTTTTTCCCTGAAACACAATGCAGTTCACCAACTTGGATGAAAGGTGTTCAGAATGCAAGCTGAACACAAAGAACTCTCCTGTTGAGTTCTGGGTTTGCCAGCTTCTCCCACAGCATCTGCACCTTGCCCTGGGTTAAATACAATCGCAAAACCTACTGCCATAATCACCCATCAACCCTTCACAAACCCCATTCTTCAAAAGCAGCACGGTGGCCGCAGTGGTTAACAGGTTAGTTACTTCACAGTGCCAGGGACCCGGGTTCGATTCCCAGCTCGGGTCTCTGTCGATGTGGAATTTGCACGTTCTCCCCGTGTCGGCGTGGGTTTCCTCCGGGTGCTCTGGTTTCCTCCCACAGTCCCGAAAGACGTGCTGGTTAGGGTGCATTGACCCGAACAGGCGCCGGAGTGTGGCGACTAGGGGAATTTCACAGTAACTTCATTGCAGTGTTAATGTAAGCCTTACTTGTGACTAATAAATAAACTAAATATTTTTCTTGAATTGACCGTCAGATTAGTGGAGACTATTGCAGAACACACAAGTTTCAGTCTCCCAATGTAGCCCAGGGAAAGCTCAATTATACAAATGCCTGGAAACTCCATGCTTTTCGGGGTCTAACCTTAAAGCAGGCCTGGGTAACTGAGAGCCATGTTAGAAGCATTAGCTGTCCAACTGATTAGAATCATACAGTGCAGAAGAGGCCCTTTGGCCCATCGAGTTCGCGCCAACACATTATCAATCTGCCTGTCAAAATGTGTGGGGAAGAAAAGCAGTTGTTTTGTAGGAATTAGTCCATCGCTGTGCGGTATAGCAGGAGTGGCTGAAAAACAATTCCTTATACACAGAAAAACTCATCAGAAACAACGCGGTTTTCAAGTTAGTGCTTGTTAGTCGGTACTTGCGAGGCACTGAGTTGGGAATAGTACTAATTAGCATGTGGGAGGATGGGGGAGAGACCAGCGCAGAATGTATTGTGCAAGTGTCCCCAGTAGTTCAGCCATTGTTCAAGAGTTAGGCGCTCTGAGCCTACGCACTGTAAACATTGATTCAGTCGCAACAATTTGAAGAAAATAATTTTCATTTAATATCAAGGCGGCACTCATTATTGCCTTGCCAACTCAGACTGAATGTCTTCGGCTGGGGGCAAACGCCCACGTTTTTGGAACTATACACAACATTTCGCTTCAAGTCCCAGCTTCTTTAATTGCAATTCCAGTGTCTTTATTGCCTCTTCTCAGCAGATGAAATATTAATCCATTGATTGCCAGAGCCATGTGTCATCTTATTCACGCAACCTTAAAAAGAAAACATCTAGAAGGTTGTCAGTGGAGAAATAAACATCAGATGCCTTGATTCAGTTGTAAAGAACATTGGTTGGACTGCTCTTGGAGAATTGGTTCCCTTAACTAAGGAAGAATATACCTGAGTACAGCGGAGGTTTACCTGACTAATTGCGGGGACGGTGGAACTGTCCTCTGAGGAAAGGTTGAGGAGGCTGGGCTTGTATTCTCTACAAGCATTGAAACGTACAAAATTCTTAAAGGGCTCGACGGGGTAGATGCAGAAAGGGTGTTTCTCCTGGCTAGAGTGTCTAGATGTGGAGATGCCGGCGTTGGACTGGGGTAAACACAGTAAGAAGTCTCACAACACCAGGTTAAAGTCCAACAGGTTTATTTGGTAGCACAAGCCACTAGCTTTCGGAGCGCTGCCCCTTCATCAGGTGAGTGGGATTTCAGTTCACTAACAGGGCATATACAGACACAAACTCAGACTAAAGACTCAAATTGAGTTTGTGTCTTTATATGCCCTGTTTGTGAACTGAAATCCCAGTCACCAGATGAAGGGGCAGCGCTCCGAAAGCTCGTGGCTTTTGCTACCAAATAAACCTGTTGGACTTTAACCTGGTGTTGTGAGACTTCTTAGAATGTCTAGAATCAGGGGACACAGTCTCAGAATGAGGGGCAAGCCATTTAGGACGGAGGTGAAGAGGAACGTCCTCACTTGAGGGTGGGGAATCGTTGGAATTCTTGACCCCAGAGAGCTGTGCAAGCTCAGTCATTAATATATGTTCCAGCCCAAGATTTTCAGATACGGGTGACATCAAGGGAATGTGCAGGTTGCGCAGGAAAATGGCACTGAGGGAGATGATCAGCCATGGTCTAGTTGAATGGCAGAACAGGCTCGAGGGGTTGAATGGCCTACTCCTGCTCCTATGTTCCTGATAGTCAAGCTCCCCTAGTCGTTGAATGAGCAACTCCTTCTCATAGTGCAATGCTCAGTGATGCTGACACCAGGAAACTCTGAATCATTAGTAACAGGGCGGCACTGCAGCCTCCCAGCACCAGGGACCCAGGTTCAATTCCGGCCTTGGGTCACTGTCTGTGTAGAGTTTGCACGTTCTCCCCCTGTCTGAGTGGGTTTCCTCCGGATGCTCCGGTTTCCTGCCACACTCCAAAAATGTGCAGGTTAGGTTGATTGGCCATGCTAAATTGTCCCTTAGTGTCCAAAGGTGCGTAGGTTAGGGGGATTGGTCATGCTAAATTGCACCTTAGTGTGCAAAGATGTGCAGGTTAGGTTAATTGGCCATAGTAATTTCCCCTTAGAGTCCCACGATGTGTAGGTTAGAGGGTTTAGCGGGGTAAATGCGTAGGGTTACAGTGATAAGGTCTGGATGAGAGGCTCTATTGGAGAGCTGGGGCAGACACGATGGGCCCAATGACGTCCTTCTGTGCTGTGGAGATGCTATGATTCTATCAGTATAACTGGCTTCCAATTAACCA
This sequence comes from Mustelus asterias, assembly GCF_964213995.1. Taxonomy (NCBI): domain Eukaryota; kingdom Metazoa; phylum Chordata; class Chondrichthyes; order Carcharhiniformes; family Triakidae; genus Mustelus; species Mustelus asterias. Next base: position 9,774,589 of record NC_135828.1, on the reverse strand, counting down.
GACCAGGAAAAGTGCCAAACAAATATCTTCCAGGGTTGCAGTGACTATCCAGTAACCCCTCCATGCGAGATGGGATGAGGACAGGATTGGGTATGATCACCCCATCCTCTGGTCCCTTCCCAGGGTTCAAAAGCCTACTGGCATCTGTTATCCAGGCACACATGAAGAATAGCCACCACTGTGAGCTCGCTATAGAGCAGTACAATCAAGGACCCCACACACCCCGGACATTCTCTCTTCCACCTACTTCCGTCAGGAAAAAGGTTCAAAAGTCTGAGGTCACGTACCAACCGACTCGAGAACAGCTTCTTCCCTGCTGCCATCAGACTTTTGAATGGACCCAACACATACTAAGCTGACCTTTCTGTGACTGTGACACTATATTCTGCACCCTCTCCTTTCCTTTTCCCCTATGTAAGTTCATAAGATATAGGAGCAGAATTTGGCCATTCGGTCCATCAAGTCTGTTCCGCCATTTGACCATGGCTGATATGCTCCTCATCCCCATTTTCCTGCCTTCTCCCCATAACCCTTCAGCCCATTACCAATTAAAAATCTGTCTAACTCCTCCTTAAATTTACTCACTGTCCCAGCATCCACCGCACTTTGGGGCAGCGAATCCCACAGATTCACAACCCTTTGGGAGAAGTAGTTTCTCCTCAACTCTGTTTTGAATTTGCTGCCCCTTATCCTCAGACTATGACCTCTCGTCCTAGAATGCCCCACCAGAGGAAGCATCCGCTCCACGTCTACTTTATCCATATCTTTTATCATCTTGTACACCTCAATTTGATCTCCCCTCATTCTTCTAAATTCCAGAGAGTATAGGCCTAAACTGTCCAATCCACTCTGGTAATGTAAAGTTTATTCATTAGACATAAATAGGCTTACATTAACATTGCAATGAAATTACTGTGAAAATCCCCTACTCCCAACACCCCGGCGCCTGTTCGGGTCAATGCACCCTAACCAGCACATTTTTCAGATTGTGGGAGGAAACCAGAGCACCCGGAGGAAACCCACGCAGACACGGGGAGAACGTGCAGACTCCACACAGACAGTGACCCAAGCCGGGAATTGAACCCGGGTCCCTGGCGCTGTGAGGCAGCAGTGCTGACCACTGTGCCACCGTGCCGCCCCCAATGTACTCTATGAACGGTATGCTTTGTCTGTATAGCGCGCAGGAAACAATACTTTTCGCTGTCTCCTAATACACGTGACAATAAATCAAATCAAAGGACGTGGTGTGTCTGTGGAAACCTGTTGTGGCAAAACAATTCCCCCCTGCAAGAGAAGAAAATAAGAGAAAGACTCAAACAAAGTAAACTGTATATAATATTAACATTTTGGCGGGGAAGGGGTGCAGGGTGTGCCAAATTATCTTAAGAACAATAGCAGATATATCATTTTTTGACAGCTTGAAATATTATATCTGAAGGTGAGACATTTACAGATAGATAATTGGCCAGAGATGATATAAATAATAAGGGTCTGCTTTTTGAAGTTTGGGTAATTGTAAATATTTATGGTAAGTTATTTATGAGACGGCCATCATCTGTCCCCGATGCACAAGATAATCCCCTCGGGCATTGTATTTAATTACTATGCCTCATATTCCTAGGTGACTAATAGGAGCTGTAATGTTATTTCCATGAAAATCTCACTGAAGCTTGATATTAATATTTAAATCCCAATTTGAATAAACATTTGGAGGACTGTTTGTCACCTGGTGAAGAGGAAGCGTTCAGGTGGCCTTTCGAATTGAGGAGGCGTTCAGGTGGCACAGCTATCAGGGAAAGGGACAAGGAAGATGAACATTCTGTCGAGAGAATGGTCAGAAGAGAAGACAGTGAAAATGTAATCCGATAAAAATCATTCCCGATTTCCTGAGAGTAATGGAGTGGCCAATCTTACAGTCTGATTAACACAGCTCGAAGCCACTCTTCTCTAGTCAAAAGTTTCATCGATATTATCCTGGAAAAGGAAAACAATTCCCGGAGTACAACAGTGGCAATATCCTTGTAAAGGAAGACTCACATTTCTATAGTTAGTGCCTTGGACCACCTCAGCCCCAAAGCATTTCACAGCCAATTAACTACTTTTCTGAACTGTTGTCACTGCTATAAGGTAGAAGACGCAATAGGGTAAGAAATCATAGAATCCCTACAGTGCAGGAGGAGGCCATTTGGCCCATCGAGTCTGCACCAACAACAATCCCACCCATGCGCTAATCCCGCTAACCGACACATCCCGAGACACTTAGGGGCAATTTAGCATGGCCAATCGACCTAACCCGCACATCTTTGGACTGTGGGGGGGAAATCGGAGCATCCGGAGGAAACCCACGCAGACACGGGGAGAATATGCAAACTCCACACAGACAGTGACCCAAGCCGGGAATGGAGTAATTGGAACACAGCAACCCCCTACAATCTGCAAAGTGGCGATGGATGGCATGGTGGCACAGTGGTTAGCGCTGCTGCCTCACCGGGGACCGGGTTCAATTCCAGCCTTGGTTGACTATCTGTGCGGAGTCTACACATTCTTCCCGTGTCTGTGTGGGTTTCCTCCGGGTGCTCCAATTTTCTCCCACACTCCAAAGATGTGTGGGTTAGGTGGATTGGCCATGCTAAATTGCCCCTTAGTGTCTCAAGATGTGTAGGTTAGGGGGATTAGCAGGGTAAATATATGGGGTTACAGGGATAGAGCATGGGTAAGGTGCTCCGATGAAGAGTCAGTGTAGACTCAATGGACCAAATGGCCTCCTTCTGCACTGTAGGGATTCTATGATCCCTTTCTCTGTTTTTTTTAAGTGTCCTTGCTTGAGGGAATACTATTCGTCACAAATTCCCTGCTGATCCTTGAATGATTGCCCTGGGACTTTTTAACATCCACTCATACACAGGGAGATTCGGTTTGAATCCAGCATCGGGTGAAAGCGGGCACCTCCAACAATGCGGGTTGGAGGTGTAGACCTGGCTTTGGTGCCCAAGTCTCATGGATTCAGAGACGTAAGTGCTACTCAGTGACACAGCCATCTGAATCCCTCTCCGCACTGCTGATGCTTTTCAGCAAGCCTTTTGAATTCACAATTGTCCATGCAAAGGAGTCTTGTGTAATTTGACAATGCCACTTTGCAGGGTTTTACCTTGGCCTTCCTTGAGACTTTGTTGTGCTTTTCACGCTCTGCATTTCAAAGTGAAAAGGCAACACTTTAACTTGTAGAGAAGCACCGGTAATAAAGAATTATTGAAAATAAAACGCCTGAGTTAATAAGCAGAGCTGGCATGGCCATTAATCTTGGAGAGCGTGTCACATGCTCCGATCAGGAAATAGCGCTCCTTATTAGATGCGGTTGCCATGGCAATTTAGAAATCAGTAGCATCTTCCTCTCTAGACAATGGAAAATAAGACTTGAAGCAAAGCTCCTCAGTGCTAAGTGTCCAGGTTCATGACCGAGTTGAATTTGCCCTTCTGATTGTAACTTTTTGAAGTGGTTATTAAGATTCCCCCAAGCACTTCCTGCAGCTGACAGGATATTGTGGGCCAAAGGAGTGCCAATTTGCCCTGTCTTCAATCCTTCCAATTGCTCGGTGCCCATTCAGTACCTCCCCATGGCGGGGATGGTGAAATTCAAGGCCCTGGGTCAGTTTTTTCACATCTCCATCATTTCAATCATAGAATCCCTACAGTGCAGAGGGAGGCCATTCAGCCCATTGAGCCCACAGAGGCCCTATCCCCACAACCACACGCATTTGTCCTGCTAATCCCTCTAACACTAAGGGGCAATTTAGCATGACCAATCAACCTAACCCGCACATCTTTGGACCTTGGAAGGAAACCGGAGCACCCGGAGGAAACACATGCAGGCATGAGGAGAATGTGCAAACTCCCCACAGACAATGACCCCAAGGCCAGAATTGAACCTGGGTCCCTGGCGCTGTGAGGTAGCAGTGCTAACCACTGTGCCGCCCTGCTGCCCCTTGCTGGTGTCATGGTGGCACAATCCTAGTTGCTTTTGTTTTTTTTTGCAGAACCATGGATCTGATTACCTTTAGCTCACCCGAAAATGTATTGGAAGGTGCTGGACATCCACTCACTGCAGCCTTCCAATCTCCAGACAGCTTTAACTTCATCTTGGTACTAGGTTGCGGTCAGATAGCAGATCGAGTGAAGCAAGCTCTCTGCAAATTTCCCAGCCTTCAATCGATCGCAAGCGCACTGGCCTCTCCTCTTGTACCCCTTGGAAATGAGATGAGACTCTGACCAGCTTCCCCACTGTTGAAAAACAAGTGATGCGTATACATCCAGTTATTTACTGGGGGGAAAGGGGAAAAGCAATGTGGTCAAATGTAGCCCTTTCTCCAATTGCTGTTTCCTTGAACATCCCTGATTTTAATCGATGCACCATTAGTGGCCGTGCCTTCAGCTCCCCCAAGGCCTTAACTTATGGAAATCTCTCCCCAAGCCTCTCTGCCTCTCTCACTCCTCCTATAAGTCATTGAGTTGGTTGAGACATGAACCTCAGACTTTTGTATCTTTTTCCCGACAGAAGAAGATGGAAGAGAGAATGTCCTTAATTATCCTTAAGTTTAAATTTAAAATTTACATCTTGTAAAATTACACTCAGATGTACAAGTTTCAAGTTTCATTTTGAACATTATACAAGTTCAAAGGTATCCCAATCAGTCTACTTTTTTATACAGTATATTTATAAGCACTCATCACAGTGGATGATTTACTCCACTGTTTCAGTTTATTGCTTAGACACAAATGTCCATCAAATACTTACTTTCAGGTGTTCATTTTTAAAGAAACAGATTTGTGATATGCTGCTTTTCCAAGGCAGTGGGAAGTGTTGACGGAGTCAGTGGATGGGAGGCCAGTTTGCGTGATGGACTGGGCTACGTTCACGACCCTTTGTAGTTTTTTTGCGATCTTGGGCAGAGCAGGAGCTGTGATGCATCCAGAAAGTTAAAGTTTATTTATTAGTCACAAGTAGGCTTGCATTAACACTGCAGTGAAGTGACTGTGAAAATCCCCTAGTCGCCACACTCCGGCGCCTGTTCGGGTACACTGAGGGAGAATTTTGCCTGGCCAATTCACCCTAACCAGCACGTCTTTTGGACTGTGGGAGGAAACCGGAGCGCCCAGAGGAGACCCATGCCGACACGGGGAGAACATGCAGACTCCACACTGACAGTGACCCAAGCCGGGAATTGAATCCGGGTCTTTGGCGCAGTGAGGCAGCAGAGCTGACTACTGTGCCAAAGAATGCTTTCTGTGGTGCATCTGCAAAAATTTCACCATGGGATGTTTCACTCTGTTATGCACGCCATATAAACAAAAGGTATCTGAAGGTATCAAAGTAGAGGGAGCCACGTTGAGCAGAATTGGATGCTAGGGGAACTCTCTGGAGACTGAGAGTGGCCAAGTTTCCAACTGTTGAAGAAACAATCCTGGTTTTTGATGCTTCTTCATATCAATTCAACCTTAAGAACAATGCAACATAATGAGGGCAAATATTTCCTTAGACTTTATCTGAAACTATCAGGACTATTGGAGCTGGCATTTGCCAGGGAAACAAGTGCTGAAATCTTTTCACAGTGAAATATGAACCGGGAGTAGCAAAACAATGCATCGTAAAGACTCCTTTTGTCACTTTAACCCCTGGGTGCACAAACCTGTCGGGAAACACATTATTGGACTTAAAGAACTTCTGCCCTTAAAATAACATTTGGCATCTTGCCGATTGAGGCCAAGTGCTCGATCCTGACGGCCTGCCAGTTTCAACTATGAGTAGAAGCAAATTACTGCGGATGCTGGAATCTGAAACCAAAAGAGAAAATGCTGGAAAGTCTCAGCAGGTCTGTGAGAAGAGAAAAGAGCTGCTGCCTCATAGTCAAAGGGTTCAATTCTGGCCTCAGGTCACTCACTGTCTGTGTGGGGTTTGCACATTCTCCCTGTGTCTGTGTGGGTTTCCTCCGGGTTCTCCGGTTTCCTCCCACACTCCAAGGATGTGCGGGTTAGGTGGATTGGCCATGCTAAATTGCCCCTTAGTGTCAGGGGGATTAGCAGGGTAAATATGTGGGGTTACGGGGATAGGACCTGGGTGGGACTGTGATCGGCGCAGACTCAATGGCCGAATGGCCTCCTTGTGCACTGTAGGGATTCTATGAGAGAAGTGAGCTGACGTTTCGAGTCCAGATGACCCTTTGTCAAAGCAAAGGGTCATCTGGACTCGAGACGTCAGCACTTTTCTTTCCTCACAGATGCTGCCAGACCTGCTGAGATTTTCCAACATTTTCTCTTTTGGTTTCAGCAATGAGTAGGTTGTTTTTGTGTCGGAATCCAACCCTTTATGCCCCACATTGGCTAGCAAGCTCGTATCCAGGATCCTGTCAACCACTGTTTCATTATGTAGCACTGTAAAAGCTGGAGGGTGAGTGCTTTCCCTTTGCACCTCCGTTAGTTTAACGCTGTCCTTTGGAGAATATAAATTCTCCCCCCTCTTTCATTGGATTAGGATTTCAACAACATTGACACTTCGATGCTACACAAACTGCAACTCAGAGTAATCTACCCCAATCCCATTTCACTGCTCTTTCCCCAAACACTTCAGCACTTTTCTTTTGAAGGTTTTATCCAATTTCCCGCAAATATTTTCATTGATTTGGCACCTGCCACTTGGGGTAATGCACACCACCACCTTAATATTCTTTTGCATGGAAAAGAAAGGGTCCAACTTCTTACTTTTGTGTTCTAAATGCTAATTAAGTAATAAAACTTGGAAAGTCATTCTGTTCTAAGGGCAGCACGGTGGCACAACGGTTAGCATTGCTGCCTCACAGTGCCAGGGACCTGGGTTCAGTTCCGGCCTCGAGTGACTATGTGGAGTTGGCACATTCCCCCCATGTCTGCATAGGTTTCCTCCGGTTTCCTCCCACAGTCCAAAGATGTGCAGGTTAGGTGGACTGACTATGCTAAATTGCCCCTTAGTGTCAGGAGGACTAGCTAGGGTAAATGCATGGGGTCATGGGGATAGGGCCTGGGTGGGATTGTGGTCGGTGCCGACTCGATGGGCCGAATGGCCTCCTTCTGCACTGTAGGGATTTTATGAATAATATAACCATTATTGTCTGAATTTGCTTCAATTGAACACTTATGATTTACTGTGTTGCAGGCATTATGTTGTTAGCATTGAACATGCTATTCAGCCCATTAAGTCAGTAATACTGTTAATCGCCATATTAACAACCTGGCCTGATCTCTACTCCCTGTAATATTCATCTTCTTCACACAATTACCTCATTCTCTTTTAATATGGATTATGCTTCATCTGTGGTTTGTGACAGAGTTCCACATTCAGAGCACCCTTTCAAGAAAAGTGTGATTTATTTTTAACCTTCCCTTACACTTTGTTGTGACTCTCTTCAATCTCCCACATTTTCACAAACATTTAATGAGATAAAACCCTTACATAATCTTGAAAGGCCTCCTCCATATCACCCCTGAATCTCATAAGAAAGTTATCCTCCACTCTCTTCAACTTGCAATTCTTCATCCTTGGTAAAATGCCAATGAATCTTCGCAGCATCTTTTCCGTCACTTTCATATCCTTTATATAACGCTCCCCAAACCTGCATCCAAGACTCCAACTGTAGCCCAGTTAGGCAAGTACAGTCCAAAGACGTGCAGGTTAGGCGGATTAATGGGCGGCATGGTGGCACAGTGGTTAGCACTGCTGCCTCACAGCGCCAGGGACCCAGGTTCAATTCTGGCCTCAGGTCACAGTCTGTGTGGATTTTGCACGTTCTCCCCGTGTCTGCGTGGGTTTTCCTACGGGTGCTCCAGTTTCTTCCCACACTCCAAAGATGTGCATGTGAGGTTGATTGGCCATGCTAAATTGCCCCTTAGTGTCAGGGGGAATAGTAGGGTAAATATGTGGGGTACGGGGATAGGGCCTGGGTGGGATTGTGGTCGGTGCAGACTCAATGGGCCAAATGGCCTCCTTCTGCACTGTAGGGATTCGATGAACTTCAACATTCTATGAACTTCTAAATACGTGGGATTAAGGGGATAGGGCCTGGGTGGGATTGTGATTGGTGTAGACTCGATCGGCCGAATGGCCTCTCTTTCTGCACTGTCGGGATTCTACGATTCTAACCATGCTGAATTGTTCCTTAGTGTCCCAAGACATAGGTTGAGGGTGATTAGCGGGGTAAATATGTGGGGTTACAGGGTGGGGGGGGAGGGGCGGGCGGTGTATGGGCCTATGTGGGATGCTCTGTCAGAGAGTCGGTGCAGACTTGATGGGCCGAATGGCCTCCTTCTGTACTGTAAGGATTCTATGTGCGCGAGGAAAGCAGCTCGATTGATGTGACATTCCAACGCATGGCGAGACAGTAGGATTGTTTCACCAGCTAGTTAATTTAATATGGACGCCACTTGCAAAAATCCTAATGGAACTTATTTCAATCATGGACCTCACGATTGAGGCCTCAGCGCTACTGTCGATCACCAGAAGGTTTTGCCGCATTCTCGTTACAGGTTGCATGTCAATTAAGCATTAGTCACTCTTGTGTTGAAGCCTACCTGAAAAACAGTACCTCGTTATAATATTTTTGAGAGCCTGAACATAACGAGAGGGTTGGTTTCTTTCAGGAAAATCTGTGACCCTGGTCTAACCTCATTTGAACCTGAAGCCCTTGGAAACCTCGTGGAGGGAATGGATTTCCACAAGTTCTATTTTGAGAACTGTAAGTATGCAGTTTAATTCTGAACTGCAAAGCTTTGCATCACACCAGCTATCCTCTAGCATTTGTACGTAATGAGTTATCTCTCAAATTCCAACACACTGCAACTTATTCAGGCAAAGAAGAGAACATAGTTCTGTTTTGTCTTATTGGCAAATTTTCCTAGGCCTTACGCATGGTTAGTTCATGAATACAAGTTATGTTGTGTGTCTGGAACACACAAGGTTTAGAACTTTATTCTTCCATGGGGTGTGGACATCATTGACAAGGCCAGCATCCCTAAATACTCTTGTCCTGAGTGGCTTGCTAGGCCATTTCTGAGGGCCATTGAGAATCAGCCACATTGAGATGGGTCTGGAGTCATGTGAAGGCCAGACCAGCTAAGGACAGCAGATTTCCTTCCCTAAAGGGCATGAGTGAACCAGAAGTATGTCAACAATCAGTAATAGTTTCATGGTCACCATCACTGATGACAATTTTAAATTTTGGGCGGGATTTTCCGGACACTCTCGCCCCAAAACCGGAAAATCCCGCCCGAGTCAAAGGGGCCTTTGCATGGTCTGCCCCCACCCGCTACGATTCCCGTGGCGGGGGCGGGACGGGAAAATTCTCTCCTTTTTTGGTTGAATTTAAATGCCTTTCTCAGGGTCACAAAGCCAATGCGCAGAGTGGACGGGGCATCCATCTCCTTGCTTGCTCCAAAAACCAATTCAAATTCCAATTGAATCCAACTCATGGACCCCACAAGAGAAACACACAAGATCCAAGCTGACATTCAAGGATATGGGACAAGTGCTGTAAACTGGGACGAGCGCGACTTTAGTGGTAGTTATTGTCGGTGCAGACTCGACGGGCCAAATGGTCTTTACTGCACTGTATGACTCTGACATGGGGATGAATGTGAGAGAAATGCACATGACATCTTCCTGGGGTAACACATTCGCCACAGGCCAATGAGGAATTGGGATATGGAAAATTGCATTTCTGATTGGCAAGTTCCATAAAAATCAAGCATGGACTACTGTTGTTGATCAGAGTCAACATCTGAACTTTAACCCTTTTTGTATTTTATTGGGAAGATGGAAAACGAGGACTTTTTTGATTGTTGTGAGTGTTTATCTTTCTCGCACACTGAATGATGATCGTGTTTGCCATGGAAAGATGCAGGCATGAAGTATTTAAAGTTTATTTATTAGCATCACAAGTAAGCTTACATCAACACTGCAATGAAGTTACTGTGAAAATCCCCTAGTCGCCACATTCCTGTTCCGGTACACTGAGGGAGAATTTAGCATGGCCAATGCACCCTAACCAGCACGTCTTCCGGTCTGTGGGAGGAAGCCGGAGCACCCGGAAGAAACCCACGCGGAGAAGGTGCAGACTCCGCGCAGACAGTGACTCAAGCCGGGAATCGAACCCGGGTCCCTGGCGCTGTGAGGCAGCAGTGCTGACCACTGTGCCGCCCCTATTACGTGAACCCTTGTGACTCACGCACCACAGCCACGCTAGTAGCTAGTCAAAATTTTCTGTTGGATCATACTGAGCTCACACTGTTCAATCAGCAAAAGCTGAGACCCAAGCAAATCGACTAGTCCAGTTGGTTTTTCCACAGTTCTGCTTTTTTATATGGAAGATCTGACTGTAATTTTCCATGTGTCTATCACCAAAGAATGAGTCTGATTGTGGTGGTTCGATGCATTTGTTACTTTTCTCAAGTCGATACGAGATGATTTTTAATCGCCACGTTTTTTTTTAGTGTTGGCAAAGAACAGTAAGCCAATCCACACCACCATTCTCAACCCCCACGTCCACCTAATCGGAGAGGACGCTGCCTGTATCGCTTATATCCGTCTGACGCAGTACATCGATAACCAGGGCAGGCCCAGGACCACCCAATCCGAGGAGACCCGCGTCTGGCATCGCCGCGAAGGAAAGTGGCAGAACATACACTTCCACTGCTCGGGGGCCCCCGCTGCACCGCTCCAGTGAACACATTGTGCAGGTAGTAACACCGCTACGTCTTATCGCATGTTTTCCTCTCCCCTTTCCTTGGCTGAGATGGTGGGTGGGTAACCTCTGGAGACACTGGGGCAAGAGTAGAAATCATAGAACCCTTACAGTGCAGAAAGAGGCCATTCGGCCCATCAAGTCTGCACCGACCACAATCCCACCCAGGCCCTACCCCCATATCCCTACATATTTTACCCACTAATCACTCTAACCTACGCATCTCAGGACACTAAGGGGCAATTTTTAGCATGGCCAGTCAACCTAACCCGCACATCTTTGGACTGTGGGAGGAAACCGGAGCACCCGGAGGAAACCCACGCAGACACAAGGAGAATGTGCAAACTCCGCACAGACAGTGACCCAAGCCAGGAATCGAACCCAGGTCCCTGGAGCTGTGAAGCAGCAGTGCTAACCACTGTGCTACCGTGCCGCCCTCGAGGTGCAGGATACAGGACTATGGTAACACATCTGTGGAACCCGCTGGCAAAACCTCCCCCCTCCTGATGGTTGAGCCCATTCCAGGAAAGTGGCACAAAGGGAGCCGGGTGTACGAAACATGTTTCGGCAGTGGGATTGAGAGGTGACCAGAAAAACCTGGCCTTTGGCCTTGTAAGCCAGTGGGAGGGCATCTTAAACTATTGATGATACAGGAAACACGAAATCTCAAACACTGTTTCACGCAAGTAGAACAAAGAAGCACAGATTCAAATAGCCAAGAGGCAAATTGAAGAATGAAAATCAAGATGATTGACCATTTAATGGTTGAGACATGCAATAGGCTCCTGGGAGGAGCGGTGGGGGGGTGGGGTGAAACCTTAGTGTATTTTAGGAAAAAGTTTGACATTGTGACAGAAGGGGAACTCATGAGAGGCATTACAATCAGCAGGAGGCCATTCAACCCATCACATCCATACCGGCCTTCTCTATAGAACAATCCCATCAGTCCCATTTCCCTGCTGTCTTCCCGTAGAACTGCAAAGACTTCATGGGTGGATTAGCTAAGTTAGTCTGAATGAAAGAGGATCATAGAATTCCTCCCATCCCCACGTATTTATCCTGCTAATCCCGCTGCCACTAGGGTCAATTTAGCATGGCCAATCGACCTAACCCACGCATCTTTGGACTGTGGGAGGAAACCAGAGCACCCGGAGGAAACCCACGCAGACTCAGGGAGAACGTGCAAACTCCACACGCACAGTGACCCGAGGCCGGAATTGAACCCAGGTCCCTGGCACTGTGAGGCAGCAGTGCTAACCACTGTGCCACCGTGCCACCCAATAATATATTCCCATGTGTTAATCTACACCTTGCGGGGTTGTTCCCCCACTTGTGCCCTTAACACTGCACATTTAGTCTGCTCATCCACCTAACCTATACATCCTTGGACACTAAGGGGCAATTTAGCACGGCCAATCCACCTAACCCGCACATCTTTGAACTATTGGTGCAAACTGGAGCACCCGGAGGAAACCCACGCAGACACGGGGAGAATGTGCAAACTCCACACAGACAGTGACCCGAGACCGGAATCGAACCCGGGTCCCTGGCGCTGTGAGGCAGCAGTGCTAACCACTGTGCTGCACAGATGCCAATGTCAAATCTCCATATCTCTGTTGTGTTTGTGAATCTCATTTGGCCGGTAAATTTTTGAGGTAGCCCTTTGGAGTTTTGGAGGAAGTTAAGATGCAGGGGACGGACATCATTCTCAACTCATCTCACTTATATTAGTGCTTCTGAGGGGGTTTTTTATTAATATGTGGGACACGGGTGTCTCTGGCTGGGCCAGCATTTATTACCCACCCCTAGCTGCCCTTGGAGGACAGCTGAGAGTCAACCACGTTGATGTGGCTCTAGAGTCACATGTAGGCCAGACCAGGTAAGGACGGCAGATTTCCTTCCCTCAAGGACATTAATGAACTGGATGCGTTTTTTTGTCAATTGGCAATGGGTTCATGGTCATCAGATTCTTAATTCCAGATTTTTTCAAATTGTATTCAAATTCCACCACCTACCGTGGCGGGATTCGAACCCATTAGCTGAGTTTCTGGATTATTAGTCTGGCGATAATACCACTAGGCCATCGCCTCCCCTTTTTCAGCACAAGGTAAGGAAACAAAGGGCGGGAATTTCCATCCACGCTCGTCCCAAAACCGGAAAATCCCACTGAGGTCAACGTACCTTTGCATGGTCCGCACCGCCCCCATCTCCCACCCCCAAGCTTCTATTCCTGTGGCGGGCGGGACGGGAAAATATCCATTGTAGAGTTGAGTTATGCTGCTGAGTTTCTATAAAGCTTTGGGACAGTTGGTTATGAGTGTGCCACTTTGGGGAGGGCGGGCGGGCCATTATAGAGTTGAGTTGTGATGGTAAGTATCTTGGCACAGTTGGTTTTGGGTATGCCACTTTGGGGGGGGGGGGGGGGGGGAGTGGGCGGCGGTGCCACAAACTCTAGGAATGGCATTGAGGCAATGGGTGGATTGGTCAGAACGGAATCGAATCCCTACGGTGCAGAAGGAGGCCATTTGGCCCATCGAGTCTAGGTTGACTAGACCGGGTGGCAGGAAGCACACAGTGAACGCGTTGTATTCTTGCTTTGCAGTTTGGAGATGCTGGGTGTAGACTTCTCGTCTGAGCAGTGGATTGAAGCTGATCACTGTCGTGGGGAACTCTTGGAGACCAGCAGCACCATGCGCCAATCTGCATGTGTATGATGCTGTGGTGACTGCCTAATTGTTGTTTTCATGGCTCCATCGTGTTTGTTTCTGCTGTATGGGCGATGTACAGATAAAATGGCTGCTGTATATGTACCTGATAACTCACTTGTTTGATGGCAGCGGTTCAGAAAGTAGATTCTGAACCCGTTCCTTGCCAAAGTACGGACATCCATAAATTTAAAACAAAATAACTAAAAAAAAAAAAATCACAAAGCTAACAGCCGGTGTAGAGCTCAGAGATCTTTTTTTATTTTTAAAGAAAAAGTATGCCATTCTTGTCGAGATTTAATCGCGGTTACTCCAACCCTGATCAGTAATTGTCACTACGAGAGTAACATTGGTAACGGTAGGTTAAGGTGCCAGGAGGACACCAATGCAACTGCAGCTCCTCCTGTCAATGAGGGTTAAAGGTTAATAACTAAAAACCCGTGAGCCCTCCTGGAGTATGTTAAGCGACACATGTTGAGATTTGGAGACCATGACTTATGACATCACTGTTCTGTGAAATGGAAACAAAAATATATTAATACTTCTAGGCGATCGTATTTTCCTCTCTCTCTCCTAACAAACTATCCGCAAAGTGAAGCTTTGTGTGATCACATTTATTGAAATGGAGTGCACACAAAAAAAAGTATTTTTTTTCCTCATCTGTTAACATTTCTTCCAGTGTTCTCTGCAGCAGAATTGATATGAATGTATAATATTGAAGTTTTTTTGTCGTGACCTAAGTGCAGTAAATTTATCTTTGGTTTAAAAAGAGTCATTTTTTGCATACATAAGTTTGCAGTATGCTGTAATCTAGTCACCAGCCACGACCATTTGGACTGCCTGGTGGTTTTACTCTGCCTTGTGTCACTGGGATATGGTGTCAATGTATAGCGAGGTAGCATTTCTTTCCAAGATCAAACGCGAGGCGCAGGGCGGTGGCATTGATGAGACGTCGCCTTGCGAGCAAGGAGGGGGGGGTTGGGGGGGGGAGGGGGGGGGGCTGGTCACCTGAGGACACAATGGTCACATTTAAAATATATATGCAGTTTTACAGAGGTTATGCATGTGTTGTTTATGGTCAATATTTTCACTGTATGTGTTAACTTGACAAAAATAATAATGATGTACCTAGTTCCGCATCTTTAACATTCTTGCACAGTCTGGAAGTATGTACTACATAATTTAAGCCTGAGCTTGGTATGATAAAATTCCTGTTTAAACGGGGCAACGTAAATTAATTGCATTGTTACTGTATCTTATGGGGCTAATATCTTATAGTTTTAAATAAGGCAATCGATGCAGGATTTTGCATGATATATTACAAAAAAAAAAATTACCCAGTGTTTGTTTGTTCTGAATGTTGGTAGATCTTCATAGCTTTGTTACTATAGGATTGATCTTAACAAGAAAAGTATTTAATAAAAAAGGGAACTGATGGTGTTTTAACCGCTGCAGTTGATGGATGTTTACCTTGAAACCTGCTTGAACATGTTTGGCAAAAAGAAAAAAAGTTGTCGATTAGTAAAAGATCATTCTTGAAACTTTAAAAAAAAAGAGTTTGCGGTATTCAGTCTTTACAATTAATTCACTAAAACAAAAGAGTCCAAAATATGTGAAACTGAGTGTGGTTTCCCCCATTCCGATACCCAAGCAAAACCAGTCTGCATCTGGGGAAGCTCCCCTTACAAACCGTACGTTTTGCTTCATTTTAAATTGTCACAGTGTTGCTAGGACGGGTCAAGAACGATTTTAGCCCATTGATTGGGCAGATGGAGTTAAATATTATTTGGGCTCGTCCTTGCTGGGACTATTATTGGTTATATCTACAGTAAGTAGTCTCGCAACACCCAGGTTAAAGTTCAACGGGTTTATTTGGTAGCACGAGCTTTCGGAGCGTCGCCCCTTCAACTCGGGGGCAACGCTCCGAAAGCTCGTGCTACCAAATAAACCTGTCGGACTTTAACCTGGGTGTTGTGAGATTACTTACTGTGCCTCCCCCAGTCCAACGCCGGCAACTCCACATCATGGTTATATCTAGGATGCCGTTCCTCCGTTTGCTTTACCCGTATCCCTTCGTCTGTGTTTTAAATGATTGCTGAAGTTTGAGAACGGCCTTGCGTCCAGAAGCTACTCCCAGTTGAAGGGTTAGGGCCTGGTCAGAAGTTTAAAAAAAAAAGCCACCTGTTCCAACCCAAGTAATTCAGGACTGTGGTTTAAGCACAATTGCCCGACCCATCGTCAACCAACTCAAGATAATCAGTGACCCTTGCCCTGAACCAGCCTCGCCACGTTTCACTCATTTTGAGACTCGATACTTTTAGTTACCTAAATGTAACCTGTTTCTGTGTGTCTCGCACTTTTAAAATAAACACAATTCTGTGTACGTAACTGGGTTTGTCTCTCTCTTTGGACCCATTGGTAGGTCGCACCCAGCAGCCGAGAGAGGTCGTTAGCCCCTCGAGAGATGTTTGCGTGTCACGTTGCTATGGGGTTACTCCAAAGCATCTATTCAGCTGTTGCACACCTCCTTACTCTCACGCTAAATTGAAGTATGTTTGGAATGTTAAAAGTGTGATCGGGATGTGGGGAACACCATCTATCTATTGAAATATGCCAATTTCAAATATGAACACGGGTAGGGATGTGCTAGGTACATCTTTTATTCATTTGTGGGACATGGGCGTCGCTGGCTGGCCAGCATTTATTGCCCATCCCTAGTTGCCCGAGGACAGTTGAGAGTCAACCACATTGAACATAAGAAATAGGAGCAGGAGTAGGCCATCCAGCCCCTCGAGCCTGCCCCGCCATTCAATAAGATCATGGCTGATCTGAAGTGGATCAGTTCCACTTTCCCGCCTGATCCCTATAACCCCTAATTCCCTTACCGATCAGGAATCCATCTATCCGTGATTTAAACATATTCAACGAGGTAGCCTCCACCACTTCGGTGGGCAGAGAATTCCAGAGATTCACCACCCTCTGAGAGAAGAAGTTCCTCCTCAACTCTGTCCTAAACTGACCCCCCTTTATTTTGAGGCTGTGCCCTCTAGTTCTAGCTTCCTTTCTAAGTGGAAAGAATCTCTCCACCTCTACTCTATCCAACCCTTTCATTATCTTATAGGTCTCTATAAGATCCCCCCTCAGCCTTCTAAATTCCAACGAGTACAAACCCAATCTGCTCAGTCTCTCCTCATAATCAACACCCCTCATCTCTGGTGTCAACCTGGTGAACCTTCTCTGCACTCCCTCCAAGGTCAATATATCCTTCCGCAAATAAGGGGACCAATACTGCACACAGTATTCCAGCTGCGGCCTCACCAATGCCCTGTACAGATGCAGCAAGACATCTCTGCTTTTATATTCTATCCCCCTTGCGATATAGGCCTTCTATCCCCCTTGCGATATTGCTGTGGCTCTGGGGTCACATGTAGGCCAGACCGGGTAAGGACGGCAGATTTCCTTCCCTAAAAGGACATTAGCCCATTGTGCCTTATTTTGGCCAACCACCTTGGTCTTCAGCATTGCTGAGAACTCCTCTAAATCTTTGACATAATTGAAATGTTTTGTCTGTACTCCAAAGGGGTTTAAATGCTCCTTTGAAAACTGGTTGTGTTTTCTAGAAAAGACCACTAGTGACGGCCTGTGACTGAGGAAGCCCCTCCTACAGTCGTTAATATACAATTTAGAGAAAGGCCAGAAAGATTAGCGCAAGAACTCCATTCTTATCTTCAGTAAGAGATGACTGATTTCCTTTCCCAAAAATATAACAGATGAAGGGGAGTAAGGAATTTGACCATGTCATTGGCCTCGTGTCATTCCTTCTTGCTATTAAAAATGAAAAGTATTTCAAGCAGCAATAGTTATTCTCCCCCCCCCCCCCTCCATTCTTTTAAGAAGCTCTCTCTACTTGTTTGGCTTCTCTCAATGTTTACCCAAATCAGCCAAGTTTTCTGCTGGCATCAATGATCAACTTCCAACTAGTGCTTGAAAAGCAACCTGGAAATCCAAGACTGTCCAGTACTCCAAAGATGTGCGGGTTAGGTGGATTGGCCATGCTAAATTGTCCCTTAGTGTCAGGGGGACTAGGTAGGGTAAATGCATGGGGTTGTGGGGATGGGGCCTGGGTGGGATGGTGGCTGGTGTAGACTCGATGGGCTGAACGGCCTCCTTCTGCACTGTAGGGATTCTATGAAGTGATTGGAGAGTAAAATTCCTCTGAGTGACATTTTGTCTCATAGAACATAGGAGCGTGCAGCACAGGAACAGGCCCTTCGGCCCATCATGTTGTGTCAAACATGTTAACCAAATCCCTTCTGACTGCCCTTGATCCACATCCCTCTATTCTTGCTTAGCTAAAAGCCCCTTAAACATCCCTATCGTATCCGCCTCCTCCACAACCCCTGGCAGCACGTTCCAGACACCAATCACTCTTTGTGTAAAAAGAAAATGGCCCCTCACATCTCCTTTGAGTTTTCCCCCTTTCACCTGAAGTGCTTGCCCCTCACTTTGTCACTCTGCATTGATCCTTCACCGCAACACCTTTTGATGAAATGCACACTCAAATCACAACATCCTTGGATGCACAACTTACCCGTACCTGAATGGTAGGGGGCAGTCACATTTACCAAGCTTGTTTGAACAACACCTCCTTGCAGCCACTGTCGATGAGAGAGAGAGAGAGATAAGAGAAACAAGAGCTTTGACAAAGGGTCATCTGGACCCGAAACGGCAGCTCTTTTCTCTCCTTACAGATGCTGCCAGACCTGCTGAGATTTTCCAGCATTTTTCTCTTTTGGTTTCAGATTCCAGAATCTGCAGTAATTTGCTTTTATAAGAGAAACAATGTGATGGGAACGCCATCACCTCCATGTTATCCACACACAAACACACCCCCATCCAAACTTGGCACAAACCTGGAATTCGTGGGACACCATTGTGGTAACAGTAACATAATCATTTTAAGAAGGCTTTAGGGAGACATTTTGAGATCATATCCTGAATTTTAACGCAAATTATTCTGTCCGTTTAGAAATAACAGTACATTTTAACTGGAAAGCCAAGGCAAGGCAGGGTAGTGTAGCACTATTGGAATAGTATAATAGTAGCTTCATCCGTATGTGGCTTGTTTTACACACAATAAGCATCTGATTTTAGCCATGCAACCACAATGCTGGCAAGCAGAGAGCTATGAACAAAGAACAATACAGCACAGGAACAGGCCCTTCGGCCCTCCAAGCCCGTGCCGCTCCCTGGTCCAAACTAGACCATTCTTTTGTATCCCTCCATTCCCACTCCATTCATATGGCTATCTAGATAAGTCTTAAACGTTCCCAGTGTGTCCGCCTCCACCACCTTGCCCGGCAACGCATTCCAGGGCCCCACCACCCTCTGTGTAAAATACGTCCTTCTGATATCCATGTTAAACCTCCCCCCCTTCACCTTGAACCTATGACCCCTCGTGAACGTCACCACCGACCTGGGGAAAAGCTTCCCACCCTTCACCCTATCTATGCCTTTCATAATTTTATACACCTCTATTAAGTCTCCCCTCATCCTCCGTCTTTCCAGGGAGAACAACCCCAGTTTACCCAATCTCTCCTCATAACTAAGCCCCTCCATACCAGGCAACATCCTGGTAAACCTCCTCTGTACCCTCTCCAAAGCCTCCACGTCCTTCTGGTAGTGTGGCGACCAGAACTGGACGCAGTATTCCAAATGCGGCCGAACCAACGTTCTATACATCTGCAACATCAGACCCCAACTTTTATACTCTATGCCCCGTCCTATAAAGGCAAGCATGCCATATGCCTTCTTCACCACCTTCTCCACCTGTGACGTCACCTTCAAGGATCTGTGGACTTGCACACCCAGGTCCCTCTGCGTATCTACACCCTTTATGGTTCTGCCATTTATCGTATAGCTCCTCCCTACATTATTTCTACCAAAATGCATCACTTCGCATTTATCAGGATTGAACTCCATCTGCCATTTCTTTGCCCAAATTTCCAGCCTATCTATATTCTTCTGTAGCTCCTGATGGTTTGAGAAGGAAAGGTTGATTCCCTCTGAGCTGCTCCTACATACCTCTGATCAGTCCACCTTAGGTTAGTATTGAGCAAGGTTAAGCCCTAACCTTTCTCCTTGGATTGGGGAATGACTAGAAAAAAGAACGGAGAGAAAACATTTCTTCCCACCGTGTTCAAGTTGGGGAACGGTCCTGCGATGTTCACATCTGAGTGATCTGGTAAGTGATCAGTGCAGAGGGACCACTGGATCCCCCACACTCACATTCCGATTGACGTGGAGACAGCTGATCTTGACTGCAGTTGATGACAAGGCTCCAGGGTAAAGCAAATGGGACAAAGCAAGTCAACGGTCGTGGTTCCAAAACACTGAAGGATGAGGAGGAAAAAAATGGTGAGTGAGTCAATGTAATTGAGACGATTTTCATTCGTATTGCACCTTTCCCAAGCTCAGGACATCCCAAAGTTTTTTTTAATTAATCTGTGGGACATGGGCGTCGCTGGCTAGGCCAGCATTTATTGCCCATCCCTAGTTGCCCCTGAGAAGGTGGTGGTGAGCTGCCTTCTTGAATCACCGCAGTCCATGTGCTGTGGGTTGACCCACAATGCCGTTAGGGAGGGAATTCCAGGATTTTGACCCAGTGACTGCGAAGGAACGGCCGATATATTTCCAAGTCAGGATGGTGAGTGGCTTGGAGGGGAACTTGCAGGTTAAGTGCTTGGTAAAGTGTAGTCACTGCTGTAGTGTGAGAAACATGGCAGCCAGTTTGCACACAGCAAACTCCTACAAGTTGCCGTGTGATAATAACCAGTTTATTTTGTTCCAGTGATGTTGTTTGAGGAATAAAAATTGCTCAGGACACCAGGCCTATGATCCTTTGCATCCCTCTGAGAGAGCAGATGGGTCATCGATTTACCATCCCATTTGAGAGAAAGTGGAACACTCTGCTGCAGTGACGGCTTTGATATTTTGGAATCAAATTAGAGAATAATCAGAGAATCCCTACAGCGCAGAAGGCAGCCATTCGGCCCATCGAGTCTGCACAGATAACAATCCCACCCATGCCCTATTCCCGTAACCCCACATATTTACCCTGCTAGTCCCCCTGACACTAAGGGACAATTTAGCATGGCCAATTCACCGAACCCACACATCTTTGGTTTGTGGGAGGAAACCGGAGCACCCGGAGGAAACCCACGCAGATATAGGGGGGGAACATACAGACTTCGCACAGACAGTGACCCAAGCCAAGAATCGAACCCAGGTCCCTGGCACTGTGAGGCAGCAGTGCTAACCACTGTGCCACTGTGTCGCCCAAAGTGCTGTCAAGTGTTGGAGTAAAGCTTTAAACCCACAAGCCTCTGAGGTGAAAGTTCTCCCAAGTGAAACGTGGATGACACCTGGCATTAGATTAATCGGAATCACCGGGACACTTGATAGAACAGTTTTCCAGGAGGCGAGTGGTGGATTAATTTGCATGTATTACAGTGAACACAAATCTTATCTGTAGAGACTGGGCGATCCCAGAGCTATTTCTGATACCCTCCTCCTTATGTTTCACCCTTATAAGTGTCATCTGTTGCATAGAATCATAGAATCCCAACAGTGCAGAAGGAGGTATTTAGCCCATCGAGTCTGCACCGACCACAATCCCACCCAGGCCCTATCCCCATAACCCCATGCATTTACACTAGCTAGTCCCGCTAACTAAGGGGCAACCTAGCATGGCCAATCAACCTAAGCCACACATCTCTGCACTGTGGGAGGAAACTGGAGCACCCGCAGGAAACCCACGCAGACATGGGGAGAATGTGCAAACTCCACACAGGCAATCACCCAAGGACGGAATTAAACCCCAGTCCCTGGCACAGTGAGGCAGCAGTGCTAGCCACTGTGACGCTGTGCCACCCCTCTTGAGTGGGAAGGTTCTGGGTAGACTTCCCCCACACCCTACCCGCAGCCCTGCACAAAATGGGGCGGCACGGTGGCACAGTGACTGGCACTGCTTCCTCACAGCGCCAGGGACCCAGGTTCAATTCCTGGCTTGGGTCACTGTCTGTGTGGAGTTTGCACATTCTCCCCGTGCCTGCGTGGGTTTCCTCCGGGTGCTCCGATTTCCTCCCACAGTCCGAAAGACGTGGATTGGCCATGCTAAATTCCCCCTCAGTGTACCCGAACAGGCGCCAGAGTGTGGCGATTAGGGGATTTTCACAGTAACTTCATTGTGGTGTTAATGTAAGCCTACTTGTGGCACTAATAAATAAACTCAAATTTAAATCAAGACTGACGTTCCAGTGTGCCGCTGAGGGAATGCCACACTGCCTTCCAGCTGGATCTCTACACTGTTGGGATTCTATGAATCATTAAACCAGGACATGTCTGTCTTTGATGATGGGTGCCGGTACTTGGAACAAAAGTCAGAGTTTCAGCCTTTCGTGACCTGATCGATATTTATTCCCCAATCAACATCACTAAACCACAATCACAGTGCTGAAGGAGGCCATTCAGCCCATCGAATCTGCACCGCCCACAATCCCACCCAGGCCCTATTCCCGCAACCCCTCACATTTACCCTGCTAACCTCCCTGACACTAGGGTTAATTTAGCATGGCCAATCAACCTGTGGGAGGAAACCGGAGCACCTGAAGGAAACCCACGCAGACACGGGGAGAACGTGCAAACTCCATCCACACAGACAGTGACCAGCCGGATCTTTTATCTCGATGCTGTTTGTTGGAGCTTGATGTGCACAAATTGTTCAGTGTGTTTCCTGCAGTGCATCAAAAGATATTGTCACAAAGGCATTGTGATGCCTTGAGCTCATAAAAGGTGCCTTTTAAATGCAGGTCTCTCATCAGATTTAGTGGTAACGTGTGTGTGTATCTGTGTATGTGTGTGTGTGTATCTGTGTCTGTGTGTATGTGTGTATCTGTGTGTCTGTGTGTGTGTATCTGTGTGTGTGTGTGTTCACAGTAAGAAGCTTAACAACTCCAGGTTAAAGTCCAACAGGTATATTTGGTAGCAAAGTCCACACAAGCTTTCGGAGCCCCAAGCCCCTTCTTCAGGTGAGTGGGAATTCTGTTCACAAACAGGTATTTTCCCACTCACCTGAAGAAGGGACTTGGGGTTCCGAAAGCTTGTGTGGCTTTTGCTACCAAATAAACCTGTTGGACTTTAACCTGGAGTTGTTAAACTTCTTACTGTGTTTACCCCAGTCTAACGCCGGCATCTCCACATCATGTGTGTGTGTTTGCATGTCTGTGTCTGTGTGTGTGTGTACGCTGGTATTTGTTACGATGAGAGGATTCGAACTTTCTTACCAGCAGTTGATTTCTCTCTTGTTCAGACAGTCCTGTAAGCAGTTGACTTGCAGGCCAACATAGCGTGTGCTTTGCAGAAAAAAAGGATCCTTTACATGAAAGTGTGCAATAAATACATCAACATGAACCACTAGATGTCAGTATTATATAGAAGATTCCATTTAGACTTGACTGCTTTTCTCAGCTACCCCACCAGACTTGTTTTGTGTCTGATCGACTGTAGTGCTTGTAATAATGTATGATAAAGATCCATTTCGGTTACGGTACTCTGACTGAATTGCCTTCATGCTATTCGCTTTCTTGCTCATGATGCAGCAGAACTGTAAAATAAATAGTTTTGTTTTCATTTATTATTGTCACATTTATTGGAACACAGTGAAATTGTTTTGTATTGGAGTATTGTTTCTTGCTTCCCTCCTTTCCTTCTCTATGAACAGTATGCTTTGCATTGTGCTATGCAGACAAAGCATACCGTACATGGAGAAAGAAACGAGAGAGTGCAGAATGTAGCGTTACAGTCATAGCTAGGGTGTAGAGAAAGATCAACTTAATATGAGGTAGGTCCATCCAAAAGTCTGATGGCAGCAGGGATGAAACTGCTCTTGAGTCGGTTGGTACGTGATCTCAAACTTTTGTATCTTTTTCCCGATGAAAGAATGTGGAAGAGAGAATGTCCGGGGTGTGTGGGGTCCTTGGTTATGCTGGCTGCTTTCCCGAGGCAGCGGGAAGTGTAGACAGAGTCAATGGATGGGAGGCTGGTTTGCGTGATGAACTGGGCTACATTCACGATCCTTTGTAGTTTGTTGTGGTCTTGGGCAGAGCAGGAGCCATACCAAGCTGTGATACAATCAAAAAGGATGCTTTCTATGGTGCATCTGTAAAATTTGGTGAGAGTCGTTGCAGACATGCCAAGTTTCCTTAGTCTTCTGAGAAAATAGAGGTGTTGGTGGGCTTTCTTAACTATAGTGTCGGCATGGGGGGACCAGGACAGATTGTTGGTGAGCTGGACACCTAAAAACTTGAAGATCTCGACCATTTCCATTTTGTCCCCTTTGATGTAGACATGTCCTAGATACACAGAATGAGGCCACTGTGCCGATTAGCCGTACTCTACCGCCTGTGACAGCCGCGGCCCAGTGGGTAGCGCACTCGGAGGATTTGTGGGTTCAAGTTCCTCTCCAGGGAGCTGAACACAAACTCCAGGTTGACGCTTCGGAGCAGTGCTGGTGGGAGTGCTACACTGCTGTCATTTGGCTGGGATGTTCACATCAAGGCCCTATTGCCCTCTGAACTGACAAGACATCAAAGTAGAGCCCTGGCGATCTCCCCAGTGCCTTGGTCAATATTTGTCCCTTATCCAGTATCTTAGAAAATGGATCATCCAGTCATCACTTGATCTGGACGTTGGAATCGTAAAACAAAATGTGGTTTAATGACAATGTTAGCTTCCCTCGTGTTAAACAAAGGGAAGCACATGATCAGTAGATGGCTCAGTTAAATGGTCACAACAGGTATATACAGTGAACTGATCAAGTGAACCAGGATCAATTGTGTGTGAAGATAGTACGGGTGAGACATAGAATCTAGAAGCAGGAGGAGGCCATCCAGCCCTTCGAGTCTGCTCCGCCATTTAGCCCCAAGAGCTATATCTAATATCATCTTGAAATCATACAATGTTTTGGCCTCAACTACTTTCTGTGGTAGTGAATTCCACACAATCACCACCCTCTGGGTGAAGACATTTCTCCTCACCTTCGTACTAAAAGGTTTACCCCTTCTCCTCAAACTATGACCCCCTAGTTCCGGACTCGCCCAGAGCGGGAGGATGGTGCAGGCGGGAGGGAGCATGCACAGACATGGTGTGGGCACCAGGGGGCATGCGGGGATGGTGTGGGCACAAGGGGGCATGCAGGAATGCTGCAGGCATGAGAGGGTGTGCGGGAATGGTGCAATCCCGGTTGAGGCTGGGATATTGGGTTCATGTCACACTATCTGTAATCCCCACAGCTTGCCTGGACTTGCAGAATTTCACTGGTTCTGTCTGGAGACAATACACATCTCTTTAACCTGTCTTAATGCACTCTCCACTCACATTGTTTGTACCTTTAAGACTTGATTAGCTGTAAGTATTCACATTCCAACCATTATTCTGTAAATTGAGTTTGTGTCTTTATATGCCCTGTTTGTGAACAGAATTCCCACTCACCTGAAGAAGGAGCTTAAGGCTCCGAAAGCTTGTGTGGCTTTTGCTACCAAATAAACCTGTTGGAATTTAACCTGGTGTTGTTAAACTTCTTACTGTGTTTACCCCAGTCCTACGCCGGCATCTCCACATCATGAGATTGTAGAACCAGAATAAGCTAACATTAAAAAGTGGCACAATACTTAGGAACAAGCATGCCAATAAGAATAATATTGTTCCCAGTAACTCATCAGGGGTCCGAATGTAAGCGACTATTCACAATGGTGCTAAATGATGTCCAAAAATCTTTGAGATGAGAAGGAAGAAATTTGGAAGTCTGTAATAGTGACAGAAAATAGTGGATAGAGTCACGTACAACTTGGACATTCTGCCATCTCCTGGGTCAGTTTCCAGCAACATAATTATACACAAGAAATGTTGATGTAATTATAGAATCACTGAGTTGTTGAATGAGTTATTTGTTCGGGAATACTAGATCGAGATTAAGATTGAATAACCTATTCATGTAGAAAAGTAACTTTAGCATTGCAAGGGAAGCTAATTACTTCTTCCATCGGGAAAAAGATAGAAAACTCTGAGGTCACATACCAACCGACTCAAGAACAGCTTCTTCCCTGCTGCCATCAGACTTTTGAATGGACCTACCTCGCATCAAGTTGATCTTTCTCTACACCCTAGCTGTGACTGTAACATTACGTTCTGCACCCTTCCCTTTCCCTCTCCATGAACGGTATGCTTTGTCTGTATAGCGCACAAGAAACAATACTTTTCACTGTTTACTAATACATGTGACAATAATAAATCAAATCTAAACACAGAACACAATAGATCCCCTTATCAATCAAGACCCTATCTATCCCTGTCTTAAAGACACTCAATGACCTGGCCTCCACAGCCTTCTGTGGCAATGAATTCCATAGATTCCCCACCCTCTGGCTGAAGAAATTCTTTCTCATCTAAAGGATCGTCCCTTTACTCTGAGGCTGTGCCCTCAGATCCTCGTCTCCCCTACTAATGGAGACATCTTCCCCATGTCCACTCTATCCAGGCCTTTCAGTATTCTGTAAGTTTCAATGAGATCCCCCCTCCCCCTCATCCTTCTAATGAAATAAAATAGATTGGATCATTAATATTGGCAAAAGGATGGCAATTGCACATTTGTTTGGGTTCAAAGGAACCTAAGTAAGGCGATTAGAAGGAAGCGCTTTTAGGCTTCCAATCTACGACATGGTTACAAAAGGAAAATACTTCAAGCTTTCTGTTGTTGCTAGTGTACAGCAATTAAACTGAATGAAGCAATGGTGGTGTGTAGTTTGACACTTCTCACTGGGGCTTCAGATTTCTTCAACTTTTCTTTTTCATTGCTTCTGCCTTACTGGAAAGAAAGTCTTGCCTTTAACACCTTTCAGGCAATGATGTACACTTTAAGTTGTAATGGGTGAAACACTGCATTTGGAACATCGCACCACTATCCATTCAGTAAGTAAGCTCACTGATGGGGCCATCACATCACTGAGTGGAGTCTGAGCAACTTCAGTGTCTGTGAGGTTATTTGAAAGATCAATATTAAAGACGCCTTCGGCGCAACGGTTGTTCTCCCTATGGCAGAGAAGGTTCAGAGGAGATTTACTATAATCAGGAACGAATTAGATAGTGTAGGTTGGGAGAAAGTGTTCGCAGTTGGCGCCCAGAGAAACAAATTCAAAATAATTGGCAACAAAAGGGAAGGGGGGAGGTGAGACAAAAATCTCTTTGATCTGAAATGTAACCCTAAACATGGAGACACCAAGCAGAATGAAAACTGAAAGGAATTGGAGCTTTGAAGGGTGGCACGGTGGCATAGTGGTTAGCAGCGCTGCCTCACAACGCCAGGGACCTGGCTTCAATTCCCGGCTTGGGTCACTATCTGTGTGGAGTTTGCACATTCTCCCCGTGTCTGCGCGGGTTTCCTCCGGGTGCTCCGGTTTCCTCCCACACTCCAAAGATGTGCGGATTAGGTGGATCGGTCATGCTAAATTTACCCTTAGTGTCAGGGGGACTAGCAAGGGTAAATGCACAGAGTTACGGGTATAAGGCCTGGGTGGGATTGTGTTGGTGCAGACTCGATGGGCCGAATGGTCTTCTTCTGCACTGTAGGGATTCTATGATTTCCAACTCCCAAGGATTCTATAATGGAGGGAAGGTCACAAGTTACATATGATTACTCGCCAAATATTCTCAAAGATTACCAACTATAATGATGATTAAGAGTAGAAGGGAGTTTTGTGGTGCACTGGACAGAGTCGCTGCCTCTGGGGCCAGGGTTCCATGTTCGAATCCTACTCCAGGACTTGACAACCACAGAAGGTGCATTCATAAACACGTCGATTGCCTCACCTTGTAATTCCTTCCAACACATACTAAGAGTGCGAGAGCACTCCTGCTCATCCACGTTTGCTGTATAATGGCACCCCTCAAACCATAGCCTCTGGCTTCTGGAAACCAGTTCCAGGAAAAGCAAGCTACTAAAAGCCTCATGTATCTATAGACAGAGGAAGTCTTCTAAGTCTAACATATGGATGAGTGTAAAAAGGAAGTAAGGATGTGATAATGAAATGGTCACTAAGAAATGCTGCAAGTTCCTCTCACCAGGAATAAAGATTTCTTTATTAAAACTGACTTAAGAGGTCATGTCCTGGCCCAGAATAATTCAGTGTGCTACTCATGTGGTAATGAATCGCTCATCCTACTTTAAATATAAACTAAACCAACAAGCTGAATCACTGAATCACCCAGCGCTGCACCAATTGTACCCACAAGTCAGAATCAATTTGTTCATGTGGCAGGGGGAGGGCACATCTGCCGTCCCTAACAACTGCTCAGCATCCTCAGAGTTAGGCACAGTCAGCAACATCACAAGGAAATGAATTACAAAGCACAGCAAGGCGATATTTCCCAAACATGAATATTTACTGAGTGCTCGGGAGAAAATAGGCTCCACTTCACACAACTTTCAAACCTAAATTGCCTCTCACAGATTAGCTCAATACCCCATTAGGGGGTGGGTTAGTGCTAACACAGCCCAATACCCCATTATAGGGTGGGTTAGCTCAATACCTTATTATAGAGTGGGTTAGCCTGATACCTCATTATAGAATGGGTTAGCCCATATCCCACTATAGAGTGGGTTAGCCCGTTACCCCATTATAGAGTGGGTAGCTCAATACCCCATTATAGAGTGGGTTAGCCCAATACCCCATTATAGAATGGGTTAGCCCGATACCCCATTATAGAATGGGTTAGCCTGATTCCCCATTATAGAATGGGTTAGCCTGATACCCCATTATAGAGTGGATTAGCCCAATACCCCATTATATAATGGGTTGGCCTGATACCCCATTATAGAGTGGATTAGCCCAATACCCCATTATATAATGGGTTGGCCTGATACCCCATTATAGAGTGGCTTAGCCCGATACCCCATTATAGAATGGGTTAGCCCGAAATTTCATTATAGAGTGGGTTAGCTCAATACTCCATTATACAATGGGTTAGCTCAACATCCCATTATAGAGTGGGTTAGCCCGATACCCCATTATAGAATGGGCTAGCCCGATACCCCATTATAGAATGGGTTAGCCCATATCCCCTTATAGAGTGGGTAAACCCAATACCCCATTATAGAGTGGGTTAACTCAATATCCTATCATACAATGGGTTAGCCTGATACCCCATTATAGAGTGGGTTAGCCCGATACCCCATTATAGAGTAGGTTAGCCCAATACCCCATTGTAGAGTGGGTTAGTCCGATATCCCATTGTAGAGTGGGTTAGCCCGATACCCCATTATAGTGTAGGTTAGCCCAATACCCCATTGTAGAGTGGGTTAGTCCGATATCCCATTATAGAGTGGGTTAGCCCAATACCTCATTATGTGTGGGTTAACACAATACCCCATTATAGAATGGGTTAGCCCAATACCCCCATTATAGAATGGGTTAACCCAATACCCCATTACAGAGTGGGTTAGCTCAATACCTCATTATAGAATGGGTTAGCCCGATACCCCATTATGGGGTGGGTTAGCCAGATACCCCATTATATAATGGGTTTGCCCGATACCCCATTATAGAATGGGTTAACCCAATACCCCATTATAGAATGGTTTAGCTCAATACCCCATTATAGAATGGGTTAGCCCAATATCCCATTATAGAATGGGTTAGCCCGATACCCCATTATAGAATGGGTTAGCTCGATACCCCATTATAGAATGGGTTAGCCCAATACCCCATTATGGGTGGGTTAGCCCGATACCCCATTAGAGAGTGGGTTAGCCCGATACTCCATTTGAGAGTGGGTTAGCCCAATACCCCATTATGGGATGGGTTAGCCCGATACTCCATTAGAGAGTGGTCAGTACATAGGGAACTCATGACGGAGAATAAGAACCATCTTGTCTGTCAAGGAACAAGCAATTAAGGCTGGCAATTCAGAAAACGCAAGGTAAGAAAGGCACATCATTTTTTTATGTTGCTATGGTGTAAATCCACTTTTACCCACAACTTTGTACTAAGTATGCGTTGGAAGAAACAGGTGCGTCCAAGGTTGTACTTGACACAAGTACAGGCTGCCTTACTAAGACACATTTACATTGCCGCTACAAAATGGGTTCAGGGTCAGGGTAGTTGATTAATGTGGTTTTATAATCCAGAGACAAGTCAAAGCTGATCCCAGAGTACTGGCAGTGAGAGATCCTGAGAGGAACTCTGGGAACCTCACTTATCTTGGGGCGATTGTGGCCACAGGGGGTATAAAACATTCTCTCAAAGTGCGGACAACGAAGGAGCAGGAGGGGAGCTCCAGTCAATGTGCGGTCTATGCTGCCCTGGCAAGGTGCCAACTGACTGGAGTGGACACTGGCATCGTATTGGCTGAGCTTAAATACAAGGCATGCATTTTAGATTGAGTAATGAACAATCATTGGCCCTCATTTTAACTCTGTAAGTGAATGAGTTTAGCGTGAATTAATCTGCCACAAAATTAGTGTGTTCAGTATCTTTAAGTGACTATTCAAGGATAGACTCCCACTTGATATAAACCCCCTTGCTTCAAAAACTAAAAATAAAAGCATTGTTCAAACCAATCACTCAGGATATAATTTTTCCATTATTGCCAACAATCTTCAGGTGAGTGACAGCAGAAAGTAATAAATTAATTCACTTTTATCTGGGACACGAAAAACAGGCCAAGATGAAGTGAAAATATATTTCGGGTTTTGAAATAAATTTTAGCTGAAAGGCATAATTAAAATCTATATTAATGACTTTTTTTTTTAGGCTCAGCATTTGTTTCTTCGCTTCCAGAAGAGCTCTCACACAAGATACTATTTTTCTTTAAAAGCTTTCCAAATCATACCAATATTTGGGTGGCACAGTGGTTAGCACTGCTGCCTCACAGCGCCAAGGACCTGGATCCAATTCCGGCCTCGGGTCACTGTCTGTGTGGAGTTGGCACATTCTCCCCGTGTCTGCGTGAGTTTCCTCCGGGTGCTCCGGTTTCCTCCCACACTCCAAAGATGTGCAGGGTTAGGTTGATTGGCCATGCTAAATTGACCGTAGTGTCAGGGGATTAGCAGGATAAATATGTGGGGTTGCAGGAATAGGGCCTGGGTGGGATTGTGGTCGGTGCAGACTCGATGGGCCGAATGGCCTCCTCCCGCACTGTAGGGATTCTATGATTGGGGCGGCACGGTGGCACAGTGGGTTAGCACTGCTGCCTCACAGCGCCAGGGACCCGGGTTTGATTCCTGGCTTGGGTCATTGTCTGTGCGGAGTCTGCATGTTCTCCCCGTGTCTGCGAGGGTTTCCTCCGGGTGCTCTGGTTTCCTCCCACAGTCCCAAAGACATGCCTTTGTTAGATGCATTGGCCGTCCTAAATTCTCCCTCAGTGTCCCCGAATAGACACCAGAGTGTGGCGACTAGGGGATTTTCACAGTAACTTCATTGTAGTGTTAACCTTATTTATGCACTGCAGGAACTCACCAAGACTCTTTAGACAGCACCTTTCAAACACACGACTGATGCCATCTAGAAGGACAAGGGCAGCAGATACTTGGGAACACCACCACCTGGAAGTTCCTCCCTGAGCCACACACACCATCCTGATTTGGGAATATATCACTGTTCCTCCACTGGGTCAAAATCCTGGAACTCCCTCCCTAATAGCACTGTGGGTGTACCTACACCACTTGGACTGCAGCAGTTCAAGAAGGTAGCTCATCACCACCTTCTCAAGAGGCGATTAGGAAGGGGCAAAGAAAGTTGGCCTAGCCAGCGATGCCCACATCCCAGGATTGAATAAAAAAGACAAAATGGCTTGAACCTTTTGAGCTTCAATATTAGTGCTCATTCACATTCATAACGAGAGAGGAACTGTATTCCAATACAGACCAAAAGCTGCTCTGAAAACCCGCACTGAAGAAAAGTCATACAGATTCGAAGTGTTAACCGTCTCCACAGACGCTGCCAGACCTGCTGCGTTTTTCCAATATTTTTGGTTTTTATTTCAGATTTCCAGCATCTGCGGTATTTTGCATTTAATTTCGATCAAAAGCTCTCTCGGCTGCTAATTTGTCAGAATCATAGAATCCTGCAGTGCAGAAGGAGGCCATTCGGCCCATCGAGTCTGCACCAATTCTCCGACAGAGCATCCCACCTCGGCAATATTCCCGCAGCCTCACATACTTACCCCACTAATCCCCCATAACATGTACATATTGGAACAATAAGGGACAACTTAGCGTAGCCAATCCACCTAACCTACACATCTTTGGACACTAAGGGTCAATTTAGCCTGGCCAATCCACCAAACCTGCACATCTTTGGAGTGTGGGAGGAAACCGGAGCGCCGAGAGGAAACCCACGCAGACACTGGGAGAACGTGCAAACTCCACACAGACAGTGACCCAAGGCCGGAATTGAACCCGGGTCCCTGGCGCTGTGGGGCCACAGTGCTAACCATTGTGTCACTGTGCCACCCTTCTACACTAAATAAGCTGCAACAGATTTTTTTTAGATCTGGAATTCACAAAACAAACACAATTAAGGGAGGAAATGTTTCCAATCTTAACACATCCTTCCAGAAAAAGTTTTTTTTGGTTCCATTACATTATCTGGCAGCACATTCCAATTATCACTGGCCCTTTGTTTGAAGAGGTCCTTCCTGATATTTATTGTCGAGTAGAAACTGATGGCCAAGTTCCGCACGCATGAGAACAGCCTCAACCTGGATCTTGGATTCATGTCACACTACGTGTAACCCCCACCATACTGCCTGGGTTTGCAAAATCCTATTAACTGTCCTGGCTTGAGACAATTCACACCTCTTTAACCTATGATTATCCCTCTCTCCACTCGCACTGTTTGTACCTGTAAAGACTTGATTACCTGTAAAGACTCGCATTAAAACCATTATCTTGCAATTGTGTCTCTGTCTATATATGCCATGTTTGTGAAACCTACCTCTCCACTCACCTGATGAAGGAGCAGCGCTCCGAAAGCTCGTGATTCCAAATAAACCTGTTGGATTTTAACCTGGTGTTGTGAGACTGCTTACTGTGCCCCACCCCAGTCCAACGCCGGCATCTCCATATCATGATATTTATCAGACATGGACACTTTACCAATGTGTCTATGTTCCGCTGAAGCGCAATGGGACAACATTACCATATGGGGCTGCCAACCCGCCAAGATTGGCCTGAAGATCAATC
Organism: Mustelus asterias; assembly: GCF_964213995.1. Taxonomy (NCBI): domain Eukaryota; kingdom Metazoa; phylum Chordata; class Chondrichthyes; order Carcharhiniformes; family Triakidae; genus Mustelus; species Mustelus asterias. The sequence continues at coordinate 9,741,824 of NC_135828.1, read as the reverse complement.
CCCACTACACATGCAGTGCGTGACCATGGAAAAAATTGATCGGGACACTTAAAAAAAAATTAGCATTTTCCTTCATTTTCTGTGAACATTTCTCTTTATTGGGTATGAAAATATTGAAAATTGGGGGAAAACAAAAGATGCTTGCCTGATCTTCAAGCATCATCCAATTGGGTAATGAATCTATTTGCTTTCCAATGTTGGAGTGAGTTTGCTCACCAACTTTTACAGATGCACCATAGAAAGCATTCTTTCTGGTTGTATCACAGCTTGGTCTGGGCTCCTGCTCTGCCCAAGACCGCAAGGAACTACAAAGGGTTGTGAACTTGGCCCAATCCATCGCGCAAACCAGCCTCCCAACCATTGACTCCGTCTACACTTCCCGCTGCCTCGGGAAAGCAGCCAGCATAATCAAGGACCCCACGCACTCCGGACATTCTCTCTTCCACCTTCTTTTGTCGGAGAAAAGATACAAAAGTCTGAAGTCACGTACCAACCGACTCAAGCACAGCTTCTTCCCTGCTGCCATCAGACTTTTGAATGGACCTACCTCGCATTAAGTTGATCTCACTCTATACCCTAGCTATGACTGTAACACTACATTCTGCCCCCTCTCCTTTCCTTCTCTATGAACGGTATGCTTTGTCTGTATAGTGCGCAAGAAACAATACTTTTCATTGCATCCCAATACATGTGACAATAATAAATCAAATCAAATCAAATCAATTGGCTTAGGAAGACAGTGCATCACAAGGATGGATGTTTTGGCCGACTAATGATTGGAGTGGGGCCGAGGGGAAAGTCGTGATAAATCCTCCAGGAATGCACTTAATAAGACCATAAGACTATAAGACATAGGAGCAGAATTAGGCCACTCGGCTCATCGAGTCTGCTCTGCCATTCAATCATGGCTGATATTTTTCTCATCCCCATTCTCCTGCCTTTTCCCCATAACCCCTGATCCCCTTATTAATCAAGAAGTTAATCACAGTTGGCAACCCCATATATACACACCCACACCCACACACACACCCACACACACCCACCCACACACCAGCACATACACACAATGCCATTTTATATGGAGCACAAAACCCACTCCCAATGCTTAAATGTAATTAGTGAAATTCTATAATTCACTCTAATGATACTGACCCCCACGAGAAGACGATTCTTAACTAGCTACAAGCCTCTGTACCAGAGTAATCTCTGAACAAGCTGAATAGATGGCAGGTTTTTATTTCAATTCGGTATCCTGACAAACAGACTTGGGTTACTTTGCTTGGATGGGGTAGCACCTGGAGAATGGATTTCTCAGTTCAATCCATTGGCGCAGTCCTGTTAACCTAGTAAAGCATCCCATACACCATTCAAAATGAAAGTGAACATTACACTCCTCTTGGCACACCCAACTTACTCACATCAGAGCTCTTGTTATTTTGCGAAGATATGGATTACCCTGGGTGCAGAGATTTAATACGTTTGGGATTAGTTGATCTTTCAATCCCTTTTCCAGTTATTCTGACTTCTATTGTCTGACTCTCACATCGTTGATTTTGATTTGATTTATTATTGTCACATGTATTAACATACAGTGAAAAGTATTGTTACTTGCGCGCTATACAGACAAAGCATACCGTTCATTGAGAAGGAAAGGAGAGGTTGCAGAATGTAGTGTTACAGTCATAGCTAGGGTGTAGAGAAAGATCAACTTAGTGCGAGGTAGGTCCATTCAAAAGTCTGACAGCAGCAGGGAAGAAGCTGTTCTTGAGTCGGTTGGTACATGACCTCAGACTTTTGTATCTTTTTCCTGACGGAAGAAGGTGGAAGAGAGAATGTCCGGGGTGCATGGGGTCCTTAATTATGCTGGCTGCTTTTCCGAGGCAGTGGGAAGTGTAGACAGAGTCAATGGATGGGAGGCTGGTTTGAGTGATGGACTGGGTTTTGTTCACGACCCTTTGTAGTTTCTTGGATAGATAGTTGTCACCAATAGGCCAGAAGTTCAAATGTAGACCTAATGCTGACTAAACTATGTTTAAGTTTATTTTGTTAGTGCCACAAGTAAGGCTTACATTAACACTGCAATGAAGTTACTGTGAAAATCCCCTAGTCGCCACACTCCGGCACCTGTTCGGGTACACTGAGGGAGAATTTAGCATGGCCAATGCACCTAACTAGCATGTCTTTTGGACTGCGGGAGGAAACCGGAGCACCCAGAGGAAACCCACACAGACACGGGGAGAACATGCAGACTCCACACAGACAGTGACCCAAGCCGGGAATCGAACCCGGGTCCCTGGCAGTGTAAGGCAGCAGTGCTAACCACTGTGCCACTGTGGGTGCTATGGGAAAATCTGAGACATTCCTGATATTGCTTTGCTGCAACGTCTCCAAGTGTGTCCAAGCTACCTGCAAACATTTTGCCCAGTAATATCCAATTGTTCACTTTTCTACCATCTCATACTGCAGAAGGAAGACAGAATACAAATTCCATCCTGATAGGTTTTTTTCATTAAGTTCAATAAGAGAAACAAGTGCGGAGACAGAAATTGGAAAAACCTTCAGTTGTCGGGAACCGTTCCTCCATTATAATCTATAACACATAGCGTCTCAAACATGCCAATCAGTGTACTTCAACTATATTGACAGCAACAAGCCAATATTTCACACTGTCAAACCATTAAACTCCCAACCAATGCCAAAATTCAGCCTTCGCTTGGTTCTGATTGGAACTAAGTTGCCTTAACTTGAGGCACCCTGCCAGACTTTTGTTCAGACTTGATGTGGAGATCCCAGCATTGTGCTGGGGTGGGCACAATAAGAATCACGAGCTTTCGGAGCGCTGCTCCTTCATCAGGTGAGTGGAGAGGTCGGTTTCACAAACACGGCATATGTAACCAAAGACACAATTGCAAGATAATGTGCAATTGCATTTGTGTCTTTGTCTATATATGCCGTGTTTGTGAGATCTACCTCTCCACTCATCTGATGAAGGAGCGGCGCTCCGAAAGCTCGTGATTCCAAATAAACCTGTTGGACTTTAACCTGGTGTGGTGAGACTTCTTACTGAGTTCCGATTGACCATCCATACATGTTTTGGGAAGTGGGTGAGGGTTAAAGTTAGCTTACCTCTGGTGGGCGTATCATGAGTTGGCACTGGCACCAACCATGGGTTAAGTTCACTTCCAGCAATGCATTTCCTTCTGGTGGGGGGTGGAATTGCAAGTCAGCACTAAGTCAGCAAAAATGCTGCAGTGGCGAATAATAAATGCAGTGTAATTACTGAATATCATTGCGTTGAACTTTCAGACAGATCCCATCAATCAATTATAGTCCTGCTGTTGCATCAGTTACAAATATGTAGTGTCAGCATACTCACACTATTTTATGAAAAGTGCAATTTTGGAAGCAGTCCTTCAAGGCTGGTATTTCTATTGGGAATAAAAAGTAAAAATTGCTCTTGTATGGCCAGCTGGAAGAAAAAAATAAGACACCGTGACATTCACAAAATATAATATATTCAAAATTTGCCAGCATTACTTGAATAATAAAATATCACTTTGCTTAATTTTTGCTTAAATAAGTCTCTACGTTCCAAAGAATTCAATCTAGAAAACAAATTTTTCAGCATATGCTCTTTTCTAGACATTTTAGAGCCATTAAGAATAGCAACAATAACTTGCATTTCTATACACCTGGAACATCATAAAGTTCCCCCCCAAGGCACTTCACATAAACAATGTTTGTACCATATAAGGAAATCTTAGTGGTTGGCACTGCTGCCTCACAGCGCCAGGGACCCAATCCGATTCCTGGTGTGAAGTTGTACGAACTAAGGAATAGCATGATGGGAAAATTGGTCAGCTATTTGTTACAATATAAGCAAGGCTGATTCCGCATAACTTTAAGACTGTATGAGTAAATAAAACAAGATAAGGTCAGGGATGACGGAGTCACCGACCTTCTTCTGTTACATCAAAGGACAAGATAAGGGTATGAATGATGAGACAGAGTTCCAGGAGGTCAGCAAGTTGTGCCATGATTAATGATATTGCTTATGATTCTATTACTGATCGAATTCCTGAATAAGCTCTGGTCACGCAAACTGATAATGATTATGTATAAATACTGAACTGATTCTTTGTGTAATTGCGGACTTGAGGAGGAATTAGCAAGTTGTACCAACTGCTCTCTGAACTCAAGTTTTCAGACAAAACTGCATGCAGTCTTTCGTAAATAAATACTAGTTGTTTTGTCGGAACGAACTTTGTTGAGTTTTTCTATCACAGTCAAGAAGAAGGAAAGTTTCCACTTCAACACTGGCTTGGGTCTGTGTGTAGTTTGTATGTTCTCCACGTGTCTGCGTGGGTTTCCTCCAGGTGCTCCGGTTTCCTCCCACAGTCCAAAGATGTGCAGGTTAGGTGGATTGGCCATGCTGAATTGACCCTAGTGTCAGGGGGACTAGCTAGCGTAAATGCATGGAGTTATGAGGATAGGGCCTGGGTGGAATTGTTGTCGGTGCAGACTCGATGGGCCGAATGGCCTCCTTCTGCACTGTTGGACTTTAGGGTTCTATGATTCTATGACAGGTTACCAAAAACGCAGTCATTTTTAATGAGTGCCTTAAAGGAGGAGAGACACGGAGAGGTGGTTAAAGGAGAGAATTCAGGAACTTGTCACAACCCTAAGAGTGAGGCGATTAAAATGCACGGAGTACTTAGCATCAGACCATCGCAGAAATCTCGGTGAGGTGTAAAGCTGGAGGAAGTTACAGAGGTTGGGCGGGGTGAGGGATTGGTCAAAAAAAGGAAATGTGTTAGGCTGGAAGCCAATGTAGTTCAGGGGGTCACTGGGTATGATGGATGGATGAACAGGAGTGATGTGAGTTAAGTTAAGTTAAGGGCGGCACAGTAGCACAGTTGTAAGCACAGCTGCCTCACAGTGCCAGGGACCCGGGTTTGATTCCTGCCTCGGGTCACTGTCTGTGTGGAGTTTGCACATTCTCCCCATGTCTGCGTGGGTTTCCTCCAGGTGCTCAGGTTTCCGAAAGATGTGCTGGTTAGGTGCATTGGCCATGCTAAATTCGCCCTCAGTGTACCCGAACAGGCGTCGGAGTGTGGCGACTAGGGGATTTTCACAGTAACTTCATTGCAGTGTTAATGTAAGCCTACTTGTGACACAAATAAATAAGCTTTAAAAAAAAGATATTTAGAATCAGACGTACACGGTGTTAAACATGTCATCTCTTCCAAGCAAACTCCCTCTGCTGGTTCAAGTGTGTATGGTAGCCTCAAGCGGTCAAAATGCACAATACCATTTTCAATACACTACGGTGGTCATGCAGCACTGCAGAGTAGCAGATTGTGGGCTCCTCCGAGCCTGTCCTTCGGCAGCACGTTTTGCCTGTCACTAGCTTCATGAGGGGCTAATAGTAAGCTATCAAGAACCTACGTGGTGTCGCAGGCGCAGAGAGAATGTGTCGCTGAGACTGTTGCCTCCTATACCCCACCACGAGTCATTGACCTCAGAAAGAAGGAGGAAAGCAGGGTACGAGAGCAACCTTCCATTACATTTTTTTTTAACAATGGCTGCTGGTTTTGTCCTAATCAAACAACGAGCCAGTATGACTATTTTTAAACCTTCGAAACGAGATTAAATCCAAACACTGTTCTTGTGCACAGAGCCTCCTGCGTATCTCCTTTGTCAATATTAATTAAAGAGAACGCAATGAGGGTTCATTGTGTGAATAATATTTCATGATTACCTGTGTCAGTTTCTCCTGCAGATATAGCCGTATGCAATTTACCAACCAAGGTGTTAACTTATTAAGCACCCCATATCAATCCTATGCTGCCATTAATACGATGTAATTATAGATTCAGGAGTGCGGGTTTGCAGTAGAAAACCTACCAACTGCTAAGTGAACTGGGGGCAGCTTTTTTCCATAACAAGTCATGCTGAAGTTAATGAGCTGCAGCTTAAGTTTGATTGCAATCTAGGGCAGTTGCACATTATGCAATTATTCTCACAACAGAGGACAAATTGTCCATTTCCCTGGAGGGCAATCCATTTTTTATTGTCCTTACTTCAGGAACGATGTTTATTGCAATTAGCGCCATTTGCTGGAGCACCCTTCTTTAAAAGCAGATTTCGGACCACAGAAGATACTTAAAATGGGCGGCACGGTGGCACAATGGCACTGCTGCCTCACAGCGCCAGGGGCCTCTGTTCGATTCCGGCCTTGGGTGACTGTCTGTGTGGAGTTTGCTTGTTCTCCCCTGTGTCTGATTTGATTTATTGTTGTCACATAAAATCATATAATCCTACCATGCAGAAGGAGGCCATTTGGCCCATCGAGTCTGCACCGACCACAATCCCACCCAGGCCCTATCCCCAATGCATTTACCCTAGCTGGTTCCCCCTGACACTAAGGGACAATTTAGCACGGCCAGTCCACCTAACCCGCGCATCTTTGGACTGTGGGAGGAAACCGGAATACCCGGAGGAAACCCATGCAGACACGGGGAGAATGTGCAAACTCCACACAGACAGTGACCCAAGCCGGGAATCGAACCCAGGTCCCGAGCACTGTGAGGCAGCAGTGCTAACTACTGTGCCACCATGCAGCCCAGAAATTCCAGAACAAAGGACTGAGGCAGCTGATAGTGGAGCATTTGAATTGGGAATGCACAAGAGGCCAAAATTGTATTGGTATACAGGGAAAAGTATTGTTTCTTACACACTATATAGACAAAGCATACCATTCATAGAGTGCATAGGGGAGAAGGAAAGGGAGAGGGTGCAGAATGTAGTATTACAGTCATAGCTAGGGTGTAGAGAAAGATCAGCTTAATATAAGATAGGTCCATTCAAAAGTCTGATGGCAGCAGGGAAGAAGCTGTTCTTGAGTCAGTTGCGATGTGATCTCAGACTTCTGAATTTTTTTCCCGATGGAAGAAGGTGGAACAGAGTATGTCCGGTGTGCATGGGGTCCTTGATTATGCTGGCTGCTTTCCCGAGGCAGCGGGAAGTGTAGACGGAGTCAGTGGATGGGAGGCTAGCTTGACTGATGGACTGGGCTACTTTCACAACCCCTTGTATCTTTTTGCCGTTTTGGGCAGAGCAGGAGCCATACCAAGTTGTGACAGCTCGGGAAAGAATACTTTCTATGGTGCATCTGTAAAAATTGGTGAGAGACGTAGCGGACATGCCGAATTTCCTTAGTCTTCTGAGAAAGTAGAGGCATTGGTGGGCTTCCTTAACTAGGGTGGGTTTCCTCCGGGTGACCCGGTTTCCTTCCACAGTCCAAAGCTGTGCAGGTTAGGTGAATTGGATGAACGATGAGAAAGTGGAGACAAGTGGAGACAAAACACCTTGTTTTACCTCCCATCTTCTCAATGCAAAGTGGGAAAGGCCATGGAATGGTTGTCCTGCCTGGCTCCTTACTTATGTAGGGATGTGTGCCATGGGGAAGGAGTGAGGGGGAAACCCAACAGTGATTAGAACAATTTCACTCCCTGCAGATAAAGAAATTAAAATAGTTCCACATATTCCAGTCATCCTCATCTCAGAATGCAACTCTTTAATCAATGCAAGAAATGCCCTTGCAATCAATGTATCTATTTCCCCAAATAGTTTCCATTGTCCAACACTTTTCCTGTACACTTTGCAAATTATTCTGTAGGTTAATTTGTGAGAAAACAGCAATATTGTGACAGTACTAGAAAAAAGAAATCCTACAGTGCAGAAAGAGGCCATTCAGCCCATCGAGTTTGCACCGACCACAATCCCACCCAGGCCCTACACCCATATCCCTACATATTTACCCACTAATCCCTTTAACCGACACATCTCAGGAAACTAAGGGGCAAGTTTAGCATGGCCAATCAACCTACCCCGCACATCTTTGGACTGTGGGAGGAAACCGGAGCACCCGGAGGAAACCCACGCAGACACGAGGAGAATGTGCAAACTCCACACAGACAGTGACCCAAGCCGGGAATCGAACCCAGGTCCCTAGAGCTGTGAAGCAGCAGTGCTAACCACTGTGCTACCGTGCCACTCTATAAATCTTCATGATAGATACTCTATAAATCTTCATGATAGATGTACAAGGCAAGTTTTTTACACAGAGGGTGGTGGGTGCCTGGAACTCGCTGCCAGGGGAGGTAGTGGAAGCAGATACGATGATGACTTTTAAGGGGCATCTGGACAAATACATGAATAGGATGGGAATAGAGGGATATGGTCCCCAGAAGGGTAGGGGGTTTTAGTTCAATCGGGCAGCATGGTCGGTGCAGGCTTGGAGGGCCGAAGGGCCTGTTCCTGTGCTGTAATTTTCTTTGTTCTTTGTTCTTTCTTTGTTCTTTGTTGTTCTTTGTTCTTAGTTCTTGATATATTAGCATGTAATAATAAGCAACAAAATAGGAAGTTGTGTATAAGTGCCATACTTGCTTGGCTGACCTATGTAAGTTTTATTGGCTCCATCTAAATCTTTAAAGATGGCAAATTTTTTCCACCACAGTTATAATTGCAGAAGCATCTGCCTGTAGGCTGACAATGCAGTGAAGTTAGAAGGAAAGCATTTGGCTAAGAGCTTACACCAGTGAAGAGACAGCTTTGCTTCAGAGCAACACTGAAGTCAACTTTTCTTCCCTACGCTTTTTTTCCTGATTCATTCATGGGAAGTGGGCAAGAGCAGAATTACTTCCTCATCCCTAAATGCACTTGAGATAGTGGTTGTGCGCCAAGTTCTTGAACCGCTGAAGTCCACGTGATATAGGTACATCCACGTGCTTTGAGGATATTTTCAAATTATAGGTATATGTCTATCTGCATATGAAAACAGCTGCATGCAACTCTTGTTAGCATTTTCGATTAGAAATCCCTGCACACACCCACACATACTCACACACTCGCACACACACTCACACACACACACTCACACACACACTCACACACACACTCACACACATTCACACACACACACTCACACACACTCACACACACTCACACTCTCACATACACATTCACACACTCACACACACATTCACACACTCACACACACACACATTCACACACACACACTCACGCACACTCACACACACTCACACTCTCACACACACATTCACACACTCACACACACATTCACACACACTCACACACACACACACACACACACACACTCACACACTCACACACTCTCACACACACTCACACTCTCACACATACTCACACTCACACACATACTCACACACACATTCACACACACACACACTCACACTCTCACACACTCACACTCATATACATACTCACACTCACACTCACACACTCACACACACACTCACTCACACTCACACTCACGCACATACACACACTCACACGCACATTCACACACACTCACACACACACACACACATTCACACACACACACACATTCACACTCACTCACACTCACGCACACTCACACTCACGCACATACACACACTCACACGCACATTCACACACACTCACACACACACACATTCACACACACACACACATTCACACACACTCACACTCTCACACACTCACACACTCACTATAACATCCTTACTGCTTTAACAAATTTGCGCTGTTCCATTAATAATTGAAGGGAGGCAATGGGGTAGTGGTATTGTCACTGGACTAGTAGTCCAGAAGCCAAGGGTAATACTCTGGGGACCCAGGTTCGAATCCCACCATGGCAGATGTCTAATGATGATTATGAAAGTACGAAACTACCTCTGATTGTCATCCAAACCCATCTGGTTCATTCATGTCTTTTAGGGATGGCAATCTGTCGTTATCCATATGGCCAACATGTGACTCTGGATCCACAGCACTGTGGTTGACTCTTAAAATCCCCTGAAGCAAGCTGTGCAGTTCAAGGACAATTATGGATGGGCAACAAATGCTGGCCCAGCCAGCCATGTCCACAACCCATGAATGAATTCTAAAAAAAATAGGAACGGCCTTGGAATTTGACTCAATACGAGCAAAATGTGACAAAGTGATGTGGGGCACTGAGAAACATGTGCAAATGTTTAACAAAATTAAAAATAGATTTGCTTGTGACTATCTGAACATTACACATAGGCTTTGGGATCCAACATTTAACATTGTAAACCACTGAAACACACTTGACTAGTGCAAACTCAACAGAAAAAACCAATTCTACCAACACTGAATAATTCTTTCCATTACACAATCACTTTATTCCAGAGAAACTGAATGCATTTAATTGGTGGTCACCCACACTCTATAAAAGTCTAAGATGCATTTTTCACACTTCGAAGTGTCAAAGTATATTTTTTTAAAGAGAAAGAAAAGCAGGGGTGGCACGGTGGCACAGCGGTTAGCACTGCTGCCTCACAGTGCCAGGGTTCCCGGGTTCAAATCCGGCCTTGGGTCACTGCCTATATGTGGAGTTTGCACATTCTCCCCGTGTCTGCGTGGGTCTCCTCCGGGTGCTCCGGTTCCCTCCCACACTGCAAAGATGTGCGGGTTAGGTTGATTGGCCATGCTAAATTGACCTTAGTGTCAGGGGGATTAGTCGGGTAAATGCGTGGGGTTGCAGGAATGGGGGTCCGGTGAAGACTCGAAGGGCTGAATGGCCTCCTTCTGCACTGTAGGGATTCGATGATTCAGTGGCTTCTTGCTTGTTTTCCTGACCTTGATAACTCTGTCCCTCCGCCCTGACCTGATGGACAAATAATTGCCACTCTATAGATGCTAAAGTCAGCCATGCATTGATCACAGAATTTACCTATTTTTGGACAAGCTCCCTAATGGAGCAGTGACCTTAAAGTACTGCTCCGCCAGAATCTTACTCCAACCGTGAGAAATGTGTCACGAGATCAGTTGGTTTCCGGAATCCTTTCTTAAACAACGCTTTTTAAAAATTCCTCCTTACCATGTGATAACCCCGCTGGCAGTATCCCAACCTTCGCCAGAGCTAAGCATATCCATTTAGTGGTTCAAGGAATGAGGGAGACAGATTGGAGAAGTTGGCACTGTTCTCCTTGGAGGAGGGAAGGCAGAGAGGAGATCTGATAGAGGTGTCCAGAATCGCCTGGACAGACCGGATAGGGAGAAACCGTTCCCAACAGTGGAAGGACTGGGAAACCGAGAGATTTAAGGTAATTGGCAAAAGGAGGGAAGAAGAGCTGTTTCACGCAGCGAGTGGTTGGAGTGTGGAGTGCGCTGCCTAAGAGTGTGGTGGAGGCGGGTTCAATCGAGGCTTTCAGGAGGGAATTATTATCTGCAAAGGAAGAATGTGCGGGGCTAAGGGGAGAAGGCGGGGAGTGACATCAGGTGAATTGTTTTTTTCTGAGAGTTGATGCAGGCATGACAGACTTAATGGAACACTCTGTACAGTAATAACTCTGTGAATCTGTGAATCCTTAGGGACACATTCCACATTATGTGCTTTTGTGACGCATGCAACCACACAGTCAATTGGCACAAGTCCTTGGACTATTCAAAGATCACGTAACGGAGATAGTATACAAAGTACGTGAGATTTCCAAAAAGCACAACTTCATTCCTGCATGTTAACTATTATCACTCGGAACTGTAAAATGTTGCCCCAAAATGATTGCATGGGTGCAAAAGAAAAAGTACAAATGCTTTGGGCAAACCCTCACGCTAACATCCAATTCGTCATGGAGTCATTGTGTTTGGTAAGCTGGTGGTTACACATAAACCACACTCTAGTCAGTTCATTATCCTCCGACATATTGTAGAAATTACCCTCCTATATAATTAACAGACTTAAAATAAACATCAAGACTAGATGGAACAACAGACTTTCCAAAAGAGCATCTACCCAAGAATGTCAACGCAACATGTATAATCAGCTCACTGAAGGATGAAAAACATTTACTTGGCCTTAATAAGTACATGCCGCTATCCACTTATTGCAAGGTTTAGTGATGTGGATATGTTCCTTCGTAAGTCAGCTAGGACAAGTCACTTGAAGTAACTTCAAGGATGCATCAAACGTCTTGGTCGCAAGGTTCGCAGTTTTGGGGCGTTCCACTGTTATCTATAAAAGCTTCCAGTATCTTTTCAATTCGCTGCAGGAAAGGGTGTCCCGAGGCATGGTACATCGGCGAGACCATGCAGACGCTACGACCACGGATGAACGGACATCGCACGACAATCACCAGGCAGGAGTATTCTCTTCCTGTCGGGGAACACTTCAGCAGTCAAGGGCATTCAGCCTCTGATCTTCGGGTAAGCGTTCTCCAAGGCGGGCCTTCAAGACTCATAACAACGCAGAATCGCCGAGCAGAAACTGATAGCCAAGTCCCGCACACATGAGGACGGCCTCAACCGGGATCTTGGGTTCATGTCACATTATCTGTAACCCCCACCACTTGGCCTGGGCTTGCAAAATCTCACTAACTGTCCTGGCTTGAGACAATTCACATCTCTTTAACCTGTAATTATCCCTCTTCCCATCCACACTGTCCCTGTAAAAACTTGATTACCTGTAAAGACTCGCATTCCAACCGTTATTTTGCAATTGAATCTCTGTCTATATATCTTGTGTTTGTGAACCCACCTCTCCACTCATCTGATGAAGTAGCAGCGCTCCGAAAGCTCGTGATACCAAATAAACCTGTTGGACTTTAACCTGGTGTTGTGAGACTTCTTCCTCTTTTCACATCGCAAGATTGGAATTTAGATACAGCTCCTCCACCCTCCAGCATAATCCAGCTGTTGTTTGGATTATCACGGGGTTCCTGCCTCACCAACTGAGGTCTGCTCCTCATGTCCATCGTACTGAGTGAGAAAAGTTCCAGCAGCTATCCGAAGTTTTGCATTGGATAAACCTACTGCCGAAGACTGTGACTTTGACTTTATTGGTTCACCAGCCTTTGGCAGAAATTTTGGGATTCTGTTCAAACCCAGGATTGGATTTTTGTGGAATTTTATAATGGTGCTTTTCTTAATCTCTACCATTTTCTATCTGTCTAGGTGAATCCATGTTCTGCACTGATATTGCATTCAAGAAAGGAGCCTTGATAAATTGCAGCAGAATGTAACATTTAATGGTCAAAATGATCTCTTCACCATTCGATGCATGAATATTATCCAACTGAAACATTGCTTGCCGTTGTTTTTACAATTGATGATGGCTTCATGGTCAATATTAGACTTTCACCATCTGCTGTGGTGGGATTCGAACCCCGGCCACCAGTACTTCCAGTCAGTACTCAAGCGTGACCTTTAGTTTCAGGTCACATGTCACTTTAATTCTCCTCTCTAACTCTGAACTTACAGTCCTCAGCCTCCTACAGGCAGTGGCGTAGTGGTATCGTCACTGGGCTAGTAACCCAGAGACTCAGCTCTAGGGACCGGGGTTCCAATCCCACCATGGCAGATGGTGAAAGTCTAGTGTTGACTATGAACCCATCATCGATTGTCGTAAGAACCCATCTGGGTCACTAATGCCCCTTTAGGGAAGGAAATCTGCCGTCCTTAGCCGGTCTGGCCTACATGTGACTCCAGACACACGGCATTGTGGTTGACTCTTAACTGCCCCATTGAGGGCAATTAGGGATGGGCAACAAATGCTGGCCTAGCCAGCGGCACCACATCCTATGAAAGAAAAACATTGTTCTACTGAATCTCAACATCTTTTGTCAAGGACTTTACAGCCTTCCAGACTCGATGTTGAGTCAGCAATTTCATATTCTCCGCTTTTTCTGGAGGGCAGCTGTTGGCTGTGATTCTGCTTTCACATGTACCCCTCCTCCAGACATATTTTTTGTTTCTTTGCTTGTCCCATTATCATTTCTTTTTTGCCTTTCACTATCACAGAATCCTACAGGTCAGAAGGAGGCCATTCGGCCCATCGAGTCTGCCCGACCACAACCCCACCCAGGCCCTATCTCCATAACCCCATGCATTTACCCTAGCTAGTCCCCCTGACACGAAGGGGCAATTTAGCACGGCCAATCCACCGAACCCGCCCACCTTTCGGACTGTGGGAGGAAACCGGAGCACCCGGAGGAAACCCACGCAGACACGGGGAGAATGTGCAAACTCCGCACAGACAGTGACCCGAGCCAGGAATCGAACCCGGGTTCCTGGTGCTGTGAGGCTGCAGTGTTAACCACTGTGCCCCACCGTGCCGCCCATCATCCATTTTGTCATTTTATTGCTCTTCCTTTCCACTCCCTCCCAGGAACAATAAACAGATAAGGTTGGCAATGGGAATGGTGAGGGAGGCGGTGATGGAGGGGGTGGGGGGATGGTCTGTGTTTTATTTTCCAAAGACTGTCGGATGGAGTTCAAGATAGGTCCTGGAGTCACTCGCATCTGCTTCGCATTTACTGCCCAAGACCAACTTACACATCAGCGTACCCTTGTGATAATTACATAAACAACTTTGAAAATCAATTTTAGGAGCTCTGCTGTTTATATAATCAATGCGAAAAATGTACATTCATTCCTGACAACTTGTGCTTCACTCAATCTCTGCTTTTCCCCATTAAATCCATTCTGAATCTTAAATGGAATTGAAGTCTTCCAGCACCTGCCTTAGGACATATCGTGCCTTTCTGTTTATGTATTGTTTGCAGTGGGTTTATTAAAGTTCCATTTTGTCCATTACACTTACTCATCATACATCAAAAATAGTGAGAATGTGCATTCAGAATGTGCAAACACTATTGGTTTGTTCCTCTGCTTATAAACCAAGAACAAAGAACAAAGAAAATTACAGCACAGGAACAGGCCCTTCGGCCCTCCAAGCCTGCACCGACCATGCTGCTCAACTGAACTAAAACCCCCTACCCTTCTGGGGACCATGTCCCTCTATTCCCATCCTATTCATGTATTTGTCAAGACGCCCCTTAGAAGTCACTATCGTATCTGCTTCCACTACCTCCCCCGACAGCGAGTTCCAGGCTTCCACCACCCTCTGGGTAAAAAACTTGTCTCGTACATCTCCTTTAAATCTTGTCCCTCACACCTTAAACCTATGCCCCCTAGTAATTGACTCTTCAACCCTGGGAAAAAGCTTCTGACTATCCATTCTGTACATGCCCCTGATAATCTTGTAGATTTCTATCAGGTCACCCCTCAACCTGCGTCGTTCCAGTGAGAACAAACCAAGTTTCTCCAACCTCCCCTCATAGCTAATGCCCTCCATACCAGGCAACATCCTGGTAAATCTTTTCTGTACCCTCTCCAAAACCTCCACATTCTTCTGCTAGTGTGGCGACCAGAATTGAACACTATATTCCAAATGCGGCTAACTAAGGTTCTATAAAGCTGCAACATGACTTGCCAATTTTTAACCTCAATGCCCCGGTCGATGAAGGCAAGCATGCCGTATGCCTTCTTGACTACCTTCTCCACCTGCGTTACCACTTTCAGTGACCCGTGTACCTGTACACCCAGATCCCTCTGCCTATCAATACTCTTAAGGATTCTGCCATTTACTGTATATTTCTTATCTTTATTAGACCTTCCAAAATGCATTACCTCACATTTGTCCAGATTAAGCTCCATCTGCCATCTCTCCGCCCAAGTCTCCAACCGATCTATATCCTGCTGTATCCTCTGATGGTCTTCATCGCTATCCGCAAATCCACCAACCTTTGTGTCGTCCGCAAACTTACTTATCAAACCTGTTACATTTTCCTCCAAATCATTTCTATATACTACAAACAGCAAAGGTCCCAACGCTGATCCCTGAGGAACGCCACTTGTCACAGCCCTCCATTCAGAAACGCACAGATGCACCATAGAAAGCATTCTTTCTGGTTGTATCACAGCTTGATATGGCTCCTGCTCTGCCCCAAGACCGCAAGAAACTACAAAGGGTCTTGAATGAAGCCCAGTCCATCACTCAAACCAGTCTCCCATCCATTGACTCTGTCTACACTTCCTGCTGCCTCGGAAAAGCAGCCAGCATAATCAAGGACCCTACACACCCCGGACATTCTCTCCTCCACCTCCTTCCCTCGGGAAAAAGATACAAAAGCCTGAGGGCCACGTACCAACTGACTCAAGAACAGCTTCTTTCCTGCTGCCATCAGACTTTTGAAGGACCTACCTCGCATTAAGTTGACCTTTCTCTACACCCTAGCTATGATTGTAACACTACATTCTGCACCTTCTCCTTTCCTTCTCCCCTATGTACTCTATGAACTGTATGCTTTGTCTGTATAGCGCGCAAGAAACAATACTTTTCACTGTATACTAATACATGTGACAATAATAAATCAAATCAAAAATCAAAATCAAATCAAACCAAATCAAATTAAAATCAAATCAAAATGATGCCACTGGTTAATGGTATACCTGGCTTAAAGGAAGGTTGTGATTGGTGGAAACCAATCACCTCAATCCAAGGACATTGGCACTGTTACAGGAGTTCCTCAGGATCGTGTTCTGGATCCCACCATTCTCAGCTGCTTCACCAATGACCTTCCTTCTATCCTAAGGTCAGAAATGGAGATGTTCACTGATGACCGCTCAATCTTCAGTGCCGTCTGCGCCTCCTCAGATACTGAAGCAGTTTGCACTGCTTTGCAGTAAGACCTGGAGGACATTCAGGCTTGGGTTGCTGAGTGGCAAGTAGCTTGCACACTTGCACATATCCATGCGATGACCATCTCCAACAAGAGAGAATCCATCTCCCCTTGACATTGCCATCTCTGAATCCCCTAACGTCAAAACCCTGTGGGGGTTATCATTGACTAGAAACTGAACTGGACGAGCTATATAAATACCGTGGCTATAAGGGCAGGACAGAGGCTGGGAATCCTGCAGTGAGTAACTCACCTCCTGACTCACCAAATCCTGTCCATCACCTACAAGGCACAATGCAGGAGTGTGGTGGAATACTCTCCATTTGCCTGGATGGGTGCAGCTCCAACAGCACTCAAGCCTCTCAACACCACCTAGGACAAAGTAGCCCATTTGATTGGCACCCCATCCATCACTTTGAATATTCACTCCCTTTGCCACCGATGCACAGTAGTAGCAGTGTGTACAATCTGTAAGATGCACTGCAACAACTCACCAAGGCTCCTTAGGCAACACCTTCCAAACCCACAACCGCTACCACCTAGAAGGACAAGGGCAGCACACGCAGGGAACACCACCATCTGGAAGTTCCCCTCCAAGCCACACACCATTCTGATTTGGAAATATATCGGCCGTTCCTTCGCTGCCGCTGGGTCAAAATACTGGAACTCCCTCCCTACCAGCACTGTGGGTGTACCTACACCACATAGACTGCAGCGGTTCATGAAGGCGGCTCACCAACACTTTGGGATTAGTTAGTTGGCTAGTGTGCGATGCAGAATGTCAATGGTGTGGGTTCAATCCTTGTACCAGTCCTCGCAGTTCTTGGAGGAGTCCCTCCTTGCCTTGACTCCTGCTTGATATGGGATGGTGCCTCTCAAGCTATATAACCAATTTCCTCTCTCTAACAGCCAATGGCCCCTCATCGACCATGGCCAGTTACCTGATTTTAAAAAAACATGCTGCGCTGTACAACATAGAATCCCTTCGGTGAAGAAGGAGGCCATTCGGCCCATCGAGTCTGCATCGACCACAATCCCACCCAGGCCCTATTCCGGTAACCCCACATATTTCCCCTGCTAATCCCCTGATGATGGGGTCAGTTTAGCATAGTCAATCCACGTAATTCGCACATCTTTGGAGTGTGGGAGGAAACCGGAGCATCCGGAGGAAACCCACGCAGACACGGGGAGAATGTGCAAACTCCACACAGCCAGTGTGGAGAATCGAACCCGGGTCCCTGTGCTGTGAGGCAGCAGTGAACCCGGTCCCTGGCGCTGTGAGGCAGCAGTGCTAACCACTGTGCCACCGTGCCACCCCTAGGCAATGAAATAAATCGTGAAAACCTCGAACGCAATGCCACTCAGTAACCCCCAACTTCAAAGGAAGATTTCAGTGTTCAGAAGTATTTCACAGAACAAAGAAAATTACAGCACAGGAACAGGCCCTTCGGCCCTCCAAGCCTGCACCAACCATGCTGCCCGACTGAACTAAAACCCCCTACCCTTCCGGGGACCATATCCCTCTATTCCCATGCTATTCATGTATTTGTCAAGATGCCCCTTTCCATTCTAAATCAATTGCTGAAGTTCGAATGTGATTTAACAGAATTGTAAGCGCGGGATAGCGGTGTAAAATATGTGTACTCCAGAGGATGTGTAGATCTCAGTAAAATCTATGCTGGTTATTTCAACTGAATGGATATGGGCCAGTGCTGGAGTTCAGACGGAGCCCGTTTAAACAGCTGATGTGGCAATTGCAAATATCAAGTCAATCAGTACAGGACCACGTTGCTAAGGATGAGTTAAAAACATATTCATCGTTGGCCACAGTACACCGCAATGTTGTTCTGAGATGCCGAACTCAGCAATAACAAATAGCACCTTTAATGTGGCAAAATGTCTGGTTAAGTTTTAAGGAGTGTCTCAAAGAAGGAGAAATGTAGAGAAGCAGAGAGATTTGAAGTTTTAAAGTTTATTTATTAGTGTCGCAAGTAGGCTTATCGTTAACACTGCAATGAAGTCACTGTGAAAATCCCCCATTCGCCACACTCCAGCGCCTGTTCGGGTACACTGAGGGAGAATTTAGCCCGGCCAATGCACCCTAACCAGCACATCTTTTGGACTGTGGGAGGAAACCGGAGCACCCGGAGGAAACCCACGCAGAGACGGGGAGAACATGCAGACTCCGCACGGATGGTGACCCAAACAGGGAATCAAACCCGGGTCCCTGGCGCTGTGAGGCAGCAGTGTTAACCACTGTGCCACCGTGCCGCCCATTTAGGGAGGAAATAATGGTACTGAAAAGATTTGATTTGATCTGATCTGATCTGATTTGATTTATTATTATCACATGTATTAACATACAGTGAAAAGTATTGTTTCCTGTGCGCTGTACAGACAAAGCATACCATTCATAGAGAAGGAAATGAGAGAGTGCAGAATGTAGTGTTACAGTCATAGCTAGAGTGTAGAGAAAGATCAACTTAATGCGAGGTTAGTCCATTCAAAGATCTGACAGCAGCAGGGAAGAAGCTGTTCTTGAGTCGGTTGGTACGCGACCTCAGAGTTTTGTACCTTTTTCCCGAAGGAAGAAGGTAGAAGAGAGAATGTCCGGGGTGCGTGGGGTCCTTAATTATGCTGGCTTCTTCGCCGAGGCAGCAGGAAGTGTAGACAGAGTCAATGGATGGGAGGCTGGTTTGCGTGATGGATTGGGCTACGTTCACAACTCTTTGTCGTTCCTTGCGGTCTTGGGCAGAGCAGGAGCCATACCAAGCTGTGATACAACCAGAAAGAATGCTTTCTATGGAGCGTCTGTAAAAGTTGGCGAGCGTTGTAGCTGACATGCCAAATGTCCTTCTAGACAGCTGAAGAAAATCAGCGCTGTACAAGAGAGCAGAATGGAGGAATGCAGAAATTGGGGTGGGATGGTGGGTATGGTTCTAGGCTTAGAGGAGGTTAGTGAGGCAAGGGAAAGATTTGAATAAAAAGATGAGGATTTATAATCTGAGACATTGTTGGACTTGGAACCAATGTGCGTCACTGCACACAGGGGAAGTTTCTTATTCCAAAGACAGATACAAGTGGGGAGTGGCAAAGGAAACCCAATCTATGTGGTTTTTTTTCAATCAGGACTTTCCACACTCACACCCCCACACCGCTCCGATCATGTTTTCTGGCTGAAGAAGTGGCCAACCATGAGCTACCGTCGAGATCTTCTGGTCCAGCCAAAGCCTACGATGTTTTGTATGACTTGCCCACCCCACGGCAGGGAACCCACTCTTTGGGAAGAGGACAGGACCGCCTTTAGCAGAAAAACGCCGCCCCTTGTGTCTGCGTTCTGGCTGCCCACTTTCCTTCCATGGTCTTGTGTGTGCCCAGGTACATCGGGAGAAGAGGTTTTTAGAACGCGTTCAGGCTTTCCGTTCGCAGTGCACACCACAGGGAATAGATACAAATACAAAGTTACACTATTATTTAGTTATATCTGACTTTTGGGATCTCAGGGATATGGTGATAGGGTGAGAAGGTGGGGCTGCGGTGGAAGCTAAGTCATGATTTTATTGAATGGCGGAGTAGGCGCGATGGGCCAAGTAGCCTACTCTGGCTCCAACTTCTTGGACTGGTTGAAATGGACTAAGTTGCTTTATTTTAAGCCTCTTTCAGGTTAATTGGACCATGTGTTAGATTGAATTAGTGATGCACTTCAAAGGGGATGTTTGAACGTCAGGTGCCACTCTGATTGGCTGAACTGAAATAGAATCATAGAATCCTGCAGTACAGAAGGAGGCCATTCAGCCCATCGAGTCTGCACCGACCACAATCCCACCCAGGCCTATCCCCATAACCCTGTGTATTTACCCTAGCTAGTCCCCCTGACACTAAGGGGCAATTTAGCATGGCCAATCAACCTAACCCGCATATCTTCGCACTGTGGGAGAAAACCGGAGCACCCGGAGACACGCAGACACGGGGAGAACGTGCAGGCTTCACACAGAAAGTGATCCAAGCCGTGAATCGAACACGGGTCCCTGGTGCGGTGAGGCAGCAGTGCCAACCATTGTGCCACCATGTCTTTAAAACACGACTGGCAGGATTGTCTGCCCCGTTTTTCCCGGTGACAGGAGGAAGCACGCCATTGGGCGATGGCAAGATCTTCTGGTCCCACTGCTGTCAATGGGATTGCCCCTTGCTTTCACAACGCGCTGGCGGGAAACAGGCAGCAGGGGGTGCACCGTCAGCAAGACCAGAAGATCCTGGCGGAGTGACGGACTGGAAGATTGCTCCCTGCAACTCTTCGTACCATCATGGAGCAGGCACGATGGGCAGAGTGGCCTGCTTTGTATGAATCGATGACTTGTTGTTGTTTCTCCAGTTAACTCAGTGTTACCTGGGCGTGAGGCAGAAGACAAAGAAAGTGGGGCAAAAGACAAATTTACAAGAAAATAGAAAAATTAAAACAAAGTATACAAAAATAGAAATATATAATATGATTTGATTTGATTCCTTATTTATCATAAGGGTGGCATGGTGGTTAGGACAAAGAACAAAGAAAATTACAGCACAGGAACAGGCCCTTCGGCCTTCCAAGCCTGCACTGACCATGCTGCCCAACTGAACTAAAGCCCCCTACCCTTCCGGGACCATATCCCCCCATTCCCATCCTATTCATGTATTTGTCAAGATGCCCCTTAAAAGTCACTATTGTATCCGCTTCCATTTCCTCCCCCGGCAATGAGTTCCAGGCACCCACCACCCTCTGTGTAAAAAACTTACCTCGTACATCTCCTTAAAATATTGCTCCTCGCACCTTAAACCTATGCCCCCTAGTAATTGACTCTTCCACCCTGGGAAAAAGTTAGCCCTGCTGCCTCATAGTGCCAGGGACCCGGGTTCAATTCCAGCCTCGGGTCACTGTCCATGTGGAGTTTGCATGTTCTCCCTGTGTCTGCGTGAGTTTCCACTGGGTGCTCCGGTTTCCTCCCACAGTCCAAAGATGTGCAGGTTAGGTGGATTGAACATGGTAAAATTGCCCCTCAGTGTCAGGAGGACTAGCAGGGTAATTATGTGGGGATACTGGATAGGGCTTGGGTGGGATTGTGGTCGGTGTAGACGCAATGGGCTAAATGGCCTCCTTCTGCACTGTAGGGATTCTATGACCCGATTGTCACATGTATTGGGATACAGTGAGAAGTATTGTTTTGTAAGCGCTGTACAGGCAAAACATACAATTCAAAAAGTAAAGTTTAAAGTTTATTTATTAATGTCACATGAAGGCTTACATTAACATGGCAATGAAGCTACTGTGAAAATCCCCTCGTCGCCACACTCTGTTCGGGTGGACTGAGGGAGAATTTAGCACGGCCGATGCACCTGACCAGCACGTCTTTCGGACTGGGGGAGGAAACCGGAGCACCCGGAGGAAACCCACGCAGACACGGGGGAGAACGTGCAAACTCGGCACAGACAATCGAGCCCAGGTCCCTGGCGCTGTGAGGCTGCAGTGCTAACCACTGTGCTGCCGTGCCACCCCAAATAAAGTACAAATAGATTGTGGAAAATTAAATTTAAAAAGAAATCCAAATGTGGGATAAATAATACTACATAATAAATAACCTTTTCATAGAGGAGAACAAACACTGTAAAAATCATGTTCACTTTTACTGCACCCATTGACATATATCACATATATTATATGTGTGTTGAACATATATATATCACTATCCAACATGAGGGTGACTATAAACTGTGTGTTATGCAGGAAATGTCAGATCCAGGTTGAAAATCTATTCCATCCCCACGCACAGGAATGAGTGAAGCAGACAGCTTAAGCCAAAAGGAAATTATTATGGAAATGTCATATTTCCCCAGGCAGGCATTGCCCATAAAAAATCCATATTTGCAGCTTCATTTCGCGAAGAAACATTCAGAAAACTCAGACAAAAACAAAACACTGCGGTGACCTGGAGGGAAAAGGAAATCCTAGAAGCAAGAGGCAGGTCTGGCAGCGTCTGTGGAGGGAGTCATAGAGGCATGGAAACAGGCTCTTCGGCCCATGCCGCCCAGTTTTTACCACTAAGCTAGTGCCAGTCGCCCACGTTGGCCAATATCCCTCCATACCCACCTTACCCATGTAACTGTCGAATGCTTTTTAAAAGACAAAATTGTACCAACCTCTGCTACTACCTCTGGCAGCTCATTCCAGACACTCTGAGGGAAAACGCTGCCCCTCTGAACCCTTCTGTATCTCTCCACTCTTACCTTACAAAAGAGTGGCATGGTGGCACACTAAGGTGGCACAGTGGTTAGAAACCATAGAAACCATAGAAAATTACAGCTCAGAAACAGGCCTTTTGGCCCTTCTTGTCTGTGCCGAACCATTTTATGCCTAGTCCCACTGACCTGCACTTGGACCATATCCCTCCACACCCCTCTCATCCATGAACCCGTCCAAGTTTTTCTTAAATGTTAAAAG
Source organism: Mustelus asterias (assembly GCF_964213995.1). Classification (NCBI taxonomy): domain Eukaryota; kingdom Metazoa; phylum Chordata; class Chondrichthyes; order Carcharhiniformes; family Triakidae; genus Mustelus; species Mustelus asterias. The sequence continues at coordinate 9,718,781 of NC_135828.1, read as the reverse complement.
TGACCCCGCATTTACCACTTTATCCGGCAGCTCATTCCACACTCCCACCACTCTCTGTGTGAAGAGGCCCCCCCCCCTAATATTCCCTTTAAACTTTTCTCCTTTCACCCTTAACCCATGCCCTCTGGTTTTTTTCTCCCCTAGCCTCAGCGGAAAAAGCCTGCTTGCATTCACTCTATCTATACCCATCAAAATCTTATACACCTCTATCAAATCTCCCCTCAATCTTCTACGCTCCAGGGAATAAAGTCCCAACCTATTCAATCTTTCTCTGTAACTCAGCTTCTCAAGTCCCAGCAACATCCTTGTGAACCTTCTCTGCACTCTTTCAACCTTATTTACATCCTTCCTGTAACTAGGTGACCAAAACTGTACACAATACTCCAAATTCGGCCTCACCAATGCCTTATATAACCTTACCATAACACTCCAACTTTTATACTCGATACTCCGATTTATAAAGGCCAATGTACCAAAGGCACTCTTTACGACCCTATCCACCTGTGACGTTAGCACTGCTGCCTCACAGGGGAATTTCACAGTAATTTCATTACAGTGTTAATGTAAGCTTTACTTGTGACTAACAAATAAACTTTTACCTTTTGCAGCACCAGGAACCCGGGTTTGATTCCCAACTTGGGTCACTGTCTGTACAGAGTCTGCACATTCTCCCCATGTCTGCGTGGGTTTCCTCTGGGTGCACCGGTTTCCTCCGGGTGCTCCGGTTTCCTCCTGCGCTCCAAAGATGAGCGTGTTAGGTGGATTGGCCATGCTAAATATCCCCTTAGTGTCAGGAGGATTTGCAGGGTAAATACATGGGGTTACTGGGATAGGGCCTGGGTGGGATTATTGTCAGTGCAAGCTCAATGGGCCGAATGGCCTCCTTCAGCACTGCAGGGATTCTAAGATCTAATTGGATAAATGGCCTCTTATCAGAACTGACTACAGGGCATTGGCTGGAAAACCCAGGGGCTGTTTTAACTTGGAAACGGCAAAAAACTCTGTAGAAAAATATGCATCAGATTTAGAACATTGGCCTGGATTTTCCAGCCCTTTCTGCCAGTGGGATTTTCCAGTCCCGCCAAAGGTAACCCCACTTCATGGCAGGTTCCCCAGCGGTGAGGCTGGTGAGAAACGCAAATGGCCATCGAGTCTAAGAGAAGTAACATTTTAAAGTATTTCCCTTATTACATTTTTGGTCCCATCTTTCAACATACCAGTGAGGAGTGACTGACTACAGTTTTAATGAGAAGCAAAATACTGCAGATGCTGCAAATCTGAAACAAAAACAGAGCATACTGGAAATATGCAGAAGGTCAGGGGAAAAGTTGCAGAGTGATAGGAAAAGGCAAAGGAGTGGCTCATAGAACCATAGGATCATAGAATCCCTACAGTGCAGAAGGAGGCTATTTGGCCCCTCAAGTCTGCACGAACCACAATCCCAGCCAGGCTCTATTTCCGTAACCCCGCATATTTACCTTGCTAATCCCCCGACACTATGGTCAATTTAGCATGGCCAATCAACCTAACCCGCACATCTTTGGACTGTGAGAGGAAACCAGAGCATCTGGAAGAAACCCACACGGACACGGGGAGAATGTGCAAACTCCACATGGACAGTGTGGAGTTTTCACATTGTTCTAGGTGCTCTAGGTGAACTGTTCCTTCAGAGTTTTCTTTCATTCGTTATCAGATGTGGGTGGCGCATGCTCGTCCACCGTTTAATTGCCCTTGAGAAGGTTGTGATGAACTGCCTCCTTGAACATCCACTGTCCCTCTGATGTCAGTACTCCCACAGTTCTATTCGGAGGGGGAGTCCCAGGATTTTGACCCTGCAAGAACACTGCAAGTCAGGATGGCGAGTGACCTGGAGGGAAACTTGCAGGTGGTGGTGTTCCCAAGCACCTCCTGCCCTTGTCCTTTTAGGTGGTAGCAATTGGGAGTTTGAAAGGTGCTGTCAAAGGAGCCTTGATGAGTTGTTGCAGCGCATCTTGTAGATGGTACCCACGGCTGCCACTGTGCATCAATGGCGGAGGAAGTAGATGTTGAAAGTGGTGGATGTGGTGCCAATCAAGCAGGGCTGCTTTGTCCTGGATGGTGCTGAGTTTCTTGAGTGTTGTTGGAGCTGCACCCATCCAGGCAAGTGGGGAGAATTCCATCACACTCCTGACTTGTGTCTTGTAGCTGGTTGACAGGCTTTGGGGAGTCAAGAGGTGAGTTACTCGCCATTTTGTGTTCTATGACTCGAGGTCAGGTAGCATCTGGGGAGAGAGAAACAGTGTTAATGGGCTGAAATTTCCTTATCCCGTGTGGTCCCCCTGCCAGGACCAGAATTCTCACCCAGGGTCAACGATTCTGCTTGTCTATTGCATTTACCATCCCGCTTGTGACGATTCCCGCAACGGGTGGGGCCAGAAGATTTAGGCCAATGTTTCCAGGTTGATAATCTTTCCCCAGGAATTAATGTTTAAAACAAATGCCACCGATTTTGGTAACAAGCCCAGTGCAGCCAGCACTTACATAAGAAACTAAAATTCCGATGAAAAAAATACTTCGTGAATCACCAACGTCTAACAAAAACCAGTTAGAAGATAATTAGAAAATTGTGACAAGTTTTTTTTAAAAGCACACTGAGTAGTAATCAGTAAAAACGTGCTTTGCTTCGACGAATGTCAAAAAATAATGTTTGGTTTACTAAAAATTGAAATAATTTCAGTGAATAAAGATAAAGGTGAGACAGTACATTGAATCTTACAATGCAGAAGGAGGCCTTTCGGCCCATCGAGTCTGCACCAACCACAATCCCAGCCAGGCCCTACCCCCACAACCCCATGCATTTACCCTAGCTAGTCTCCCTGACACTAAGGAGCAATTTAGCATGGTCAATCCATCTAACCTGCACAACTTTGGACTGTGGGAGGAAACTGGAGCACCCAGAGGAAACCCACGCAGACACGGGGAGAATGTGCAAACTCCACACAGACAGTGACACAAGCCAGGAATCGAACCCGGGTCTCTGGTGCTGTGAGGCAGCAGTGCTAACCACTGTGCCACTGTGCCATACAGGCAACGCATACGGTTCCAAGAGAAGGAAAGGAGAGAGTGCGGAATGTAGTGTTACAGTCATATCTAGGCTGTAGAGAGAGATCAACTTAATGCGAGGTAGGTCCATTCAAAAGTCTGATGGCAGCAAGGAAGAAGCTATTCTTGAGTCGGTTAGTACGTGATCTCAGACTTTTGTATCTTTTTCCCGAAGGAAGAAGGCGGAAGAGAGAATGTCCGGTGTGCGTGGCATCCTTGATTATGACAACTGCTTTTCCGAGGCAGTGGGAAGTGTAGACTGAGTCAATGGATGGGAGGCTGGTTTGAGTGATGGACTGGGCTACGTTCACAATCCTTTGTAGTTTCTTGCGGTCTTGGTCAGAGCAGGAACCATACCAAGCTGTGATACATCAGGAAAGGATGCTTTCTATGGTTCATCTGTAAAGGTTGGTGAGAGTCGTAGTGTGTGTGTGTGACTATCCTTGATATCAATGGCTTCAAAGCAGTGTACGGCCTGGATTCTCCGACCATTCACCCCCCCACTGCCACTGCCAGCGAGAACGGAGGAATCGGCGCTCAGCCAAATCTCCATTAACTGCAGCGGGACTGGAAAACCCCAGCTGCGGCAAGGTCAGGGAATCCAGCCCTACATGTCTCCATAATGATGTTCCCGAGTACAGGTAGAGCTGCACGGTGATGTTCATGGCTATGTGACAGTGGATATGATTGTATCCAACGCTTGTGGTTATTGGTAGTACTTGTTGAGGAAAATACTTGCCGCGACCTTCTGCCTAATCTGCAGTTTATTGCAATTACCAAATTTTTTCTTTTAATTAATTCATGGGACGTGGGTGTCGCTGGCCAGGCCAACATTTATTGCCCATCCCTGAGAGAATTTAAGGGTCAACCACATTACGGTGGGTCTGGAGTCACATGTAGGACAGGACAGGTAAGGATGGCAAATTCCCTTCCCTAAAGAAGATCAGAATCACAGAATACCGAGAGTGCAGAAGGAGGCCATTCAACCCATCGAGGCTGCACCAACAACAATCCCACCCTGGCAACCCCAAACATTTACACTACTAATCCTCCCGACATCCCCCTAATTCCAAGGAGCATTTAGCATGGCCAATCAACCTAACCCACACATTTTTGGACTGTGGGAGGAAACCTGAGCACCCAGAGCAAACCCACGCAGACACGGGGAGAATGCGCAAACTCCACATAGACAGTAACCCAAACCGGGAATTGAACCCAGGTCCTTGGCACTATGAGGCAGCAGTGCCAACCCACTGCGCCCATTGGTGAACCAGGTGGGTTTTTACAACAATTGACAATGGTTTCATGGTCATCGTTATACTTTCAATTCCCCCCAGATTTATATTGAATTCTAATTTCACCATCTGCTGTGGTGGGATTCGAACCCGGGTCCCCGGGACATTACCCTGAGTCTCTGGATTATTAGTCAAGCGATCATACCACCACCCCACTGCTTCCCAGTAAAAATCCCAGAATGCCTTTGAATGAAAAAGAGATTTCAGTGAATGTAAACCAATAGCCCTGTTGTTAACATGTGTTGATATAGAACCCTCCATCCTCCAACATATTGCAACGCTGCAGGGAATAAGCTAGTTGTAGATTTTTTTAAAAATCATTTGGTGTCTCTAATGGTATAATCAGCACCTCTTTAGACAGATGTTGCACAATGCTTTTGGACTTAAATGGAGATATTTTTCTAAGAGGTACATAGGTGAACAAGATTAACATGTCGTAACAGATGATCTGACGATCGTATAGAATTACATTGGATTTACAACACAGAAATAGACCATTCGGCCCAGTTGGTCTCTGATAGATTACATGCTCCAAATGAGTCATTTATGGGTGAGACTTTCTGGTCTCCTCTCGGTGATGGGAGGCGGTACACCACTTGCTAGTGTCAGGATCTTCTGGTCCCGCTGCTGTCAATGGGAATTCCCACTGAATCCATCCCAGGCCACTGGGAAACCCACGACAGTGCGTCATAGAGTTCCCTGGTGATTCACTCTGCAAATCTGGGGCCAGAGCCTATTCCCACCCGAGAGGCCGGCAACATAGCGCTGAGTGAGCCACTGCGCATGCGCCAATATGCCGGCCTCCCGATTGCTGGCCAGCCCCGCAACTCCCCATCACTGGCCTCCTGACTCCCCACAGCCCCCCATCACTGGCCTCCCAGACCTCCCTGGGTCAGCCCCGATGACCCAACACCCCAGATAGCCCTGATCTCCCCAACCACCACCCGGTCAGCCCTGATCTCCCAATACCACCCCCGACAGTCCCGACCCCCCAGCCCAACAGCCCCAAGCCCCCCTGGTAGCCCCAGCCCCTCCACCACATGGATGGGCAGCCCCGATCACCTCCTCCCGCCCTCTCCCAATCATCCCAATGCAGAGTGGCAGCGGGTCCCCCTCACCCCTGCCGATCAGCCCCAATAGGCCCTGCACCCTCTGTCCCCACCCCCTTGGCACTGGCTGATGCCTGGTGGGCAGTGGCAAGGTGCCTCTTAGGAAGTGCCGGTTTGCTCCTTGGGCAGTGTCAGGGTGCCAAGCTGGCACTGCCAGGCTGACATTGTGTGGAGATGGTAGTCATGATGTGGAGATGCCGGCGTTGGGCTGGGGTAAACACAGTAAAAAGTTTAACAACAATTTTTAACCTGGTGTTGTTAAACATCTTACTAGGCTGACATTGCCCAAGGGGCACCTCCCACCTTGCCCCCGACCTCCCGGGGGGGCCTCAATGGCCTCTCTTCTCTCCAGCGGAGTCGGGCCATCTGTTTCATATTAGTGGGGAGCAGAAATAAGCCCCACTGGAGTGAACCACTCCTGGCGCGGGGGTGGGCAGGGGAGGAGTCACAAATGCACCCAGAGGCTTCAGTGCCAGGCTCGCTAATGAAATGTAAATGGAGATTTCCATATTGGAATTAGCTCCATGCAGACTTCTGGCACCAGTTGATTACACTTAGTCTTGGAGACTCGTGGAGACCGCGGCACCCAGCGGATAGCTTGCGAAATCGCCTCTGCTGAGGTCTCCTGGCTCGCTGCGCTACTGGAGCAGTGCAGTGGGCTGAGTGAATCCCCCCATTGTTTCTACAGATAAGACATACTGTTTATAGAGTACATAGGGGAGAGAGAAAGGAAAGGGGGCAGAATGTAGTGTTACAGTCATAGCTCGGGTGAAGAGAAAGATCAACTTAATATATGGTAAGTCTATTCAAATATCTGATGGCAGCAGGGAAGAAGCTGTTCTTGAGTCGGTTGGTACGTGACCTCAGACTTTTGTATCTTTTTCCCAATGGAAGAAGGTGGAAGAGAAAATGTCTGAGGTGCGTGGGGTCCTTGATTATGCCGGCTGCTTTTCCGAGGCAGCAGGAAGTGTAGACAGGGTCAATGGATGGGAAAAGTTGATGAGAGATGTAGCAGACATGCCAGATTTCCTTAGCCTCCTGAGAAAGTAATCCGGAAAGGATGCGTCCAGGTAACTGAAGACACGGCCACCAAAGGCAGAGCAACTAAAGCAATAAAAGAAAAATACTGCGGATGCTGGAATCTGAAACAGAAAACTTTGGAAAATCATAGAATTCCCACAATGTAGGAGGAGGCCATTCGGCCCATCGAGCCTGCACTGACAACAATCCCACTCAGGCCCCATAACACCTGCTAATCCCCCTAACACTAAGGGGAAATTTAGCATGGCCAATCCACCTAACCTGCACATCTTTGGAGTGTGGGAGGAAACCCACACAGACAACGTGCAAACTCCACACAGAGAGTGACCCGAGGCTGGAATCGAACCTGGGTCCCTGGCACTGTGAGGCAGCAGTGCTAACCACTGTGCCGCCGTGCCGCTCCTCAACAAAGCTAACTTTTCGAGCCTGGATGCCCCTTCCTTTGAGCATTTAAAATCAGAGGTGCACACAAGGGCAGAATTAGAGGAGCCCAAAATATCTGGGAGCGTTGTGGGACTGGGTGAGATTACAGAGCCAGACAGGGTGAAGGCCGTGGAGGGAATTGAAAACAGGGATGGGAATTTTAAAACCAAGAATTTGTTTGGCTGGGAGCCAGCCTAGGTCAGTGAGTGATAGGGAGTCGGACTTTGCTGTGAGTTAAGACAGAAGCGGGGCTTCAGATGATAGGTGAAAGATTAGTATGTCAGTCCTTGTGTCCTTAATAACAACTTGCACTTGTCAAAGAAATCCTTTGGACCAACTTTTGAGTTGATTTGATTTGATTTATTATTGTCACATGTATTAGTATACAGTGAAAAGTATTGTTTCTTGCGCGTTATACAAAGCATACCGTTCATAGGGAAGGAAAGGAGAGAGTGCAGAATGTAGTGTTACAGTCATAGCTAGGGTGTAGAGAAAGGTCAACTTAGTATGAGGTAGGTCCATTCAAAGTCTGATGGCAGCAGGGAAGAAGCTGTTCTTGAGTCAGTTGGTATGTGATCTCAGACTTTTGTATCTTGTTCCCGATGGAAGAAAGAATGTCCGGGGTGCGTGGGGTTCCTGATTATGCTGGCTGCTTTTCCAAGGCAGCGGGAAGTGTAGATGCAGTCAATGGATGGGAGGCTGGTTTGCGTGATGGACTGGGCTACATTCATGACCCTTTGTAGTTTCTTGCGGCCTTGGGCAGCATCTGGACAAAAACAGCTAAAAGCTTAACTTATATCTGTAAGCAAAAAATTCACTTTGTAACAATTACATTAAGTCTCTTGGGAGCTTTTAATGAGATCATCTGTTCCAACGACATAGCTTAAATATATCTCCATTAAATTGAATTGAAAAGTGTGATTCTAAATATTGAGGCCAAGTGTATCAAATCCACTTGCTGATGATAATATTGTGCCAGTGGGTTAATTTAATAATTCACCTCCTCCCACCACTTAATTTTTAATCGAATTTGGCTTTTTTTCCCAGATTCCTCTGTCTGCAACAACATTTTGCATTTATGTAGCAGCTTGAACATCATTAACTGTGCCAAGGCACTTACTTCACAGTCTTGCAATTTGAAAATTTCTTCACATAAGAAGATACTAGAATAGGTCACCCAAGGCTTGAGCTGGAATTTTACCATCCCGTCCGCCACAGGAATCGGAGCGGGCGAGGGGCGGACAATGGAAAGGTCCGTTGACCTCGAGCGGGATTTTACGGTTTTGGGATGAGCAAAGCTGTAAAATCCCACCCTTTATCTTATAGAACGTCTTATGTGAGGTAGAGAGGTGAGGGAGGGACAAGCTAGGGCATGGCTAACTAGTCAGAATCATAAGATCCTTACAGTGCAGAAGAGGCCATTCGGCCCTTCGAGTCGGCACCAACTTTCTGACAGAGTATTTTATCCAAGCCCTCTGCCCAATTCTATCCCTATAACCCCACACATTTATCATTTAGCTAATCCATCTAACCTAGACCTTTTGGACACTAAGGGGCAATTTGCCATGGCCAATCCACCTAACCTGGCCAATATCTCTATGACTCTAAGTTAGTAGGTTGCAAGTTCAAGTCCCACTCTAGATCTTTCGGTTGAGATGCTAAAGTGAATCTCCAACCACCCTATCTGGTGGATGTAAGTGATCCCATAGCACCATTTGGAAGAACAAATGAAGTTACCCCCTGCGTCCTGGCCAATATTTATCCTTTATTCAGCATCACAAGACCGATTATATGGTCCTCATCAAATTGCTGTTTATGGGATCTTGCTGTGTGCAAATTGGCTGCTGTGTTTCCTGCATTAGAACAGCATTAACTACATTTCAAAACTACATCACTGGCTGCAAAGGATTTGGAACATGCAGTGGCCATGAAAAGCGCTATATCAATGCAAATTGTTCTTCATGTTAATCATGCAAAGCTCATGTTACAGAGCGTCAGGCCATGAGTTTCCACTGGTACAACGATGAATTCAGCTTTGTGTGGAGATGCTGGAGTCCAAGGTGTTTTACGCATGGATAGCAAATGGATGTTCTAGTGTCCAAGGTTGCTCTTCCAGCCTCTCCCAGTGGCTGCACATTAATGTAGCAACAAGACAAGCTTAGTGTGGGGAGGTTTAGCATCAGTGCCATAATAAAGCATGATGATCAATAGCATGTCGCCATGCATGTTAATGTTAACACGGGTAACGACATACTGAAATCGATCATTCTTATTGTGGAGGTTCTGGCTATTTCCAAAACCCATCGCAATTTGCACCCAGCAAGGTCCACAACATTCTGTTACGATGATGTTTATTGAAATATGCCCAGAATGCCTTGAGAACAAATTCTTCTTTCACTAGTGCTATGGGTCGTTTTTAAACTTGAAAGTTTATCTATTAACCTCACAAGTAGGCTTACATTCACACTGCATTGAAGTTACTGTGAAAATCCCCTAGTCGCCACACTCCGACGCCTGTTTGGGTACACTGAGGGAGAATTTAGCACGGCCAATGCAACTAACTAGCACGCCTTTCGGACTGTGGGAGGAAACCAGAGCACCTGGAGGAAACCCACACAGACACGGGGAGAACGTGCAAACTCCACACAGACAGTGACCCAAGCTGGGAATCGAACCCACGTTCCTGGTTCTGTGAGGCAGCTGAGCTAACCACTGTGCCACCGTGATTTTTATTTCCACATGGGAGAAATGTGGAACCGGTTGCAGGTTTGCTATCAGCCAGTTTCACAAGTGTGTAGAGTCAGGATTTACCCTACTCCCACTCCAGAGTGATTTCAAATGCCCTCCCTTTACTAAAGGTCAGATTCAAAATTTCCAAGAATGACTTTTGCTTATACATGGTTATAGTGAACATTAATTTTTTTAGTGATTTTTGCTATAAAATGTTTTAGCAATCACTCCTGGCTCCTCAAACAGAAACAACTGGTGACCGTGTAACTACTGGATTGTCGTAAAGACCCACCTTATTGTTACTGTAAAGAGTGACGTGTTGCTGAAGTTTTGCATGTTGTACTCAGCAGGACAAAGGCAAGAATGCCAAATTTCAAACAATCACAGGAGTTTATACTGCAGGGGGAAAGGGTGCTGATTGGTTAGCAAGTTGTTTCTGATTGGTTGAGCTGCTGCTATGGAGAAAGCAATGGGAAACCATAGGCTCCCCAATACCTCAGATAATTTAAAAGAAGCTTATGACTTGAACATATCCCTTCTCTTTCCAGAGAATGGGTCCCTGCGTTTAAATTTAAGTTTATTAATTAGCGTCACAAGTTGGCTTACATTAATACTGCGGTGAAGTTGCTGTGAAAATCTGGCACCTGTTCGGGTACACTGAAGGGGAACTTAGCATGGACGATGAATTAATGGATGTCACTTCTACCAAGCATAAGTGACCTTGCACTTTTTTCTGAATTACCCAGGAACTTGGGGAGCCTATGGTGTCCCAGGTACTTTCTCCATAGCAACACCCTGGCCAATTACTGTTGACTTCCAACCAAAGGCCCTCTTTTCTCCCACAGTGGAAATTGTTGTGACTGTTTGGAACTTGGCATTCTTGCATTTGTCCTGATGAGTGCAAGATGAAAAACATCAACAGCATGCCTCTCTTTCCAGCAATATGCCAAACCCATTTCATTAACCAAGTCCCTCAGGGAAGGAAGTCTGCCGTCCTTATTTGACCTGGCCTCTACGTGACTCCAGACCCATAGCAATGAGGTTGACTCTGAAATGGCCCAGCAAGCAATTGTCAAGGAATTGGGCAATAAATGCTAGCCTTGCCAATGACTGCCACATCCCAAGATTGAACAAAGAAAAATAATTTCACTCTAGAACTTCAACTCAAGATCTGGGTGACCTTTCTCCAGCATTGTAACCACTAAAGTTGTTACATTCTTGGAGCCGTGACTCCTCATATTTTTCTGAGGTTCGATTTGATTTGATTTATTATTGTCACATATTAGTATACAGTGAAAAGTATTGTTTCTTGCGCGCTACACAGACAAAGCATAGCGAAGCAAAGGAGAGGGTGCAAAATGTAGTGTTCCAGTCATAGCTACGGTGTAGAGAAAGATCAACTTAATATGAGGTAGGTCCATTCAAAAGTTTGATGGCAGCAGGGAAGAAGCTGTTCTTGAGTCGGTTGGTACGTGACCTCAGACTTTTGTATCTTTTTCCCGACTAAAGTACAGTAAGTAGTCTCACAACACCAGGTTAAAGTCCAACAGGTTTATTTGGTAGCACGAGCTTTCGGAGCGTTGCCCCTTCATCAGGTGAACGCTCCGAAAGCTCGTGCTGCGAAATAAACCTGTTGGACTTTAACCTGATGTTGTGAGACTTCTTACTGTGCCCCACCCCAGTCCAACGCCGGCATCTCCACACCGAGGGAAGAAGGTGGAAGAGAGAATGTCCAGTTGCGTGGGGTCCTTGATTATGCTGGCTGCTTTGCCGAGGCAGCGGCAAGTGTAGACAGAGTCAATGGATGGGAGGCTGGTTTGCATGATGGACTAGTTCGATGTTCTAATAACTCCTGCTGTGACAGGGTGGCAAACTTTTGTTTGGTAACACTCCTTGTTGAAGCACCGTGGGTTGTCTTACTGTATTAAAGGCATTACACAAATGTGAATTTTGGTGGGGGGTGAGGGGGGGGACTCCCAAATCATAGATAAATACCATTCCTACTCTGGCACAACTTTCACAGATATTGGGAGGCTGGTCCATCCCATTCTTCAGCACGCAAAACTTTAGTTGGGATTTTAAAATAGGCTTTTCCATTTGATAGGCCATTTTCAATTGCCGCCTCGGGCACTGTTCTGCCTCTTGTTCTGCCTGATGCTTACAAGTCACCAAAGGGACACATTCCGAGGCGTCGCGTCGAATGCCCATTACTGGGGAGCACGACAGATATATTTTCAATGTCAATGCTTCCTTTCAAATGTTAAGCAAGGAATGTGGGAAAGCATAAATGAATATATAAGGTCAATTCTGAAACCTAGGGGGAAAAGTGACACCTATAAATTAGCTTCTCCAGGGGGGGGGGAAAAAAACCCAACAGTCGAGTAAGCGGCTAATGGATTATTCAAAGCTTGTTTACCAAATACCAAAGGGGAGAAAAGAACGCTTATGATTTCTTTTCCTCCCTCCCACCCTTCAGCATTGTGGTCGGTACAGACTCGATGGGCTGAATGGCCTCTTTCTGTGCTGTAGGGTTTCTATGATTTCTATGATTTGACAATTCTGGAAGAAATAAAGTCTGACTCAGGGGAAGAAACAAACTAAAAAGCACAACAAGGGGAGAGAAAATGTTCACCAACATCGAGGGACTGACTGGTTAGGAAACGCCAATTAGAAAGCAGACATTATTCTCGCTGGGAACAAAAGGACTTTTGACAAGGCAGATCATCACTCGAGGTTCAAAGAAAGTCTTTGTGAGATGGAAGGCAAAATTGTAGTAATTGGCACAGTGGTTAGCACTGCTGCCTCACAGCGCCAAGGACCCGGGTTCGATTCCCAGCTCAGGTCATTGCCTGTGTGGAGTCTGCACATCCTCCCCGTGTCTGCATGGGTTTCCTCCGGGTGCTCTAGTTTCCTCCCACAGTCCGAAAGACGTGCTGGTTGGGTGCATTGA